>NC_089038.1:4590517-4899482 GCF_034140825.1 Oryza sativa Japonica Group | reverse complement strand
CTCGGCTTTGGAGTAATCTGGTTCGAGAGAAGATTATCTTTTCGACTGTGAAGGTCTCAGGGGCTAGTGTGGAGATTATGGGTACCCCATACCCACACGGCGTGGTTATCTGACTGATATAGGGGATAACTTATATCTATGAAATATGTAATGGATCATTACTTGGGTATTACGTTTTCTTGTATATTATGGAACGGCCTAAAGTCCTGGTTTGATAAGATTGTAAAGTAGATTTAGGAAACCGATACCGTATTAGTTAAGGTTTCTATCTTATAATCCTGCCCCCCTCCCCATCCTATATAAGGTGGGCAGGAGGCCCTCTAGGGGGCATGAGACAACTAGATCGTCAGATCTATACTACACCCGGCGGATTCAAATCCCCAAACAGGAGTAGGGTATTACCTCTCATCGAGAGGGCCTGAACCTGTCTAGATCCTTTGTCTCCATATCCATCCACTTTTAGGTCTCGTGCGCTACCCCCTTTTATTATTGCCGAATGCATGTTTCGACAAGCGACGACGGTCGATGGGGACGACGTGGACAGGCGGCGAACTCGACGAACTCGTCGCCGTAGCGCACCGCCTCCAATGCCTCCTCGGCGCCGCCCACCGTGTCCTCCGCGCCATGCGCGCCGCTCGCCACGCCCTCCCCGAGGAGGATTCATCGCAGGCCGCCTGACTGAGCGGAGAAAGAGAGAGAGAGGGAGGCCATGGATCCCGCCGACTCCCCGTTGGAACCGGAGAAGATTCTTCGCACCTCTCTCCGCCGCCTCCGACTGGAACGATGACCTCGACGGCGCCCGCCTGAGCCGAGGACTCGTCGCCTCGTCGCCATAGCCGTGGAGCTCGAGAGGGTGGTGGACTTGTCGCCGTAGCCCGTCGCCACCAACACCCTCCTGGCCTGCTCGGCGCCACCTGTTGCCCGCCGCGCCCTCCCCGTGTTCCGCCGCCGGCCCACACGCGCCGACCGCCCGTCCGCCCCAGCACGTCACCGCCCATCGCCGGCCCCCGCGCACCGACTGCCTGTCCTCCCCCGCGCGCCGCCGCTCGCCGTGCACGCTCTGAGCCTGAGAGAGAGGAAAAGGAAGAGGGGAAGATATGGTATGACAAGTGGGTCCCACTATTTTTTAAAAAATAAAATGCTGACTGGATTGCCACGTGTACACCACATAGGACAAAACCACTTTAGATTAGGTCGAGGGGGGTAATTTGTTCGGTATTGAAAGTTTAGGGTGAGCAATGTCTGATTTTTGAGTTTAGGGGGTAATTCGGTCGACCACGATAGTTCAGGGGTAATTTGTACTTTTTTTTCCTTATATAAATGAAAATCGTTCATGCTGCTCTCAGGAGTCAGGATGCAAAGAAAGATATATATGCTGTGCTAGATGATTTTCAGAGCTTGGGAAGAACTAAACAATGAAGATACTAAATCTTTAGTCCCGGTTGGTAACATCAACCGGGACTAAAGATATCTTTAGTCCGGGTTATACAACCGGAACTAAAAATAGATATTTTTAGTCCCAGATTCGTAGTCCCGGTTACATAACCGGGACTACAGGGGGTTGTGAATTGGGACTAAAAAGGGTTTCTCCACCAGTGAATATAGCCTTACAGTCTGCGAATGCAATATATAGTGGTCAGAAGAGTCAATAATAGTTTGATCCATTGTAGCCTGAAAAGAACTGTGATAGTGCGTTATTCACCTAGTAGTACATCATCCAACATGTTTATCAATTTGTTGTATATATATATTAGGGTTGGGGACATCCTCAACTATTTGTTTTTTTATTGATATTATCTAAATCTTGATAAAATTGATTAGCGGGCAGTTTTTTTTTTTAATGGTCGCCATGGGGAGAGTTTCCTCACCTGAATTTCATTCAACTACAGAGAGAAAGATACAAGTAGTTCGTCAAATTACAGAACGCCGAATAGAAGAGGAAAGAGCTTCCTTCCAAGAGGAAACCACTATTCTATCATTAGTATCGAGTCTTTCAGCCCAAAGCGTTGCATCGTCCAAGCATTTGGTTACCAGACAGCTGAGTGATGGTTGCATTCCTCGAAAAACCATGTAGTGTTGGTGATTGCATAGTCCGCAGAAACACAGAAGGTAGAAGACCTGAAAATGTTTATTTGGGACGCCATGGGGTTTCTGTAAGCTCACTGTTTTTTGAAACAACCTGTAAAAGAAAGTGTGACATTTCTAATTTCTATTGATAAAGAAAGAATAAAATACAAGTCTATAGTCTTGGGAAACTATACTCAGGAAAAAATAAACAACCACACCATGCGTCTACGTCTGTCCCTACTACTAAATACAGAAAAAGCACACAACACCTCTGAGGAATAGGTCTTCTAAACGACGCCTTCAAGGAAGAAACGACGCTAAAAGCGTCGCCGCCGCCCGCCCTACTGCAAGCTTACTAGATTTGCCATATCAGGGATCGCTGCTAGTATTTACATGGAATAAGTTCACTTTGATTCCCTTAAAAGTGACCCGAATCTAATCTGTGACCCTCAATCGCAAACCAGATAGGACGACTCCCCGAACTATTAAAACTGGTGCAATTTGACTCCCTCGGCGGTTTTGGAGAACGGTTTCGCTGACGTGGCGCATACGTGGTGGTATTGATCTGGTCTTTCTTCCATGTGGTGCTGACGTGGCGGTTACGTGGCACCCGAATTTAAAAAATATGTGTCGAACCCAGTTGTCATTCACACAAAAAAATAAATATGGGACCCACTGGTATATGTGGGGCCCACGTGTCATCCTCTCTCTTCCCTCCTTCCTCCTCCCTCTCTCTCCCTTCTCTCTAACTCCCTTTCTCGTCGGTGTCTCCACGTCGCCACCGTCAGCGCCCTCCCGGTGTCGTCCTCCCCGATCGACGGTGCGCGCGTCTCATGACCAGCGTCGAGGGGAGTGGCCAGGCATGGTGTTGGTCGTGCGCGCTGTGCGAACGGATGTGGTGGTGGAGGCCGACGGCCACCACTGCCGCCGCGTTGGATGAGGGGTTCGGCGAGCTCGTGGCGAAGAATCTAGCCGCCCAGCTGCTCTAGCTCGGGCAGAAGATGGCCAAGTGCGGCGCCTCCCGTTCGGCCACCGTGTGGCGTCTGGTAGCAGAGCTGACGCTACATGTTGGTGTCAGATCACTCCACGGTGCTCCTCCTGCCGCTCCCCATGGCGGTGACACAGGCCGTGACTGTGCTCCGAAGGAAGAGGGTCGAACTACGCGGTGCCGGTGGAGGTGACTACGGTGGAGAGGCCAGCGGCGGCGTGGACAGCGGAGTAAGCCGAAGACGGCGCCGTGGGTCTCAGATCCGCTCGTGGGTGCTGGAGACCCACACGGAGCCGAGGGGACTAGGGGCGGAGGAGGTCGCCGGCGTGAATCCATGAAGGAGGGGTCGGGGAGGACGATGACAGGAGGGCGCCGGCGGTGCCGAGGTGGACCTTCTATTCTTCTTCCTACGCCAAGTAGTAGCAGCAACAGCACAACAAACCTTCTTTTGGTTTAGTTCATGCTCAAGCAAACAAGCAGCAGTAGCTTGTTGTCGGGTTGAGCTAACAACCGCAAGCTCGTTCATCGTTATCTAGGCTTCATCAAGCAATAAGCAAATAGCAGCAGATCTGGAGCAGCAAAAGCGGACTTCATCACACCGCCGTGACTTCATCAGCGCTGGCTTGCAGCTACTGCAGCGGCGAGGGGCAAAGGTGCCCCCACATGGGGGGCAGGGACGTGGACGCCGTCACCAGTGGCGAGGTGGAGGCGCCGACGACGGGGAATCGAGGCTCCATGACGTCGGCGTGAGGAGAGAAAGAAAGAGAAGGGACAGAGGGAGGAGGAAGGAGGGAAGAGACAGGATGCATGACACGTGGGTCCCATATTTTTTCTTTTGTGTGAATGATATATGGGTCCCACACATATTTTTAAAATTCAAGTGCCACATAACTGCCACGTTAGCGCCATGTGGAAGGAAGACCAGGTCAATACCGTCACGTATGTGCCACGTCAGCGAAACTGCCCTCCAAAACTGTCGAGAAAGTCAAATTGCACCGGTTTTAATAGTTCGGGGAGTCGTCATGTCCGGTTTTGCGGTTGAGGGTCATGGATTAGATTCGGGTCACTTTTAAGGGATTCAAAGTAAACTTATTCCTATTACATAGCTTGCCAGAAGGAACGAGCAAAAGGACACCCAATGCATATGTGAAAGGCCGTTTCCATTTATTCATCACAAAGCTCACAGATTTCCGTTTGCACAATATTCTTAAAGATTCTACATTGTTAAGACTACCAACAAGGCAGATTGCGAGCAGATTTGATTTCAGACTTTCAGTAACAAACTGAGCAATGGTGGTGGAGCAACGCTAATTGAAGCCAAAAGCTAGAGGGATATGGCCCCTGGTAATGTGGGCCGGATGGGCCTCTGGACTAAATTTGCTATGGATTTCGGCCCATGTATCCACGCAGGTTTTTGGACTTTTGGGCTCGTCCTTTGCACCGTCTGGGCCTAATTAAAAATTGTCTTCCAACCAGGTCCTCAGTTTTTGTGTATTTTTCACCTAAAGAGTACTCAAATCAAATGATTTGTCCGGTGCAGATCAACTGAAAACAAAGATGAGCTTGAAAGATCCACTGTAGGCCAAGATTATTTCCTTTGTAATTCTCAAATGATTTAATGTCAGTAATTTGGACGCTTCTGTTCCTTACCATCGCAATAACCAGGCTTACCGTCACTAAGGTCATGGTAACTTGACCAAATTCTAAAATATTTTGGTAAAATCTATCCTTTTTTTCTCTGTTTAATTACTGCCATGATGGAGAGAAGTGACCAACACGGCAAATCCATAGCAAACCAAATGAAATACCAGCTAATCGTTGCCAAATAAAATTTTGGCAATGACCAATTCTTAGCAGTAAAAAATATTGTATGTTTGAAAATCAAAAGGAACGAAACACGCAATATATTTCAGAATTCAAATCATGGCGAGTGGAGTGGAGGTGTGCATGGATTGATCTGTACATGTATATGTCTTTCATGTACTCCCTCCGGGTTGATAATACTTATCGTTTTTTATAAGGGCACGGTCTTAAAAAAAACAACTTTGACTATTATTTTCTATTGTAATATGTAAAAAAGTGTTAACAAATATATGATCTTATTAAAGTACTTTTTAAGACCAATCTATACATGTAGTCACTATTACAAATATTTTAAAAATGATTCATAATCAAATATTCTAAAGTGTTTGACCATACCCTTGTCCAAAACGACAAGTATTATCAGCCCGGAGGGAATATAAAACAAATATCGTATCATATGATGCAAAATACGAAGAGGATCGAACTCATTACAATCATGATATACACTAATAAAATAGTTTGAATCAAACCATACCACCTACAACCTCGAGACCTAATCCGTTAGTCAGTGATGGTGATATCTGAGGATACTGTTTCGTGTATGGTTTGACGCCGCCTAGCTAGAAACACACATGTAAATTAAGCCAATAGAAGGTCAATTAGAAGAATTGTTTGACTAATCTTGCCTGAATTTTCGTTCTTAATCATCCTCAACAACTCTTGTTCCTCCTCTAGAAAATTAAAAAACAACTTTTTTTTCCTCTTCAGAACCTGCTGATAAGTAAAACAAATAAACAAACAAACAAGCTAAGAAATAGGCTCGATGAAGTACATTTCAGCATTCAGCATTACACGTGGGATCAAATTGAATGGTTAACTACCACGAGCACACAGAGAGACAGCAAGAGTCCAAAAACCCAAGCTATTATGCATCGTTAATTAATTGTACTGCATCGCCTGCTGTACTGTCTGAAACTCTGAAAGAATAGTGATGGAGCAAAAACTCTGAATAATACTAGTAGCATGAATCCAACGAGATAGACGACGAGGATGATCAGTCGATCGATGCCCACGCCTGAATGATATGTCCGACGATGGTTTGATGGATTTCATTCCTGTCCTGGATCGAGACGTTTGTTCTTCTTCTTGTTTCTGCTGCTGCTAGCTGCCGCTTTGTTTAACTGATCTTGACACCCTTTTTTTTTTCTGATGGGTGTTTGTTTTGATTGATAAGAGGCTACTAGTAACATGCATGATTAGGGCAAGGACGATTGTGCTTTGCATGGGGACCAAGCGTGGCTAATCTCTCATGTCTCATCTCTCATTGCGTTTGGAGTTTTTCTCCACTTACCTTATGCTTGCAATGATGATGATCGGCGTTTGCAGCATCAAAGATTCCTTCACTCTCTGCTTATCTGCAGGCCAAAAATGTTGCTAGGTATACGGTCTCTCTTTCACTGATGAGAGGACCCACCTGTCATTCACTGTCTATCATAAATATAAAGAGGTTTTGAGCTATATTTCAATTGATTGCTTGATTTGTTGGGATCCAATTGTCCCTTGTTTAGCTACACATGGTATATTCAAAAACTCGGTGAATTATAGTCTAGTCACACTTATTAGTGTATATATAAGTCATCGATTGTCAAGTGAGGCTCATTTGCAAGTGGCATCGAATCTGTTTGAGCTCACCACACTACTACAGAAAAGTTGATTGGTGCTAGGTGGCAACCAGCCATAGGTACCGGATTTCGTAACCAACACCCAGCAAGTGGCACCTTTGACGAGGACTCAAATGTGCCGGTTCTTGGTTCCAAGAATGAAAAAAAAAAGACTTGATTCAAGCCGATGCATCGAGCAGTTCACCTTCATCTCTCAGATTCCATCACCCCTAAGATCAATCTAACATCCAAGAACACATTCATAGAATTAACATTTCAACAACACAAATGAACAAGTTTATCACAGAATCAAACATCCTACAACAAGCACAACAAGCACACTATAACACAAGAACAGATGTTGCCGACCGTTGTCTATGTAAAGGGACAGAGAAGCCGGAGATTGCTCGAGGACAGGCACGGAGGCCATATCCAGCGGCCCCCGAGCTCGGGCCTATCGAATGTAGCGTCGGTGCTGCCGCTGCCGCTCGTGAGTGGGGAGGGCACCGCTGCTCGCGGGTGGGAGGTTATCACCGCCGTGAGCGTTGCTCACTGGTGAGGAATGCACCGTCGGGTCTCAAGAGTGGGGAGGACTTCACCACCGCTTGCGGGTAGGGATGGCGCCGCCGCCGCTCTCAAGAGAGAAGGGAGGCAAGTGGAGGGAATAAGGACGCCCACCCCGCCCCTCCCTCTCTTTATCTGCTCATGAGTGGAGAGAGTGGCCCAGCTCGGTTTTTACTGGTGCCGATGTTTTAAACCACCTATAATATATTATACGTACCGGTTTTTAATTAATTGGTACCTATAATTAATTAAAGGTATCTATTTTTTTAAAAAAAACAGCATCTATAATATTTGTGTTGGTTTTTCTCTAGAACCGGTACCTATTTCTCCACAAAGGTATCGGTTCTAGCCGATGGTGCTCCGCAGGCACACGCTTCGGTTGGGAAAACTATTATAGGTGTTGATTTTAGCATTTTCAGGATCTATAGTACTATCATTTTTATGCATTTCTGCAGTAGTGCCAGCACCAGATGGCATAGCTAGGTGGCTCAACTAGCTGGTTGCCAAAGCGGAAGGGTACCCTCAAGCATACCATTGGGACAATAATAGTGGATTGGTAGGGACGGCGATGGTTGAAATTTCACAGGGTACAGTAAGTGATGTGTAAGTTTTGGAGGTCAAATATAATGGTCTAGTCTTCAATGGTAGGGTTTAGTTCCCTTCAAACCTTCAAAAATTCCATCACTTCAAATCAAATATTTGAACATATGCATGGAACATTAAATGTAGATGAAAAAAACCAATTGCATAATTTGCATGTAAATTGCGAGACGAATCTTTTGAGCCTAATTACGCCATGTTTTGACAATGTGATGTTACAGTAAACATTTGCTAATAACGGATTAATTAGGCTTAATAAATTTATCTTGCAGTTTACAAGCGGAATCTATAATTTGTTTTATTATTAGTCTACGTTTAATACTTCAAATATGTGTCCGTATACTTAAAAAAAATTAAGCACACACGACCTAAACATGTACTATATTTTCTAATTATTAAGACAAGAGAACCTCTTCGGTCTGAGAAGTGGAACGGAGAGTTTTTCTAGAATCCCATATGATAGAATCTTATGAAAACTTATTTCCTTGATAGACTAAAGAAACGCGCATATATGAATATTGACTAGACTATGGAATCTTCTCAAACCCAAATGGAACGATGTCAACGCTGATGGAACACAAGGAGATAGATGGCAGCCTAGCTCTGCCCCATGTTGTTCTTGTTGGGTAGCCATCGGTTATCACTGACAAATTTTACTCTAAGGTAAAATCTTATGTAATTTTCCCTTTTTCCAATACATACACTTTCCTAGACTTTGTAGAACAGGAAAGTTTCGTAGGCCAACAAAGGGATTTAAGATATTAGAATCATTCAAAACTAGCATGGTGGCCCGCGCAGCTTGTGCGGCTAGCATCATTATATTTTCTCATATAATAGCATATATGTTTTCTCAATATATTATTCAAATATATTAAAATGACAACATAATTTAAATTTTGCAATAACTTTACGAAACTACTAATGGGTAATATTCATATTGTATTTTATATACGTGTTAGTTATTAATTATTTTTAATATCAATTTTTAATTATTTGTAAATTATATATATTCCTATATGCACTCTAGACTCGTCTTTTAATATATTTTTTTTAATTCCGAATTTTCTGTAAATTGTATTTCTTTATAGACTCTATGCTCTTCTTCCAATATTATTTATTTTTATTTCTGAATTTTTATTATTTTTAATTGTATTTCTATGTGGACTCTAAACTCATCTATTAATATACTTTAATTTTTAATTTCGAATTTCAGTTACTTCTAAATTGCATTCCTATATTGACTTTAAACTCTTCTTCCCATGTTTTTCTTAATATTGAATTTTAGTTATTTGTAAATTGTATTTTTATACGGACTCTAAACTCTACTTTTAATTTTTATTATATTTACTAGCAAAAATACCCGTGCGCTGCAACGGGTGAAAAACTTATATACATTTTTCATACATAACAATGCCAATGACAATATTTGTATGGATCGTTTATAGCTAAGACAATCAAAAAATTGGAACATCCTCAATGAAATGGTTCAGCCTCGACGATGACAATATCATCGATGCTTGCTTTACCTAAAATAATTGGATTATTCATGTGACAACATGCATATAATCTAAAATACTCTTTGAATCTCATTCTTGCAACCAATAATAAGATCAATCAAATCCTACATTGCCTCGCATGGTCAAGCCTACACAAAATAGAGTCACTGTACACTCTTCTCTAAATAATAATTAAAAATATGTTTATTTTAATATTATATCCATATCATATGTTATCAATAATAATAGCTATACTTGCATATAAAGACATGCAGGGTCTCCAATACAGGAGAATAGATGACGAAACAAAAGTCGTGTAGGAGATAGAAAAAAATGATGGATCCTATCTCACCCAAGCGTCCATCAATTTAGCATTTTTTCTGACAGTTTTTTCAGAGCAACTTGTTTTTTTAACTGTGTTTTTTCTTGCGAAAAATGGCGTGTTTTTCTAAGAGTTTTTTCCTTGCATGTTTTTTCAAAAATTTTTACAGATGATGGAAATATTATTTCCCGCACATTTTTTATTTTTTACGGACGACGGAAACCTTTTTTAGCACTTTTCTCTGGCCATTTTTGCTCACACGTTTTTTAACCATTTTTAATTTCTCACGCATTTTTTTCTTTTCAGTTGTACAATGAAAACTTCTCTTTTTAGTAGTACGATGAAAACATCTATTTTTAAATAGTTAAATTATATTAGAGATAGTGAAGAGATATATATACGGACTACATAAACGAATAGAAATCGAACATTTTGCCACGCTTTTTTCCGCCCTTTTTATTTTTTTTTTCTCGTTCATTTTTTATTTTTTACGAACCTTTTTTTTCCACTTTCTTAGGGAATCGAATAGACTTTTTTTATGTGAATTTTTTAAGTAGGGACGGGAGTAGTGATAGAGATGTATACAAAGTTTATATATGAATGTATAAAAAAATATAAATGTATATAAAGTTTGTATACATATATATTAGTTTGTATACATACATAGTATTAATAAGAAATAAAAAAACGAAAAAAGGAAAGAAAAAACTGAAAAGAAACGAAAAAAATGAAGAAAACAGAAAAAAAAATGTGCGTGGGAATAGGAATTTTTTCCCCCTTTTTAAGGGATCGGATCTTTTTTTTCCGCCACTTTTTCTGTTTTTTCGAATCGGACTTTTTTTTTTGTTTTTCCCCGTTTTTAAGGGGAATCGGATATCTTTTTTTTTGCTTTTTTTTCTCCGATTTTTTTCCTTTTTAAGGGGAACCGGACTTCCTTTTTTTAGTTTTTTTGCTGTTTTTTTATTTGTGACGGACGAAGGAAACATCTCTTATTTTTTAATAATATATATATATATATATATTATTAAAAAATAAGAGATGTTTCCTTCGTCCGTCACAAATAAAAAAACAGCGAATATATATATATATATATATATATATATATATATATATATATATATATATATATATATATATATATATATATATATATATATATATATAAAAGTAGATAGTAGAAGTAGATAAGTAGATTCCGAATTTTAGTTAGTTTTAAATTCCTATATGGACTCTATACTCTAATTCTAATATTCCTTATTTTTAATTTTAATTTCGAATTTCAGTTATTTCCTAATTGTATTTCTATATGGACTCTAGTCTCCTTTTCTAATATTCCTTATTTTTTAATTCCGAATTTCAACTATTTCTAAATTGTATTTCTATATGGACTCTAGTCTCCTCTTCTAATATTTGTTTTTTTAATTCCGAATTTCAGCTATTTCTAAATTGTATTTCTATATAAACTCTGTTTTTTCTTTTTCTCCGATTAATGTGATAATTTCTAGACCATGAGAGCGAACGTGGAGGCTCCTTTTTCTATTTCTTTAATAATATATAATAGATTTAGTGACATGCCCTCAGTCCTTCCACGCCAGCAATGACGTACATGTCCTCGAATTACCCAAGCCATAACTTGATGGTGAGAGGTAAATAAAAGGGTAATTACCGCGGATAAGGAGGGAGGTGGTCGATCACTACAAGGAAATGAATCTCGGAGAAAATTCCATGAAAATAATACTCCCTTTGATTCTCCTTGTTTGTCGTTGGTTAGTGCACGTTATATAAAAATAATGGAGGGAGTTATATATATATGACTAATATGAGAGACATCGCACATGCTAAAAATCTGAAGTCAAAGGGAATAAACAGGACTTGAGGAGACAACAAGAGGAGAAGTACATAAAATTGACGTGCTCGATCCGTCGACAGCAACAGGATCGAACTTTCGGCTGCTGATGCTATAGATTATACCAGCAGCTAGCTCTCGACTCTATATAGCTTTTCAAAAGAATTCCATCCATTGGAACATTTCCTACACACAGGACGTACGTAGTAGCATTACTAGCATCTAGGCAGCAGTAGTGTATCGCAGTAGAACACATCTTCTCTGCGACGTTGATGTGTCAAAATTAACTGGACATACTCATTTCACCTTAAAATATAAATGATTTTAAATTGATATGATATATTTTATTTACTTTAAATTTGAACAGGGAATCTATATATCTAGATTATTAGTACAAATACTACTCTGTAACTAATATGTGTCTATTAAAAGTTACTATATATTTTTAGATAAAGAGAGTAGCATCTCTTTCGACCATTCACACATCCACACTAAATTATAGAAGACAGTGGCGTACTTGCTCTACTGCAGATTGTAGGAGATAAGGGAAAACACGACGGCCAAATAAATTAAATAAATCTCTTTCATTACCTCATAGAGGATCAAGTCATCAAACAACAACCAGAGAGTATTAGATTTCACGGTCATATATATATATATATATATATATATATATATATATATATATATATATATATATATATATATATATATATATATATATATATATATATATATATATATATATATATATATATATATATATATATATATATATATATATATATATATATATATATATATATATATATATATATCAACACGCTTGCATGATCATTGAAAACTTTTTGTGTCAAACTGAAAGAAAGACCCGGAGAGGACATCGTAGCGGCTTTGGCTTTGCCCCTCGCAAACTGAAAGACAGACCCGGAGACGACCGGTTCGCTGGTGGACCCATACAACCAACGCAAGTAGTCCCAACGACCACACACACACCTGACCGACCTGAGTTGGAGTTGGAATCTCGGTTTCTAAATATTTAACACCGTTGATTTTTTTAAATATATCTAATTGTTTGTTTTATTAAAAAAATTTAAGTAATTATTAATTCTTTTCTTATCATTTAATTCATTATTAAATATACTTATATATACATATAGTATTATATATTTTATAAAAAAATTTTAAATAAGACTAACGGTGGTTAAGCATGTGCTTAAAAAAAATCGGTGTCGTCAATGCCCCGCGGTCCTTTCTGCTGCCAACAAACGGGAGCGGCGGTGGCTTGGCTCACGGTTTGAGAAAAGGTCTCTGACTGGTGTGTGGGCCCGGAATACTGTAGGGCCAGCGTGTCAAGGGCGTGGTATAGATTATATCGTTGACCTCGTCTGACAAGTTATCTTGCTGCATTGGGCGACATAGATATTCATGTCGCTTATTGTTTTGCAGGAGCCGTGTTCACCCTCATTTCACTTTATGAACTGTATAGTTACGTATAGTTACAGACATGAAAAGTTTTAGTATGACACATTGAATATACGGACACACATTTAAAGTATTAAATGTACAAATTACCGATTCCGCCGATAAACTGCGTGACGAATTTATTAAGCCTAATTAATCCATCATTAGCAAATGTTTACTGTACCGTCACATTGTCAAATCATGGCATAATTTACATGCAAATTATACAATTGTTTTTTTTCCATCCATATTTAATATTCTATGCATGTATTCGAACATTTGATGTGACAGAATTTTTAAAAGTTTGAAGGGAAAACACTGCCATCATATCAAATCTGGCCTTGCCTCTATGCGCATGCAGTGGGGATGGGGAGGAGCCGGGAGCACCGCTGCAAGCTTGAAAGTGCATCTAGGCCCTAATGATTTTAATGATTGATTACAATGAGATTAGAGATGACTAACATTTTTATTCAAGCAAATGTGAAGGTTGTTATTTCCTCGACGTGTTGTAATACAATGCATATCCCGAGAATGCGACATCGCGTTGCAATGCGGCAATGATCAAATGGTATATTGTATCTTTTTCCTCGCATTGTGTCGTAGGAAAGCTGTACTATTAAGGGGGATGATGCATAGACATATAAGAAGGAGTGCTTAGTGTAACCTTTTAAGGAAAGGGTTAGCTAAGACCTGGCTCTTAGTGAGCTCCTCAACGGAGAGTGGAATCCCCTCAAGGATTTGAACTCCGGGATCAAGTTTGCAAGCTTCACCTTGGCAATATCTCTTCATCCCTCTCCTCTAGCTTTGCTTGCTTGTGCCACTATTGGTCTAGTTGTTGTATGTGTCTTTGATTCCATGTGGTAGACTTCTAGATCTAGAGACTTCATTTTGTGTGCGCTGCTCTGTGCATTTTCGGAAGTTCCGAAAATTCCCAGCCTAGTTCCGAAAATTACAGCTTCCGCTTTACTTAAGTTTTTAAATTAGCCTATCCACCCCCCCTCTAGGCCTAATTGACCTTTTCAATTGGTATCAGAGCCTAATCTCCTAATTAGGCTTAACCGCTTGGAGAGATCATGTCGGGTCACACGGGGGATGGTAATGATGGTGAAAAGGGAGCTAGGATTCCTTTTGACTATCCCTCTACATCTACATCTTATGTGAGTACCTATAGTGGCAAAGCTCCGTACTTTAATGGTAAGGACTATGCCGCTTGGAAGCATAAGATGAAGATGCATTTGAAGTCTATTAACCCATCTATTTGGAGAATAGTCGAAAAAGGCTATGTTTTGCAGAATCCTGAAGATCCCACCAAGGAGGACAACGAGAACGAGCACAAGAACGCTCAAGCCGCTAATGCAATACTTAGCGCCTTGAGTAGAAGTGAGTTCAACCGTGTGGATGGCATTGAAAGTGCCAAAGTGATTTGGGACACGCTTCGGAACCTGCATGAAGGCACGGATAGTGTTCGTGAGTCCAAGGTGGAGATTCTCAAGGGGCAATTTGAGAGGTTTGTGATGTTGGATGGAGAAATCCCAAGCGACATGTACGACCGGTTGAGCAAGATCGTCAACGAGATCAAGGGACTTGGCTCCAAGGACATGACCGATGAGGTTGTGGTCAAGAAGATGGTTCGGGCAATCACTCCAAGGAACTCTACCTTGGTGACCATCATTCGTGAGCGTCCGGACTACAAAACTCTCACACCTTATGATTTGCTCGGGCGTATCCTTGCCCATGACATGCTCGTGCAAGATTCCAAGGATGTCATCCAATATATCAACCAAAGCTCAACCGCAAGCATCAAGAAGGAAGACTTGGCATTGAAGGCAGAGGAAGAAGAAGAAGAGAACCGCAAGAGCAAGAGCAAGGTGGAGATCGATGATGAAGAGATGGCTCTTTTCGTCAAGAAGTTCGGCAAGTTCATGAGACAAAGCGGCTTCTTCAAGGGAAGCTCTTCCAAGCACTACTCCAACAAGTCAAGTGGAAGACACTCCGCAAGGGTGTGCTATGTGTGCAAAGAGCCCGGGCACTTCATTGCGGAGTGCCCCCACCTCAAGGATGGTTCCCACCTCAAGGAAGATAAGAAAAAGGGTGAGAAGAAGGATGAGAAGAAGTAGAAGCACAAGCATAGCAAGCGGGAACATTATGGCCAAGCTCACCTTGGGATGATCTTCGGCTCCGACTCCGAGTCAAGCTCAAGTGATGAAGAAGGAGTCGCCACGTTCGCCGTCAAGCTTTCATCGCTACCGAGACTCTTCGATTACTCAAGTGATGAGGGTGCTCCCATTTGCCTCATGGCAAAGGAGGCTAAGATACCTTCTCCCCTCAAGTTATTTATGTTGAGATTATAGACATATAATGATTTAATCTATTCCATAAATAAATCATGACATTACAGATGAAAACTAGCATGAACGCATCATTAGATCTATACATGTAAACTACACAGTATAACATGAACAGATCAAATATGCGCAACATATTGAACACGTACCGAGGTGACGGAAAGACCGGTTGCTTGGTCGAAACTTTTCGCAGGTGTCTACGAAGGCACGAAACACGCGAGCGAAGAGGAAGGCGAGCCGTCGCGAACAAACAGGGAGCAGTCGCGCGAAGCGCTTCCCAAAAACCTTATTGCCGCCTTCTCCTGGTGCAGGACGTCGAAGGCAGAGGTTCCGGAGACCTGCTCTCCCGATCGCCGGTGCACGCTGGCGAGCGGGATGGAGTAGTCTACGAGCGACAGCGCAGTACAGAGTAGGAGGCAAACCCTAGATTGATTTCGCAAGTGTTGCGTGAAGACGGCAAGTCGGTTTATATAGAGAAGGGTCGCTTGATCAGGGCGCCCGCACGATCTCTACAGCGCGTAACCGAACCGGATAAGTCGCGCGTAACTTATCCGGACTCCACGCCGTTTGCACGCACCGGATTTTTCGGAACGTTTCCAAAACAAAAACGAATCCGAATTTGCAGCAAAACAAAACTGCAAAAGGAGGCTGCATCTGCGCAAGGGTGAGGAGCCAATTTTTCGAACCATTCGACGCGTACGTCGTGCACGCGCGCCGCCTGTCCTGCCCTGCCCGGCCCGGCCCAGCCAGGCGAGGCGAGGCGAGCGAGCGTGCGCGTGTGTTTCCCCTCTTCTCTCCACCACACATGCTTCAAGTGGCTAGGAGGGCATCCTCCCTTTTAAGGAGGTCCCCCTCTCCTAGAATAAGCAAGGTGGTACTAAACTCCACATGCATGCCATCCCATGAGGTGGGCTTTTGTGATTTTTCCAAAGAATTAATCTTCGAGTGGGCTAAGGCCCATTCATTAATTCCAACAATCCCCCACCAAATCTCAAAATCCCACTGAGATTTGCCTTTTCCAATATACTGTTTATATACTAGCGGTTCGATGGAGACCAATTAAGGTTGAACATCCACCTAGAACTCCAAGCAACACTTACTCACAACTTGAACAATGGACTACGCCTTGAATTGCAAGTCTTGTGCAAGCAAGTTTCACTCAAAGTCTTATCTGGTAATAGACCGTCTGTAGACTACCCCTCGGGTGGAGCGTATAAGTCATACTCCTAGGTCTTTAGTAAGCTTCCTAGAAGATTCACCCAAAATCTTCATAGACTGCGACCAACAGTCAAGCTCACAAAGGTGAGTTCTTTCAAGAATGCTCTGCAGGACAACATCTTCGCTAATTAAAGCCAACAGAACTCATTAAGGCATAGCCAACCTGCCTTGCAGCTCACAAGAGTATATGCATCTTCACTTGGAGAGGGTATATATATTGGTACTCTCCTCTAGTTTATTAATGGTTTGTTCTTCCCAGGATCTAATTCACGGGATCTCCGATCACATAGACTGGGTTACCACCATAGTATAACTCACATGGGTCTCAAACCCATCTCCTTCGATGCATTGTCTATCACATTTCGTGATAGTCCCTTCGTGAAGGGATCTGCCAGGTTTCTCGCTGTTTGGATGTAATCCAACGTTATAACTCCGGAGTTTCTTAATTTCCTGACAGACTTCAATCGTCTTTTCACATGTCTAGACGATTTCATATTATCCTTAGAACTATTCACTTTGACAATTACCGTTTGATTGTCACAGTTCATAAGGATAGCCGGCACCGGTTTTTCAACAACAGGCAGATCCATTAATAGATCACGCAGCCATTCTGCCTCAACAGTAGCAGTATCCAGTGCCGTTAGCTCTGCTTCCATGGTTGACCTCGTCAAAATGGTCTGTTTGCAAGACCTCCATGAAACAGCACCACCACCCAGTGTGAAAACATATCCACTAGTGGCTTTGATCTCATCCACATCAGAGATCCAGTTAGAATCACTATAACCCTCCAGTACCGCAGGATACCCAGTATAGTGAAGCCCCAATTCCACAGTACCTTTCAGATAGCGCATTACTCGCTCAAGCGCACGCCAGTGATCATCTCCCGGATTAGAGGTAAATCGGCTCAACTTGCTCACAGCAAAGGAGATATCAGGCCTAGTTGCACTAGCCAGGTACATCAACGAGCCAATGATTTGGGAGTATTCCAGTTGATTCCTAGCAATTCTCTTGTTCTTGCGAAGCAACAAGCTAGGATCATAAGGTGTTGGAGAAGGCTTACTATCAATGTAGCCAAAACGATTCAAGATCTTCTCCACATAATGGGACTGCAAGAGTGTAATCCCATTCTCACCTCTAATTAGCTTAATGTTTAAGATAACATCAGCTACTCCCAAATCCTTCATATCAAAATTTTGAGACAAGAATGATTTAACCTCATTTATCACCTCAAGGTTTGTCCCAAATATCAGTATGTCGTCAACATACAAGCACAAAATAACTCCCTCACCCCCACCATGGCGATAGTACACACATTTATCTGCCTCATTGACCGCAAAGCCTGCAGATGTCAATGTTTTGTCAAATTTCTCATGCCATTGCTTAGGAGCTTGTTTCAGACCATACAAAGACTTCAACAATTTGCACACTTTGCCTTCTTGACCTTCAACTACAAACCCATCAGGTTGATACATATAGATCTCCTCATCCAGCTCTCCATTAAGAAAAGCTGTCTTAACGTCCATTTGATGAACGAGAAGACCATGTGAGGCTGCTAGGGAAAGTAGCACACGAATTGTGGTCAATCTAGCAACAGGTGAGTAAGTGTCAAAGAAATCTTCGCCTTCTTTCTGAGTATAGCCCTTAGCAACAAGCCGAGCCTTGTACTTTTCAATAGTACCGTCAGGCCTAAGCTTCTTCTTGAACACCCACTTGCACCCCACAGGTTTACACCCATAGGGTCGCTCTGTCACCTCCCAAGTCCCGTTAGCGATAATGGAATCCATTTCACTACGGACAGCCTCCTTCTAGTAGTCTGCATCAGGAGATGCATATGCTTCTGAAATTGACTTAGGAGTGTCATCCACGAGGTACACAGTGAAATCATCACCAAAAGACTTAGCCGTCATTTGTCTCTTACTCCTTCGAGGAGCTTCACTGACATCCTCCTCAGAGACAAGTTCATGTGTATGTTCAGTTTGTTCTGGTGGTGTGATTGAACTGGGAATTATTTCAGAGGGTTGGTTCGAACCACTATGTGTATCCTTCATTGGGAAAAAGCTCTCAAAGAAGGTAGCATCACGAGACTCCATAATTGTACCAACATGCATGTCCGGTACCTCGGATTTAACTATTAAAAATCTATAGGCAATGCTATGATAAGCATATCCCAGAAAAACACAGTCGACAGTCTTAGGTCCAAGTTTGCGCTTCTTCGTTATTGGTACATTGACTTTCGCCAAGCACCCCCATGTGCGCAAATAAGAAAGTGATGGTTTTCTACCAATCCATATCTCATATGGTGTTTTGTCCTTATTTCTGTTAGGAACTCTGTTTAACACATGATTTGAGGTCAACAATGCCTCCCCCCACCATGCTTTAGGCAGTCCCGCGGTGTCCAACATGGCATTCACCAAGTCAGTCAGTGTGCGATTCTTCCTTTCAGCAATCCCATTAGACTCGGGAGAATAGGGAGGCGTCCTCTCATGTATGATGCCATGTTCCTCACAGAATAAGTCAAACTCGTTCGAGAAAAACTCTCCATCACGATCAGATCTAAGCCTTTTTATCTTTCTGTCAAGTTGATTTTCAACTTCTGCCTTATAAATTTTAAAATAGTCTAGAGCCTCGTCTTTCGTTTTCAACAAGTACACATAGCAAAATCTAGTAGCATCATCAATCAATGTCATGAAATATCGTTTTTCACCCTTCGTCAACACCCCATTCATTTCACAAAGATCTGAATGTAGGAGTTCTAGTGGTGCCAAGTTTCTCTCCTCGGCAGCCTTGTGAGGCTTGCGAGGTTGCTTCGATTGCACACAACTATGGCACTTAGAACCTTTGACAATGAAAAACTTAGGAATTAAACACATGCTGGAAAGCCGAGACATCAAGCCGAAATTAATATGACATAAACGTGAATGCCAAACATTAGCCTCATCATCCACACTGCCACAAATATGGTTCACAGACATATTGCAGAAATCAGAAAGGGAAAAGCGGAACAGGCCTCCGCACTCATAACCTTTACCAATAAAATATCCATGTTTAGACACGACTACTTTATTAGACTCAAAAACCAACTTAAATCCGTCTCTAGTCAGACGGGAGCCACTAACAAGATTCCTGTCGATAGAAGGGACATGCTGCACATTCTTCAGCTGCACGATCTTTCCCGAAGTAAACTTCAGATCTACCGTGCCAACAACATGAACAGAAGCATGTGACCCATTCCCCATTAGGACGGTGGAACCCCGTGCGACCTGATAAGAAGAAAACAATGAGATGTCAGCACAAACATGTACATTGGCCCCAGTATCAACCCACCAATTAGTAGATTGATTAACTGAAAAAACAGTAGGTAAATTACCATACCCGCTTCCATCTCCAGTGTTGCCAATGGTCACATTAGCAGACTTAGAAGTCTGCCCTGCAGGTGCCTTCATCCCCTTGCGCTGTGGACACTTCCTAGCCAGATGACCAACTTGGCCACACACAAAGCAAGTCCTCTCATCCTGATTAGGATTGTTGTTGTTCTTCTTCTGCTTCTTGAAGTTGGTGGTCTGCTGAGCTTTGTATTTCCCCTTGCTCTTGTTCTGGGCCTTGTGCACAACATTGGCACTGGACTGTCCACCATCGCCCTTAGACGCGGCATCTTTTTCCCGAGCTTTCTCCTCAACATCAAGAGACGCAATCAACCCCTCAACGGAGTATTCCTGTCTCTTGTGTTTGAGTGCAGTACCGAAACTCCTCCAAGATGGAGGTAGTTTTGCAATAATGCACCCGGCCATAAATTTGTCGGGTAAGACACACTTAAGGAGTTCGAGTTCCTTAGCCATGGTTTGTATCTCATGAGCCTGTTCGACTACAGAACGGTTGTCAGCCATCTTGTAGTCATGAAACTGCTCCATAATATACAGATCATTGCTAGCATCAGTAGCACCGAATTTAGTATTCAGTGCATCCCACAACTCCTTAGCATCGGTCATATGCATATACACCTCGACCAGACGATCGCCAAGAACGCTAAGAATGCATCCCACAAAGAGAGTAGTGGCTTCCTCGAATTGCTTCTGCTGTTCAGCAGTAAGAACTCCTTCAGGTTTGCCAGTACTCACCCAGAAGCATTTCATAGCTGTCAGCCACAGAGTGACCCTAATCTGCCATCTCTTAAAATGCACACCGGTGAATTTATCCGGCCTCAGTGCATCGGCAAAACCAGCCATAGTAAAATCACAGTGCCTATAATAAGGTTTTTGGATTGTTGAGATTATAGACATATAATGATTTAATCTATTCCATAAATAAATCATGACATTACAGATGAAAACTAGCATGAACGCATCATTAGATCTATACATGTAAACTACACAGTATAACATGAACAGATCAAATATGCGCAACATATTGAACACGTACCGAGGTGACGGAAAGACCGGTTGCTTGGTCGAAACTTTTCGTAGGTGTCTACGAAGGCACGAAACACGCGAGCGAAGAGGAAGGCGAGCTGTCGCGAACAAACAGGGAGTAGTCGCGCGAAGCGCTTCCCAAAAACCTTATTGCCGCCTTCTCCTGGTGCAGGACGTCGAAGGCAGAGGTTCCGGAGACCTGCTCTCCCGATCGCCGGTGCACGCTGGCGAGCGGGATGGAGTAGTCTACGAGCGACAGCGCAGTACAGAGTAGAAGGCAAACCCTAGATTGATTTCGCAAGTGTTGCGTGAAGACGGCAAGTCGGTTTATATAGAGAAGGGTCGCTTGATCAGGGCGCCCGCACGATCTCTACTGCGCGTAACCGAACCGGATAAGTCGCGCGTAACTTATCCGGACTCCACGCCATTTGCACGCACCGGATTTTTCGGAACGTTTCCAAAACAAAAACGAATCCGAATTTGCAGCAAAACAAAACTGCAAAAGGAGGCTGCATCTGCGCAAGGGTGAGGAGCCAATTTTTCGGACCATTCGACGCGTACGTCGTGCACACGCGCCGCCTGCCCTGCCCGGCCAGGCGAGGCGAGCGAGCGCGCGCGTGTGTTTCCCCTCTTCTCTCCACCACACATGCTTCAAGTGGCTAGGAGGGCATCCTCCCTTTTAAGGAGGTCCCCCTCTCCTAGAATAAGCAAGGTGGTACTAAACTCCACATGCATGCCATCCCATGAGGTGGGCTTTTGTGATTTTTCCAAAGAATTAATCTTCGAGTGGGCTAAGGCCCATTCATTAATTCCAACAATTTAATGTTGATCTTAGTAGTGATGGGGAGGAAGATGTTGAGGATGAGGTTATGGATGACGAGTTGTTCAAATCCATAACCAAGGAATCCATACCACACTTGAGTGAGTTGCTTGGGAGAATTGAGGATCAATATGCAACCTTTGAGAGTTAAGAGGAATTGCTCATTCGTGAGAAAGAGCGGTCTCATGAACTCAAGAGTGAACTTGCTAAGGAGAGAGAGAAAAATGAGGCTTTGGTACGGCTTTACAAGCAAACCAAAGAGTCTCATGCTAATCTTGAGGTGGCGAACGCTCAACTTTAAGAGAGAGTGGATGTCACACCCTGAAGTTCTCCTCCCAAGCCTAAAATTTAATTTATAAATGACCCTAAGAAAATGCCGGTGCAAATCAAGAGAAAACCCTAAGAAAGTAATACAAATAATAATCGAATCTGACATGTGGAATTTTTCTTGAGTTCTACATGTCGAAATTCACTAACAGGATTTTTAGTGGAATTTTCAGAGCCCTAGAAATAATTTTAATCAATTAAAATTGAGCACAGGCAATATTTAAATCCCTGGAAATTCCTTTCTTCCTTTTTCTTTTTTCTTTTTCCTTTTCCCTTAGTGGGCCGCCGGCCCATTTCCCCCTCCTATCTCCCTGCGCCTTGCTGGGCCGGCCGGAGGCCACGCCCCAGCTTAGCCCGCGCCCCCTCTTCTCTCCCGGGGTCACCGACAGGTGGGGCCCACCTATCGGGTCCTCCCCTAACCTCCAGCCGCTCGCCGCCGCGCCCGCAACCGCCGCCGCGCCTCGCGTCCGCGCCTCCCGGGCCACGCCGTCCACGTCGCCCTCGCACCCGCGCCCACTTCCCCCTCTCTCCCGCTCACCCGCGCTCCTGAGACGGCCGGGATTCGATTTTCGAATCCCGCCTCTCTCTCCTCTCCCACTCCCCCCACGTTGGCCGGCGATTCCCGCCTCTCCCGGCCACGTCCGGCCCCCTCTCTCCCTATTTAAGCTTCGCCGCCACCCCCTCTCTCTTTTTCCCCATTTCGCCGAACTCTCCCGAGCTCTCCATCGCTCCCGCACCGTGCATCCACCCGCCGCCGCCTTTCCCGCCACTCCGGCCGCCGCTAGCCGCCGCACCGCGCCGTCGCTGCCGTCGGGTTCGCGTGGCCGAGATCCACCCCGTCCACCCCTCCTTCGTCGAGGTTCGCCGCCGGAGCGCCATTCCCACCGTGCGACGGTGAGAGTCGCCATGTCCGCCGCATTCGGCCGGCGTTCCCGCCTTCTATGGCCCCTCTCTCCCTCTGTAATCTTTTCCTTTTCGTTCTTTAGGTCGTCCCGGTCCCCGTCCGCTGCTTGTCGACCTCCCTCCGTCGCTCCTCGTCGCCGGTCGTCGCCGTCCCCTCCGGTGAGGACTCCCTCCCCTTTCCCTTTCCTTCCCCGATTCCCCGTGCGCCGCCGCCACCCACGCTCGCCGTCGCCTTCGGTCGCCGTCGCCGCCGGGGCGCCGTCCGCTGCCGCCGTCTGCGCCGCCGCTTGCCGTCGCCGGTGGACGCGCACGTGCCGCCGCCCTTGCCATGGCCGGCCGGCCGGATTTGTGCCAAGCCGAGCCGAGCCAGGCCGCCGCCGCACCGTCCGATCGGCCCCGGGCCGATCCGGGCCGTCGATCCCATGGACCGGCGGTGGACCACCCACGTGGTCCCGGTCCACGGTAGACCGACCACCCGTGCGCCGCTGCCGAGTGGGGCCCGCTTGCCGGCGCCCCTTTTCCCTCTCTCCCGAGCCGCTGACCGGTGGGCCCCGCATGTCGGCGCCGCGCCTCCCCTGATGACGTCAGCCCTGGGAATTATTGTGCAATAAATGATTTAAGGACTTTTTGTTATAGTAATAAACACAGTGAATCTTCTAAAATTCATAACTAATTCATCCGTGCTCCGTTTAAGCCCATTCAAGTCTCAATAAATCAAGAAAAATGTGTAGAATCCATTAAAAATGTTTGTTCTCTGTTTCAGTAGTCTTATAGCCTGTTTGTAATGTTTTCCTTGTATGTCGCTAGATTCCGGTTCTTCCGACGCTCCGGTGTACTTCGAGATAGTCGCCGAGGTTTCTCCAGCAGCAGAGCAAGGCAAGTCATGCTTGTCACTTGAACATGTTGATCCTATATTGCAAATGCTCTATTGTTTTTCTTCAAATATTGCATTGTTTTATAATGTTACTATGGGGTGTTTACCTATTGTTATAGCCATGCCATTTTTGATACCATGCTCCTTTGTTAGCTTGGGTTATAACATGAATAGATTTTGGACTAGGAATTGCTTAGCCATGCTTAGTTCCACTAGCACACAATGGGGAAAGCTCACTAAAATATAGACTTTAGGTTCAATTGGTAAGGTTGGTTTAGTACCACCGTTTTGGTATTGGTTAATTAAAATGAATCACATGGTGGGCTGTGGGTGCATGGTTTTGCTAGTCGCACCCATGGCAGTTAAGGACCGGTTCGCGGGATGCCCTGGAAGAACTTATCGTACTTACCACAAGCCAGCGTGGGCAACGGCTGGGCTTGTAGTGTAGCTTTCCTCTAGCTGACGCATCCAGGCAAGGGTGGGCGTGATGGAGCGGGGCGGGCCCTGCGACGGCCTCTGTCGCTTCCGGATTCACCTAGGCACGAGAGGGGACTGCCCGCTGCCTTGCGAGGAGTGGGGGTGAAACCTGAGGTGTGGTGTGCTTGGTTAGAGGGGGTTATGCGAAGGGTCCTGTCACGGCCTCTTTCCGGTATGTCGTGGTGGCATGTCGGCGCACGGAAACGTGTTGTGGGGCTGTGTCTTGTGGGTACAGTTGTACACCTCTGATCAGAGTAAAACTATTCGAATAGCCGTGCCCGCGGTTATGGGCGGTCAACTAGATTCACCGTGATTAGTCTTACCCTAGTTTAGTCTAATGAAATTGGATAGTATAGGTGGATGGTTGGGCCTGTTGCAACGTGGGATAGCGTTGGACAGCGGATGATCAATATTAATTAATTATTGCAACTGTTTAATTCTTTCAACTTCTGTTTATAAATGCTCGCTTTATGCAAATGAACCACTCTAGCTCTCCTTTGATAATTCCCTGCATCATACCCCTATTCCGGTATGACTTGCTGAGTACAGTGGGTAGTACTCAGTCTTGCTCTATTTTTTCCCCAGCCCCAGAGTACGAGTATGTGTCAAATGGAGGTTTCTCCGAGGAGTAGGTTTCGTCCGTGCCGTCGAGGATGCCTGTGGAGTGGTGTTCCCGCTGCAGTTCTAGTCAAGGCTTAGCTCCTGTTGTCTTTCGTTTTTCCGCTGCATTTATGTAAGACTTTTATGATGTTTGTAAGACATGGATCTGAATGTCAACATTGTCGTTTGTGTACCTCGGCCGGTCCTGGATGGGGATTTTAATGCACATTCTGCTTGGAATTCTATTCGGGAATTTCTGGGCGTGACAGTGGATGACTTGGACAAAGCTTACCTCTCCCTTGAAGAGAAGTTCGAAACCTTAAAGAGTAGTGTCTCTCTCCCTAGTGAGGCATCGTGCTCCAAAATTGTCCCAAGCAATGAACCATGTGTGAGGTGCAAAAATATTGATATTGAAGCTTGTGCTACTAACTCTATTTCTTTGAGTGCTTTGCAAAAGTAAAATGAGAAGCTTATGGGACTCCTTCACAATGGCCTACTTAAGTGCCACATGAGTAGTAAGGCGCTAAAGGAGTACCTAGGCTATCAAAGGGACAACTTCAACCATGAGGGTCTTGGATATGTTCCTCCACCAAAAGGGAAGGTGGACAAGAGTGTGATGATCAAGAGGCCCCAAGGTCTTAGCAACTTTGTTAAGGCCAAAAGTATCATTCCTAATGATTATGCTTCACATTGTTCTTTTGATGCATCTTATGTTCTTAGGAAGAATTATAGTGGTTGTGTTGTTGCTAAATATGTAGGCCAAGGGGCAAGAATATTTCTATCAAGAGAGTGCTTTGGGTGACGAAGGCACTTGTTACTAACATGAGAGGACCCAAGCAAGTATGGGTACCTAAAACTAGAATTGATCTCTTGTAGGAATGTCTCCGGTGGAAGAAGTTGGGTGATTGATAGTGGATGCACCAATCACATGACCGGAGAAGAATCAATGTTTTCATCTCTTGATCCAAATGGCACTTCACAAGAGAACATAGTCTTCGGGGACGATGGAAAGGGAAAGGTTATGGGATTGGGTAAGATTGCAATCTCCAATGATCTTTCCATTGCCAACGTTCTCTTGGTAAAATCTCTAAATTACAATCTTTTGTCCATTTCTCAATTATGTTACATGGGTTACAATTGTCTTTTTACCGATGTTGATGTGACCGTCTATAGAAGAAATAATTCCTCGGTAGTCTTTAAGGGTGTTCTCAAGGGAAAGCTTTACCTTGTGGATTTTTCCTCAAGTAAAGCCAAACATGAGACATGCTTAGTGGCTAAGTCCAACACGGAGTGGCTTTGGCATCGGAGGCTAGCCCATGTTGGTAAGAGGAACCTTCACAAGCTTCTAAAGCACGATCACATCCTTAGACTAACAAATGTTCAATTTGAGAAAGATAGGGTGTGTAGCACGTGTCAAGCCGGCAAACAAATTGGAGCGCATCACCCGGTCAAGAATGTGATGACCACTACAAGACCATTGGAACTTCTTCACATGGACCTCTTCGGGCCAATTGCTTATCTAAGCATTGGAGGTAACAAATATAGTCTTGTTATTGTTGATGACTTTTCACGCTTCACGTTGGTGTTCTTCTTGCATGACAAGAGCGAGACACAAGTCATCTTCAAGAAGTTTGCAAGAAGAGCACAAAACGAGTTCGACCTCAAGATCAAGAACATTCGAAGCGACAACGGCAAGGAGTTCAAGAACACGTGCATCGAGAGTTTCCTTGATGAAGAAGGCATCAGCATGAGTTCTCGGCTCCATACTCACCCCAACAAAATGGAGTAGCCGAGAGGAAGAATAGAACTCTCATCGAGATGGCGAGGGCCATGTTGGACGAGTACAAGACATCGGATCGTTTTTGGGCCGAAGCCGTCAACACCGCATGCCACGCCATCAACCGCCTCTATCTTCACCGCCTTCTTAAGAAGACTCCCTATGAGCTTCTTACCGGTAACAAACCAAATGTCTCTTACTTTCGTGTTTTCGGTAGTAAGTGTTACATTCTTAATAAGGCTAGATCCTCTAAGTTCGCTCCAAAAGTGGATGAAGGGTTCTTGCTTGGGTAAGGGTCAAATGAATGCGCATACCGTGTTTTCAACAAAACATCTGGTATTGTTGAGATCGCGCGTGATGTGACATTTGACGAAACTAATGGCTCTCAAGTAGAGCAAGTTGACTCACATGTGTTAGGTGAAGAGGAGGACCCGAGCAAAGCGATTAAAAGGTTGGCTCTTGGGGACATATGTCCTAGGGAGCCACAACAAGGGGCCTCGTCATCAACTCAAGTGGAGCCTCCTACATCGACCCAAGCCAATCCATCTACTTCAAGCTTGGATCAAGGTGAAGAAGGCGAGCAAGTGCCACCCTCACCGATCAATCTAGCTCGCCCAAGAATCCACCAAAGTATTCAATGAGATCATCCCACCGACAACATCTTAGGAGACATTAACAAGGGAGTATCCACTCGTTCTCGTATTGAAAATTTTTGTGAGCATTATTCGTTTGTGTCTTCTCTTGAGCCTTTAAGGGTGGAAGAAGCTCTTAATGATCCGGATTGGGTGATGGCGATGCAAAAGGAGTTGAACAATTTCACCCGGAACGAAGTGTGGACTTTGGTGAAGCGACCTCGGCAAAATGTGATTGGCACGAAGTGGATCTTCCACAACAAGCAAGACGAGGCCGGGGTCATGATAAGGAACAAGGCGAGGTTAGTGGTGCAAGGGTTCACCCAAATCGAAGAATTAGATTTCGGTGAAACTTTTGCGCCGGTAGCTAGACTTGAGTCAATTCGCATATTGCTTGCTTTTGCTACTAACCTCAATTTTAAGCTATATCAAATGGATGTCAAAAGCGTCTTTCTCAACGGGCCTATCAACGAGTTGGTATACGTGGAGCAACCACCGGGCTTCGAGGATCCAAAATATCCCAACCACATGTACAAGCTCCATAAGGCACTCTATGGGCTTAAGCAAGCCCCTAGAGCTTGATATGAGTGTCTTCGCAATTTTCTTGTGAAAAACGGCTTTGAGATCGGGAAAGCCGATTCAACTCTTTTTACTAAAAGGCATAATAATGATATTTTTGTGTGCCAAATATATGTCGATGACATTATATTTGGTTATACTAACAAGTCTTTTAGTGAAGAATTTAGTAGGATGATGACCAAGCGTTTTGAGATGTCCATGATGGGTGAATTGAAGTTCTTCCTCGGCCTTCAAATCAAGCAACTCAAGGAAGGAACTTTCATTTGCCAAACAAGGTATTTGAAGGACATGGTCAAAAAGTTTGGAATGGAAAATGCGAAGCCAATCCACACTCCCATGCCATCAAATAGTCACATCGACCTCAACGAGCAAGGTAAAGACGTCGACCAAAAGGTATACCGTTCCATCATTGGCTCACTCGTTTACCTTTGTGCATCTAGGCCCGATATTATGCTTAGTGTGTGCATGTGTGCAAGATTTCAAGCCGCTCCAAAGGAGTGTCACCTTGTGGCCGTGAAGAGAATTCTTAGATATTTAGTGCACACTCCTAACCTTGGTCTTTGGTATCCTAAGGGAGCGAGGTTTGATCTCATTGGCTATGCCGATGCGGATTATGCTGGGTGCAAAGTGGATAGGAAAAGCACATCGGGTACTTGCCAATTCTTGGGTAGGTCCCTTGTTTCTTGGTCTTCCAAGAAGCAAAATCCGTCGCTCTACCCACCACCGAAGCAGAATATGTTTCGGCGGGGAGTTGTTGTGTTCAACTTCTTTGGATGAAGCAAACCTCTTGAGGAAAGGGTTAGCTAAGACCCGGCTCTTAGTGAGCTCCTCAACGAAGAGTAGAATCCCCTCAAGGATTTGAACTCCGGGATCAAGTTTGCAAGCTTCACCTTGATGATATCTCTTCATCCCTCTCCTCTAGCTTTGCTTGCTTGTGCCGCTATTGGTCTAGTTGCTGTATGTGCCTTTGATTCCATGTGGTAGACTTCTAGATCTAGAGACTTCATTTTGTGTGCGCTGCTCTGTGCATTTTCGGAAGTTTCGAAAATTCCCAGCCTAGTTCCGAAAATTACAGCTTCCGCTTTACTTAAGTTTTTAAATTAGCCTATTCACCCCCCTCTAGGCCTAATTGACCTTTTCAAAGCTAACGAAGAAGAACGGGAAGAGCAACACCGGGGCGCTGCTGCAAGAAGATGGGAGGAGGAGCGGCTGCCTTCGCTGCCATTGCGGCTCGGCTGCTCGCTTGCCACCGTCTTGCTCTCCGGCCACCAGCCTACTTGCCTGCCGCGTTCCCACCGGACTGCAGTGCTGCTCGCCAATGTGAGCCCGGCCGCTCGCTGCTACCCTGCCCCTGCTCGCCAGTCCACCCACCCCCGTCGCCGCCGCCAACTTCCAATCGCACTGTGGCTGTCGTCCCGTAACCCCTAATGAGATAAAAACTCATCATTTCCAATTATACCCCCGTATGGAACACATTGCACTGAATAAACAGAGGTAGCATTGTAAACGTCAGACCAGTCCGGTTCACATAGAACCGGCCGGTTCACTGGTTTCGCAGAAAACCGGCTGGTTCATCCGGTTTATAGCGGTTCGATTGCATAGACGGTCTTTGAAGTGAACTGGACCGGTGTAGTCTCTGGTCCTGTTTTTTTTCGGTTGAACCGCCGGTCTGGTCCGGTCCTATGGTATGAACATGTCTATAAAAAACGCAGCAGTAAACAGACCCTTTAATCAGCAAGGTAGTCGTTTGGGTACTTTTGACATTTACATCGTCTCAAAGCCGCACTTCTAAACAAGGAGATCATCCTTCACACACTCGTAAGAGGCATAGATTATTCATGAATCAATGAATCATATCTAAAGCAGCTTGTGAAACAATTAATTAATCCTCAATTCTCCCAAGCAGCAGGGAGTAATCTTTAAGTAATTAATCAGTGTACTCCACATATATACGTGTGGATTAATCAACTTTCTTCATGCTAGATTGCTAGGAGAAATCTTTTGCTTTTGACTGCAGGAATTAAAGGTTAACCTTTTAAGATGATCAATACTTGGGTCAACTACTAAGTTTCATTAACTAGTCATTTCCAACCATCCAGAGAAAGAAAGCTACCAAAAGAAATGCTTGTTTTACCCAACCACAGGAAATTAAGCAACCGATCGACAGCTAGCTCCTCCACCAACTAATAATCAGAAACTCACTTCTTTACTCCAGATTAATTCTTTTTGTATTCTACAAGGTGGATGAACAAAATTAATGCCAATAGTTTCCAACCAACCAATCAGAACACACATAAGTAAAAAAAATAATCTATTTTCATCCATTGAAAAATCGTTGGTGATGGGGCGACATTGAAATCAACAGAACGTTACGATGAAGGAATAAGGAATAACCTCTTGTTTACAACATAGAATTTCCCCCCAATTTCTATGGGGACTGAGTTGATCTGTGAAAAAGAATCGGTAAATTTTCAATGGAATAAACCCTGTGCTTAATAATAATAATAATTTAAAAAATATCTCCGATCTATGAAGTATCTGAAAATGGTTACAACCAATTAATTCACAAAATCTTAACATATAAAATATACCTTGATTTAAAATGCGAAACTAATATTAGTACATTTGTCAAAGAAAAAACTTAGTTACATTTTTAATTATTTAATAGATAATAATAAAATAAGTGTATTAGAGACAATGCCGATGCCAAAGCAATATCCTTTTAATAATGTTGACAATGGAAGCTGGAACATCGGAGTATTAGGCTGTTGCTAGCTAGGGCATGCTTAACTTATTATATTAGATTTTTTTTGTCACGTTACGGCAGTTAAGTTGGCGTGTCATTCTCCTAATGATTTTAAAAAGCAACATCCACTGAAAAAAATGCCATCCTGTCCCGTAAACACCCACGAACACGTGTAGTGTACACCCACACTGTTACACTAGAGGCCAATAGAAACGATCCAGACAGTGGGGCCCACGTAGAAAATAAACGGAGGATCCATTTATAAAACTTGGAAAAAGAAACCCTGAGGACCAATCTGCAAAAGATCCCCTCGTGATCGTCAGTAGAGTAGGAGAGCACCTGGTGTTGCTGCAAGGGTTTGTTTTGTTTAGTTGGTGAAATGAAAATTTTTGAGTGTTATATCGGATGTTTGATCGGATATCGGAAGGGGTTTTTGGACATGAATGAAAAAACTAATTCCTTGAAACCGCGAAACGAATCTTTTGAGCCTAATTAAGCTGTCATTAGCACATGTGGATTATTGTAGCACTTAGGGCTAATCATGGCCTAATTAGGCTGAAAAGATTCGTCTCGTGATTTAGATGCAAACTGTGTAATTAGTTTTTCTTTTTATCTATATTTAATGATTCATATATATGTCCAAAGATTCGATGTGATGTTTTTGGGAAAAGTTTTTAGGGGACTAAACATGGCCTAAGTTGTAGTAGGAGAGTATACATCTTCCACGTACGGCGGCAGTGACGACGGGGAGGAGGCCTGCTTCGGATTCACCAAGCATATGCCAGATCCATACGTGGGGGATGAGAGGTGGTAGCCTCCGATCCGCTGCCAGTCCGTCATGGCGGCGCCTCCGGGTGTGACTTCTCCTCTCTATGTCGTTGGTGGCCCCTCCTGCTAGAGGACGTCGAGGCATGCGCGGAGGAGAAACCAGTACAAACTCTCTCCAGCACCTGCCTCATGGTGATGAGGTAGCGGGCACGGATCAAATTATGTGCGAATTTAAACGATATGGGTGCGAATAGACGAATTGTAATGATATTTATCTGAATCGTCATATTTGCAATGGTGTGTATCCAATTAACCCTAAATCATTAATATATAAAATATACCATGATTTATAATGCGAAACGTATATTAGTAGATTTTTCACGAAAAACTTAGTTACATTTTTAATAGTTTAATAGATAATGATAAAATATGTGTATTAGAGAGACTATGTCGATGCCAAAATGATATCCTATTAAAAATGGCCATGGAAGCTGGAACATCGGATTATTTTAGATAATCTCAACTGAGCCCATAGGATGTTGCTAGCTAGGCCATGTTTAACTTATTCTAGTAGATTTGTTTTTGTCACATTACATAAGTTAAGTTGGCGTGTCATTCTCCTAATGATTTTAAAAAAGCAACATCCCATGAAACAAAGGGGTTGTTCAGATTATAGCTAAAATAAACCATACTAAATTTTAACATTGCCAAAATTTTAGCAATTTGACAATATTGTCAAGTTTTGGCAGGATTTCTTATATATTTACCAAAGTTTGGTAAAAACTAAATAGATGTACATATTTGACAATTTTATCAAAATTGGTATGGTTTAAAATAACATCAATCTTTACAACCCCAAAATTTCATCCTATCCCATAAAGACAACCACGAACACGTGTAGTGTACCCCCACACTATTACTATTACCCCAAGGTTCTAAATAGCGGGCTAAGACATTTAACGGTTCAGCTCTCCAACAGCTAAGAGAAGCTATAGCGGCAGCTAAGCAATGTAGCGGTTTTAGAAAATACTAGGGAAAATTGAAAATTTTGACAAAATTTGGGCTAAAAATTGACACATTTATGTCACATGGTCATAGCTAACAATGTAGCACAAAATTGAACTCTACACATCAACAATATAGCACATGACATATATACATAATATTTGGCATTTGCCCAATATGAATCAAAGAACAAAAATCTTACCTGCCATTAGAGGAGGAATGGTGCTGCTTGGGGAGAGGAGGGATGGGGAATGGCCGAATGGGAGAAGGAATGGTGGTCGCCACCGTCAAGGAGAAGCAGTAGCAGCCGCCGCCGCTAGTCCTAGGCAGAGCCGCTGCCGTTGCTTAGGGGAGGACTAGAGTAGGGACTGGGGATGGGATTGGTGGCCGCCGTCGCGCTCATCCTCCTTTGTCGTCACGCACAACCGCCGCTGCCACTGCCGTGCACGAAAGAGAGAGAGAGAGAGAGGAGAGCGTGAGAGATAGGGGAGAGATTGAGAGGGAGTTACGGTTACATTACAGGGGCACAAGAGACGGATGGGCCTAAGCCCTCAGGCAGAATTTCTCAGCCCAGTAAAAATTTAGCATCCGCTAATTTCAACCCATTTAGCAGCTATCTCCGGCTAAACACAGCTATTAGCGGTAAGCTTTGCTTAGCTGCAAAATTAGAATATCCTAGTGGCGGCTCCTCATATCCGCTATAGCCCGCTAGTATTTACTATACACACTACAGGCCATAGAAACGATCCAGAAGTGGGGCCCACGTCAAAAAAATAACCGGAGGACCCATTTGTAAAACTTTGAAAAAGAAACCCTGAGGACTAATCTGCAAAAGATTCCCTCGTGAGTAGAGTAGGAGTGTACTACCTGGTGCTGCAGTAAGTTTACTTGCTCCAAAGTCCACCTCTCCACTTTTCAAAAACGCAACTGCTACTACCACCACCACCACATTTTTTCACCTACCACACCTCTACCCTAACACAGCACACCACACCGACACGTGGGCCCACCAGCTACAGTGGGGCCCACATGGCGGTGAGAGGGTAACAAAAAGGCACCACGCTGGCAGCGAGGCTCTGAGTCTGAGCTAGTAGTAGTGAGCTTGTTGCTTTTGTTGCGTTGCTCCGCTGCGATTTATGGCGATATTAATGGCCACCAGCGAAGGGTTGGAGGCCGAGCAGTGAAGCCAGTGAAGCCCCGCATCAATGGCGTCCTCATAGCTCCACCTCCTCTTCAACTTCTTCTTGCCCCTGAATCGATTCGAAACCCCTCCTCCCCCATTGTTTCTTCTTCTTCGTCTTCCACCCATTGCTTCTTGCTTTCTTTGGAACACCACCCGAGGAAATTCCTCTGGCTTTCTTTTCCCATTTCGTCTCTTGTTTGTTTGGTAATGGCGATGCTGCGATGTGTTGGTTGACATCTCGGAGGATTTGGGTTTGAATTCAAATCGACGGGGATTTGATTTGAATTCAATCGGCAGCTTCGTGGTTGGTTTCTTGGTTAGCTTGGATTTGGTGCAAAAGCGGAGGGATTTTTTTCTCACTACTTTTTTGCTGGCTTTGACGCGCAAAGGTGAAAGGTTTAGCCTTTTTGGGTGAATCTTTTGTTCGATTTGGAAGCCATGGTGGCCGAGCCGCTGGTGCACAAGGTGCTGTCCATGGCGACGTCGTCGTCGTCGTCTAGGAAGGTGAAGCCGGTGACGACGAGTAGCGGCAAGGGCGGCGCGGCGGCGGCGGCGGCGGCGGCGGTGGAGGGGGTGGTGGATGACGGGAGGGTCGGCATCCTGTCGTTCGAGGTGGCGAACGCCATGTCGCGCGCCGCCAACCTGTACCGCTCGCTGTCGGACGCCGAGGCGGCGCGGCTGCTCGGCCCGCTCTGCCTCGGCTCCCAGGCGGTGCGCGCGCTAGTGCCGGGCGACGACGCGCGCCTCCTGGCGCTCGCGCTCGCCGAGAAGCTCGACGCGCTCAACCGCGTCGCGGCCGTCGCGGCGCGCCTCGGCAGGCGGTGCACGCTCCCGGCGCTCCTCGGCTTCGACCACGTCTACGCCGACCTCCTCGCCGGCCGCTCCGACGCCGCCTTCGCCGCCGCCTCGCACTCCGAGGCCACCGCGCTCGTCCGCAAGCTCGACCGCCTCGCCGCCGCCACGGCCGCGCTCTACGCCGAGCTCGAGGCGCTCGCCGACCTCGAGCAGTCTGCGCGGAAGCTCCCCACCGACGAGGCGCGCCGCGCGCTGGAGCAGCGCACGCGGTGGCGCCGCCACGACGCGCGCCGCCTCAGGGACTCGTCGCTCTGGAACTGGACCTACGACAAGGCCGTGCTCCTGCTCGCCCGCGCCGTCTGCGCCATCTACGACCGCATCCGCCTCGTCTTCGGCGACCCAATGCGGGGGCTCGACTTGCTGGCCATTGGCCGGAGCTCAAGGCAGTGTGACCAAAGCCGGCAGCTCTCCGGCCCAGCCTCGGCGAATAATTCGGGCCATGTCCGGACTAATTTCGGCGACACCAAATCAGGGCCAATTGCAAGGATCGACATGGACACGCCACGTTCCGTGAATTTCCGGTCGAATTGCGGGGCAAGCCCAGGTAAAATGTTCATGGAGTGCTTGAGCTTGAGTAGCTCGGTGTCATGGAAGGATGGGTTTGAGGATGAATTCTTGGAGGATGCCAGCTGCATTAGCACAATCAGGTCCGGGATGCTTCTGCCATTCAGCGGCGAGCAGGGGGTGTCGACAATGGCAACCAAGAGTGGCAAGGTTGGCAGAAGGGCGCGATTCGGTCCGAAAAGTACTGTGACATCACTAGCCCCGCCATCCACGATTGGCGGGTCAGCGCTTGCGTTGCATTACGCTAATATTGTCATCATCATCGAGAAGTTGCTCCGGTACCCACATCTTGTTGGTGAGGAGGCTCGGGATGATCTGTACCAGATGTTGCCATCAAGCTTGAGAGCAGCACTGAGGAAGAGCTTGAAAACATATGTGAAGAGCATGGCGATCTACGATGCGTTCCTCGCGCACGATTGGAGGGAAACGCTTGAGAAGACCCTGACATGGCTTGCTCCGATGGCGCACAACATGATCCGGTGGCAAGCCGAGAGGAATTTCGAGCAGCAGCAGATTGTGTTGAAGGGGAATGTGCTACTTCTTCAGACATTGTATTTCGCGGACAGGGAGAAGACGGAGGCCGTGATATGCGAATTGCTTGTCGGGCTAAATTACATCTGCCGGTATGAGCAGCAACAGAATGCACTGCTGGATTGCTCTAGTAGTCTCGACTTCGACGATTGTATGGAGTGGCAACTGCAGTAGAGTCCATCAGTCCAAGGTCAGGTTTCTGCTTGGTTCCATAGTGTACAAGGAATATGAAACAACAAAGGGTACTTGTGTTTTGGTTTGGATTTTTTTCTCTTCTGTTTTTTTGGGTGCAAGTTGCACATGAGATCATCTATCATTCATAGATGAAAAAAATTTATAGGATTGCCTAATGCTTTTGTTCACTTGAGATATGCTCTGTCTAACTCAGTTGTACATAAATGAATGTTTTGTGCCAAAGCAAATGAGCAATCTCAAGTGTCCAAAAGGGGTTTGTGCCTTAGTAAAATTCACCTTTTTTATTTTGTATTTGGTAGGACATGTTTGTGGATAACTAGTTGAAAGTATCCTATTTGGTATTTGGTAGTGAAGTCACAAAGTTTTACTCCTCTGTTTACCTAATGAATTCTAGCATATGGAATGTTCAGACTATGAATATATCAAGTCACTCTGCCTTGGTCATTGCTTTTCGTCAGCATTGGACTTTGCCAAAAGCAAACTGAGAACAACTAATACTACTACTATCTTGTTACACAAAGGTATGACAATATCCATTAATTTAGGGAGTATATTTCTATATTACACCAATAGTAGGAGTAGTAGATGTTGATGCTAACCCACTCATCTTAAAGGCAAATAATACTATACTATATACCCTAAAGCTACTAGTTTAGTTGGTAGGTCAATTAGTTTACCTTCTCTCAATGAATTTCCACTTCTGCTCTGCATTGGTTGCTAAAAGGCACAGGTGATATTTGAACATGGAAACAAAAACAATAGAGACAATTTTCAAATGTTGCACATTTCAAAACTAGAATGAATCATCAATACAATTTGTTTCTACAGTGCACACTGACATGAACTGATTGCTACTACTCTGCAGCAATCAGAGGCATATATGCTGCTCATTTCTATAGCAAGTTGGTAAAGCATACACAGTAACATTATTCATTAGCAATCAGTAAATGTAGGAACTGTTTCTTGGTGCCCTTTTTTAGCAGCAGACAGGTGACAATAATGGGCTACAGAATCACTTGCTGTTGTACTCTTAAAACTCACTCTTGACTTTTTTTACACCCTGCATTTTGTGGTTGCCGTGCTACTAACATAGTTGTATATATATGAGCATCAAACATCATTGCACTGCAAATGCATTCTTGAGGACTGCAAGTATATATCGTCCTCATCATGTATATTCTGTAGCAAGTAGCAACATTAACAGTCAAATGTTTTCAGAATTCAATTCTGCGGTTGCCTGTTCAAGTTACTGAATTCAATTCTGTGATTATGTGATTCTGCGTGAACACTGATCACATTATAATTTGTTCTGCATAGCATGGCATATGTTATAACAGGTGCAGATTGCTTGCGCTACAATGTTTATTTTAGCATTTTACATCTGGATTTCAGATAGTCCCTTTTGTTTCAGATAAGCTTCTGTTTATTCATTGAGGCACATTGTGTTGTTAATCTGGATTTCAGATAGTATACCTAGCAAACAGCATTGTTAGCAATGGCATTGATGCACCCAACATTTCAATGCCATTGCTTTCTATTCCCTCCATTTATTTCTGAAGGTGTATTTTGATTCAACGTCAAACTTTATAGATTTTGGCTAACAGTTAATCAAAATACAAATAAATTTAATGTGTAAAATTATATAAATAGATTAATATTTCAAAGTGTTTCAAAAAATATTCTTTTTATGAGAATAAAGATCTCATGATAAATCAATGTCAAAGTTTACTCTTCAAGACTCTGTAAATCAACGGAGATAGGACCTTCTAAGAGTATTCCCTCTAGTTAAATATTTTTTGTCGGTTTAAACATAATCCCAATCACTTGTAATTAACTAATTAATTAATTAATTTGGGTGTCTATTTTCTATTCTGACCATATTAAAAACTTTTGAACATAGGCCTAGTTTAGTTTTAAACTTTTTTTTCAAACTTCCAACTTTTCCATCACATCAAAACTTTCCTACACACACAAACTTCCAACTTTTCTATCACACCGTTCCAATTTCAACCAAACTTTTAATTTTGGCGTGAACTAAACACACCCATAGTGTTTCTCTCACGTTGAAAAGCACACAAACATTGACTAATGGGGGTAAACTAAGGATGTATTCATTATCGTGGGGTGTGAACTAATCTCCACGCACGCAAAACGAGCGGCAGATCAGCACATAATTAATTAAGTATTAGCTAAAAATTTTGAAAATTAGATTAATATGATTTTAAAATCAACTTTCATATATAAATTTCTTATAAAAATGCATTGTTTATCAGTTCGAAAAACGCACACGTGAAAAATAAGGAAATAGAAGTTAAGAAAGGATAAATCTGAACACAACCTAAAACGTTCACTAATCTCTCCATAGAGAGAAATTTTCATCAACCCCACGCAACACTTTGCGTAAGGGCATGTAGCCTAGTGATTGTAGTGACCTGAGTAGCACTCCAGGTCCCATGTTCAAATCTGTATAGAAGCAAATTTCAGATTGAGTTGTTATGAAAATAAATGCACATTGAAGACACGAATTTTTACGTGGAAAACCCATGCGGGAAAAAACCACGGGCGTCGACCGGCAATGATCAGTATAGAGGAATTAGATACAAACGCAGAGGATACATTGGGCTGTCACACCCTCCCCGTGCGGCTTACAGGGGATATATATAGGAGAAATTTAGGAGTCCTAATAGCAAACTAATCCTATAAAGTAGAGTCCTATTAGGAAACTAATCCGAATATATCGTGGGCTCGAAATTCGGATCAGATATTTAACATGAGTTGTAAAGGCTGCACATATCCGGTTGAATATAGAGGCCAGGTAAAAAAAATACCATTCTCTAAAAAAATAAATAAAATATGGAACTTGTAGCAAGAGGAAATATGGAACCGGAGGGAAGTACTCGCATAGCTTGATTGCAGTTACCAGGTGTGGTTGTGTATTTATTGTGAATTCGTAATGCGTTAGCAGTATTTGTTGACATTTAGGGCCGCAAGCTCATCATATTGCGTCGATCGTGGTCCGGCAACCACGGTGGTAATTAACACTTATGAGTTGTGATCCTAGGAAAACTGGACGACTTCGATCTGCTATAACAACCAGCCGGTATTCCGTTGCTTCATTTACCTGGCATTTTCTACAAGTACAATCAAGGATTGAAATATTGAATATTGGTAAATAATTTCAGTTGGTGATGACCTGACATAAATGAAAAAGGGGGAAATAAGCCCTAAAGAAAATGATGATTTTTGGTGAAACCCCGAACCATTTGGCGGATCCGAATTTTTAATATATGTCAGCGGCACGTATTCGTCCGATCCTTCTTAAAGACATATTGCGTTAATTTAGAGTAGTGGTAGACTATTCGTACTTATCCCAGTTATTTTTTCTTTCCTTTTTTGTTACTGCATTGTTGATAGAAACAGAGGCAATATGTAATTTCATTTCTTAGCTAAATGCAGGGCCATTTGTTAAGGTTATGTTCAGAATAAACAATATTAGAATGAAGTTCAGAATGGTATTTCAGTTCAAAAAAAAAGGTTCAGAATGGTATATGCTGGATCTGAACCTGGAACTGATCTCGAATTGCTGATCGATCCCAAGTAACTTCGAGAGCCCTAATGATCGACACGACATGTGATTATCAATGCAGCCTGATATAGGTACAACCGTATTTGAGTACATTGGATTAGTAATGTAAATTCAACATGGGCAGGAGGGACAGGAGGCAAATTAGGACATGAGAGACCACTGATCTTGGAAGTAGTACATGTGCTGATGATGCTGCAGTGCAAAATAGCTTTGCATTATTCGCAGTACATATGCATGGCTTGCCAACTACCACTATTGCAAAAGGTCAGCTTTGATCAGAGCTGCTCTGTCAAAACTACTCCCAGCTGACATTTTGGCAACAATTATCCAAATTGGATGTAAAATCGTACTCGGTTGTGAACTATGCATGGATATAAGTTAGTTCACCATCAGTGTCCAAATTAGCGCATGGCAAAAAAGAAAATAATTAATCTATCAATTAAGGTCACTGATAATAGAACCATGGTATGTCTTTTTACCAGATGTTGAATCGATCATCATAAAACGAATTAAGTGGATACATTATGAGAAAATGAAACTTTCTTAGAACAGAGGCAAAAGAAACACTTCTATATAAATTCTTGTAGAATCGAGAATGAAGATAGATATATATATATATATATATATATATATATATATATATATATATATATATATATATATATATATATATATATATATATATATATATATATATATATATATATATATATATATATATATATATATATATATATATATATATATATATATATATATATATATATATATATATATATATATATATATATATATATATATATATATAACCAAAACTTAGTTCACTGCTCATTTTTTTAACTAGATTGTTGTCATTATATTCTACCGTAGCTTTGAATTGAATGATGAGATAATTTTTGAAATAGTGCCGGGTACTCCTGGTCCAATTCACCCATGGTTTTGTGGAGCCCAACGAGTTCATCTCATCCTGGTACATAGTACAATACAAACGCATTCTCTTCAGAGTCCCTATTGTCACCTCACTCATGGGCATCGTCACGGATGCCGATGTGCTTCCAGGCTTCCAGCTCACCACAATCATAATACTTTCAGACATATGAAACCTGCATATTGTGTGCAAAAATCTTTATCTATGAATCCTACACACCCTATCATCTATACAAATGCATAGCCAAAACCCCTTATATTTTAGGATGGATCATGACAGTAGTTCACGGTTACAATTACGACTGCAAAAACCGCCACTTAAAAACCAGTGCTCATCATTTTTACCAAGCTCAGGATTTCAGCATATATTGATCAGTCCTTGATGAGACAATATTTTCAGTTCACAGTTGCAGACGGCAGAGGACGATGCATCAATGGTCCAAATATATAAAGATATAGTTAATTATGTACACAATCCCTGAGTCGTACGGTGCAGGCAGGCACAACAAGAACCGGACCAATGCAAAAAAATAAAATTGGTCCTGGGAAGAAGGACATGAAATGCAAGGAGAGGGAGAGTCTTTTAAGAGGCAGGTGTGCTTGTTGGATGGGGAGCTGAGCTTTGGAGACAATGCCAAGCTGTAACCATGTGATGGCCTTTGATGCTGCAAATGCAAATGCAGTGCAGTGCAGTTCAGTGCAGAGTGCAATATTGCATGCAGTCAATGAGGGGCTCTCTCTCTGAAATCTGAATCACTCACTGTTGGGCAACAGTAAGCTGTAGCAATCTTTGCAGCTCATGAGTTCTTGGCTGCCGCCATTACTGCAAAGAGAAGAGGTGAAAGCCCTTTCACAGCTTCTGGACCCCAAACTGCTGAATTTTGAACCTGATTGGCTGATCTCTCTACCTATGAAAAATATGAAATTGTCATTGTACAGTTAGTGAAAGTTCAGATCAGAAATCATGATGCCTCTCTATGTGCCATTGCCAATTGGACAACCAGCCTTGGTGTAACCATTGGCAGTAACTAGGGGTGTACCTTTTTGGGACCATCAGAGGGTAACTAATCATGCTCCGTGATGCAACTTTTGTTCCCTTCTCAGCTTTTAACCTGATCTGTTGCATCCTGCAGCAATGCACCTGCATTTGAAGACAAGCAGTGGGCTCATCTCTGATCCCCCTCCCCCCATGCTTGGTGCCAAGAAAAGTATGGCTGCGGACAAACCAGACTTATAACATTGTCGCGCAGACAGTCACTGACAAGTAGGTCCACTGTAGATTTCACCGATAAGTGGAACACGACACTTTCCTAAAAGGCTAAGAAAAACCGCATCTACACCACTGCTCGTACTCCCTCTGTTCAATTTTTTTTTATGATTTAACATGCAGTTAAATTTCATATTTTTTTATGATTTAGCATGTAGTTAAATTTTAAAAAAATATTAACTCAAACTAAGTGCGGAAATATTAAGAAAATATTTTTATGTAGTTATAACTTAATATATTTTTTAGATAGATAATGAGAAAAAAATGCTGTGCAATAGAGACTCTATATATATATATATATATATATATATATATATATATATATATATATATATATATATATATATATATATATATATATATATATATATATATATATATATATATATATATATATATATATATATATATATATATATATATATCGATATCCTAAACATTCATTAGAAAAAAGAAAGGAAGTATTAATGATATGATGCATAGACTTGAATTGCCTTGACATTGTCTTGGAAAACCTCTCATGCATCATGTGTGCCTCCTGGAATCAGGACTAGGCGTGCTCTTGGATATGAATGATGATTCATGCATATGAGCTTTATCCGGGGTTTAATTGAGTAATGAACCCTACCATCACGAGGGCTCATCATCGTCGCCATCTCCAGCGAAATATATGCTACTAATTACTCTCTTCTCTTCTGCCTTCTGCTTACCACTATTGTTCCCTGCAGCTACGATATTGTAAAGAACCCATCATTTTTGTTTTGTCATTATGTGTCGAACATGTGCGTATGATTCATTATTGCTGTTCCTGTTTATTAGGATAGGATATATAGAGCATCCAAGGATTTCTTCATGATCCTGTAGTGTGCACGTTTACTAAAGTTTCTTTTTTAAAAAAAAAAAGAAACTGAAGGAATAGTTAGATTTTCAGAAAAAAAATCATTATGCAAATAATTGTATAATAATTGATAGCGTATCACATGTAAATTTAAGGATATCAACCACTACTCTAGTTAATTTTAATTTCAACTAATAAGGGAGCAAAGATTTCAAATGTTGGAAAAATGACCACTGACTCCATAACAAACACGACATTAATTTGGAACCACGGCGCCATAAAAAAGATTATTTTTTGACCAACTTCTCGTGGAGAATCTATGCACACTACTTGACTTCAACAATAAAATAATGTTGACTCCTGCTTGAGAAACCAGGTATGACAGTTAAACAAGTTTAGGTCAACCACTACTTATATATCTTAAAGGTAAAGGCGCTTCAAGACTGTTAAGTGAGTTACAGATGGTCTGGTCAGAGTAATACAAATATAAAATCAAACCATTTTAGGTTCAGGTTAGTTCATCATTGATCATACCCCATGACCTAATTCATCACTTACATTTTCTACTAAACAATACTCCATACGTTTCATATTATGAGTCGTTTGGTTTTTTTCCAGTTAAATTTTATTAAGTTGGATCAAGTTTATAAAAAAAATTAGCAACATTAAAATATCAAATTAGTTTATTAAATCAAACATTAAATATTTGTAATAGTATATTTGTTTTATGTTGAAAATAGTACTATATTTTTTATAAACTTAATCAAACTTAAAGAAATTTAACTAGAAAAAAAGTCAAACGATTTATAATATGATAAAACGGAGGCAGCATGATTTTGAGGGGTGAGATAGTTGTGGATAAATAAGTTTGAACAGCTTCTGGTCTTTCTATTTTGTGAGGTTTATGATCTTTAAACTTAATTTATATATAGGTAATTTGTTTTTAAAAAAATATTCCCTTCTCTCTGGAAAACTATAACGAAGACAAAGTGTTAGTGGGCTGTATCTTGGTTTCCAGCCTAAAAGCTGGTGACAGTAAAGGCTTTAATGGACTTGTTTAATTTCCAGCTTAGCCGAAACATGGCATTTTATTTGTAGCCCAACAATAATCTGATCCACCTCTCTAGCTTGGGCCTAGGCCTTTCAAGCGTACTACGCTCCAGAATTTTTTTTTATTTTTAAATTTTTATTTTTTAATATTTACATAAATATCCCCTGCCACCCAAGTGGAGGGCCGCAAGGTGTGCACATTTTGCACTGAAGTCTCTTGTCGCTCTCTGCAAGGGGGCAAATGCAATTTTCGCCTTGCCAAAAATGCATTTTTCTATATTTTTTTTTCATCTTGTCCATCCCTCACGTCACCTTGCCACTCTCCCCGAGGGCGGCAGGGCCTACTTCTGTAAATATTTTCATCGGTACAATATTTCAGTAAATAATAAAAAATAAAAATTTAAAAATGAAAAAAATTCCTACGCTTCATACAAAAAAAAATCCAACATGAGACTTATGCTGTGTTATTCCCTTATTTTCCCAACCCTAACTCTTTCGTTTTTTGCGCGCACGCTTTTCAAACTGCTAAACGGTGTGATTTATTCAAAAAAATTATATATGAAAGTTGTTTTAAAAAATCATATTAATCTATTTTTTTTTAAAAAAAAAGTTAATACTTAATTAATCATGCAATAATACAAGCTTTGTTTTGCGTGCGGGGTCCTCCAGAACACAGCCTTCAACCCAATAATAAACTCCCCTCATAGTATTCCTAGTATTTGTTAGCTTATTCCGTTTCTCATGTAACTTTGCACAAAATTCATGAAAAATCATTTTTTTAAAACATAGTACAAATGCAGACGCTCACAACGCGCATATACTTACTCTTATAAACACACATGCACATCCTACCTCTTTGAGCATATCCGAAAGATTAGGCCATCATATGTTAAGATTGACGAAGTCTCTGTCGATGGATATATCACCTATCACTCAAAGAATAATTAGTCATAAATATGAGCATCCGTGTCAAATCTAAAATAAGCTAACAATGGATATGCTCATGTGAATTTAACCACCGGGTGTGCTGGTTCCACCATAAGGAATTTAACCATGTGAATTTAAGGAAATAACTGTATAATAATTGATAGCGTACCCCATGTGAATTTAAGGATATCAACCACTACTCTAGTTAATTTTAATTTCAACTAATGAGGGAGCAAAGTTTTCATATGTAGGAAAAATGACCACTGACTCCATAACAAACACGCGACATTATTTTGGAACCACAGCGCCATAAATAAATTAACGTTTCCCAACTTCTCCTGGGGAATCTATGCACACTAGTACTTGACTTCAACAATAAAATCATATTGACTCCTGCTTGAGAAACCTGGCATGACAGTAAAGCAAGTTTAGGTCAACCACTATACTTATATACTTAAGGTAAAGGTGCTTCAAGACTATTAAGTGAGTTACAGATTGTCAGAGCAAATATAAAATCAAACCATTTTAGGTTCAGGTTGGTTCATCATTGATCATACCCCATGACCTAATTCATCACTTAAATTTTCTACTAAACAATATGTTTTTGACGGATGAGATAGTTGTGGATAAACAACTTTGAATAGCTTCTGGTCTTTCTATTTTGTGAGGTTTATCATCTTTAAACTTAATTTATATATAGGTAATTTTTTTAAAAAAAATCCCTTCTCTGGAAAACTATAACGGAGACAAAGTATTAGTGGGCTGTATCTTGGTTTCCAGCCTAAAAGCTGGTGACAGTAAAGGCTTTAATGGACTTGATTTCCAGCCTAGCCGAAACATGGCCTTTTATTTGTAGCCCAACAATAATCTGATCCATCTTTCTAGCTTGGGCCTTGGCATTTCAAGCGAAGCTAGGAATAAGTTCACTCTAGGTTCCTCATTTTGTCGCGCAGTCTGGTTTTCATCCTCTGTCCCAAAAACCAGATACAACGCATCCCTCGACTTATAAAACCATGTAAACGAGGTCCCTCAGTAGTGTTGACCCCGGTTTTGGCTGACGTGGTGTCTACATGGATCTTTTTGACTAGGTCTTCGTCTCACGTGGCATTAACGTGGCGCTTACGTAGCAATTAGATCTGGAAAAATAGTAAAACCCATGGGACCCACATGTCAATCACACACAAAATAATGATAAAAATGGTGGGGCCCATGTGGCCCCACATGTCATCCTCAAAACTACCCTCTTCTTTCTATCCCCCTGCAGGGTAAAGCGGCGGTACAAGGGCAAGCGGTGGGCGGAGAGGTGGCCGGAGTGGGGTGTGCAGAGTGGCGACGGCCAGAGCAGGCCGCGAAGCGGAGCAGGGCGGGTGGAACGGGGTGGTTGCCACTCCCTACTCCTCTCTCCCTTCCCCTTTTCAGCATATGGGAGGCGGATGGCGTGGAGCGGCGGGGCGGAGTGACTGACCGGTGGAGCGGGGCATGCAGTGGGATGAGTGGCAGTGGTTGGAGCTGGCCACGCCGGGCACGCAGCAGTCAGAGCGATGGCAATCGCTCCCTACTCCTCTCTCCCTTCCCCTTTTCGGCATGTGGGCGGTGGAGGGGCGCAACGCATGGAGCAGCAGGATCTTTTGATAGAATCTACCCAATGAGGAATTTTCAGGAATGGAGAATGTTGTGGTAAGACCGATGATATTCCGATAGAATCCATGGTTGGACATAGATTGCACTATACTGGTGGAGCGGCCAACCGGTAGAGCGAGGTGTGTGGCAGGCGGAGCTGCAGCAGCTGCAGCAGGCAAGTGGTGCGGAGCCGGGTAGGCGGTGGTTGGAGCGGAGGCGTCTTCATGATGTCTCCCACATCTTCGTCCCCTCCGGCGCCGTCCTCCCTCTAAGCGTCGCCCTTCACTCTCGGCTCCGGGGGGTCGTCGGTGATGGGGAAGTAGATGGTCCCACAGGGCTTGAGCTCTGACGAGGACATCTCCTGGAACGGAGCAGGCGACAGGTGGAACAGCGGCATTGCGGGCCCGATCTCACCCCCCCCCCCCCTCGCGGGCTTCCCCGCCTCCATCGCTGGCCTCCCTGCCTCGTCCCTCTCTAAGTGTGCTCGCCGGTGGAGAGAGGAGAGAGCGTTGGTGGAGACAGGGGGAAAGAAGTTGAGAGGATGAGGTGAAGTGGTGTGACCCACTGACATGTTGGTCCCACTATTTACCACTGACATGTTAGTCCCACTATTTTTTTAATTGTTTGACTGACATATCGACACCACATATTTTTCTAAATTTTTTTAGTTTTCAATTTTGCCTTTTTTTTAATCAAAATGTCATGTAAGCGCCATGCCAATGCCACATAGGATGAAGACCTAGTCAAACGATCCATGTAGGCGCCACGTCGGCCAAAACCGAGGTCAAATATTGCCGAGTACCTCGTTTGCACTGGTTTTGTAAGTTGGAGGATGTGTTGTATCCGGTTTTCTGGACTGGGGACGAAAATCAGACTGGGCGACAAATCGAGGGACCTAGAGTGAACTTATTCCATGAAGCTACTCCATCCGTCCCAAAATATAGAGTTTTAGAGTTGGACACGGTTATTAAGATAATATGTAGAATTAAATAGAAAGGGATTGTGATTAGTTAAGAAGTGAAGGTAGGTGGGAAAAGTGAATAGTGGAGTGTTGTGATTAGTTGGGAAAGAAATATTGGTGGAGAAATTGTTATATTTTGGACTAGATGGAATATAACTAAAGATGGTATACACGGTCCAAAAGACTATGCTTCATACAGTAAAAATCCAATATGGGACTTAAACCCAATAACAAACTCCTCTCGTAACAGTCCTAGTATTTGTTTGCTTATTCTTTTTCTCATGTAACTTTGCACAAAATTCACAAAAAATCGTACTTTTTTAAACATGGTATAAATGCAGACGCTCACAACACGTATATACTCACCTCTAGAAACACACACGCACATTCTACCTCTATGAGCATATTCACAAGATTGGATCAGTATATTTTGAGATTGACGAAATCATCATAAGTACCTCGTTGTCGATGGGTGCGTCATGTAGCTACGACTGAAAGAATAGTTAGTCATAAATATGAGCATTCATGTCAAATCTAGGACTTAATCCCGGGTGTGCTGATTCCACCGTAAGGAATCTAACTAGCTGAGCTAAACTTGGAAAAAAAAACGTCTTATTTTGTTCATCAGTTAAGTTGCTTGCATTTCTCTCCAGCATGTGTAGCCATTTTCCAGGATATCTAACAGTAGAGGTAAAATCCCAGTTTGGAGTGATGAGCCAGACTGTTCATATGCATCAAACAGTGGCGACCATTATCTGTACCTCTCTGTGCAAAAAAAAAAGAAGAGAGAGTATTTGGTCAAGAGCAGTGAAAATCACACAAACACACAAGAGGAAGCACAAATTCAGAGAGATTCCACTTTGAGGGATGAGATAGATAGTTTTTGATAAAAAAAATACTCCTAAGTTTGAATAGTTTTTGGTCTTTGTATTTTGTGAAGGTTCATCAAATTCTAATTCGCTTTATATATAGGGCATGTTTAGTTCGCGAAAAGAAAAATTTTAGGTGTCACATCGGATGTTTGACCGGATGTCGGAAGGGGTTTTCGGACACGAATGAAAAAACTAATTTCATAACTCGGCTTGAAACTGCGAGACGAATCTTTTGAGCCTAATGGCTAATAATGGACTAATAAGGCTTCAAAGATTCGTCCCACGATTTCCCTCTAATTGTGCAATTAGTTTTTCAATCTATATTTAATGCTTCGTTCAAAGATTTGATGCGATGTTTTTGAGAAAAATTTTCGGGGAAATAAACCAGGCCATAGGTTCAATAAATTCATTCTTTTGACAAAAATCTCTGTTTTTTTTGGAAACATGCACTTAACTATAATAATGGACACAATCCTACAATTACTACTGGTCTGTATCTTCATCTCCAGCCTTGCTGGTGACAAACAGTAAAGGATCCAGTGGGCTTGTTTTCCAGCCTAGCCCAAACATGGCTTCTCATTTGTTTTCCAGCCTAGCCCAACAATAATTCGATCCAGCTCTCCAAGACAATCTTCGGCCGGCCTAAGGTAACCATAACCAAGTTCTCATATGCATGGTTTTCATATGCACTAGATGCTGGGGCGCGCCATTGCGCGCCGCCTGCATACACTAAAACACGTCCATGTACTAAAGCAATCAATTGATAAATATATTAGTAATATCATATATTCTATATTAACTCTCCTGTGTATATCAATGACATCAGAGTTGAGTCAGTAATCCATCCTATGCAACAAATATCCCATGTAACTACAAAGTAATGGGCACTTTATTATCAATGCAAAGCATCCCCTACTAAAACCTCAGTTTGTTAGACTTTTAATTCAAACATGAACACAATGCTTTCATTATATAAAAAATATAAGTAATTCCGCGTACAAATTGCTTTGGTGCATACACCAAGAGAATGCATTGGTGTCATAAATAATTGATGACAAATTGAAAGGTCATAATCTTTGCAAATAGGGCAATTGAAGAACAAAGGGCTCGACTTTCCAATATTAGATTCAGCATCGCATCACATCCTGAAAAATGTAAACAGGTTGAAATGAAAGCAAACATTAGCTAATTAAATCACATTCAAAAGAACCTGCAGACCTGCAGGTACATACTAATACCCTAATAGTAACATCTTATCATAGTGCGCATACACTAAGGGAAAAAAGGACAACCTTGTTTCTAGGCCTATCAGTGCTAGAGGAACATTGATCCATGGATGTATTTTTATGAGGTAGCAGCAATATATAGGAGTATTATGCAAAATCACATTCATCAAGTTATAAACCAAAAAAAATAGGATTTTACCCTTGAAGTGATGCCATTCTATCTTCTCACAGCTGCAGTTTTGTAGTCATATACAGGTAGTGTAAGTAGAGCCAAAGTTGTAGCATATCTATTGTGTCATTTGTGGAATTTCTAATATTAGTATCCTTCAAGCTGAAAGTGAGAAAAGCATAAGTAACTTAATAACTAATAAATCTCCAAAGGCTCCATCTTTTACTGATATAAAAAAATAGTGGTGGTGATGGTAGCATTCTATGATGAATAATATTCTACTATCTTTTTGGTAAATGAGTGAATCATTACATTAGATACTCATCTGTATATGCATGAGGCCATTTCATTTAACGTGAACTATGCAGGAAATATTTTAGATTTGGGGATACCATTTTTTTTCTAGTTTAGAGCTTTTGATATATTTATGACAACCATAGACAAAATACTAATTTCAACCAAGTATAACTTCCCAATTTTTTGCTGAAAACTAATCAACGTCTAGCATAAGATACAGGGATACGCAAACATGATTTACATATTTATAAAAATAGTCATGTGCAGAGCACCCACACAATACCAAATGACCGCTGGCCCTTTTGAAAGCATGAAAGAGCAGGGAAAATAGATGGCTAAATCCACAATATATACATGCATTTTTTTGCGAGGATTATATACATGTAATCCATACACCTTTCTTAAATGAAATACATAAACAACTGGCAAACAAAAAATAAAAGCACAAAGGGAAGCTTAAATACATAAAAAGAAGATATATTGACATTTAAAAGAAATCTTAATCGTATGAGTAAAAGCTAGAGAAATAGTATGTATATAATTCAGCATCAATCCATGTATCAGTATTATATCTCAGTGCTGACATGAGTAAAACAAAATTGAGGTAGCAAATTCTTATATTAAAGGAGAAAAACAACACTCACCTTCCTGGTTAATGGGACTTTTTAGCCCACAGTGCACAACCTTTTCTGTAAGCTTGCAATTCATATCTACAGCAAAGCATTTGTAGCTTGCAATTCATCTGTAGGACAGGCATATAATAAAATCTGTCAGCCATCGGCAATGGCAGTGTGAGCTTTTCTATTTTCTTTACTTACCAAACACTGTGAGGCTCTCAACAGAACTGGATAGGGCTCTCTCAATCATTTCATGGCCAAGGTACAACAATCCTCATCTAACTTAGATGCTTCACTTTCCTGATTACAAGTTTACAACAACATCTCCTTAAAAGTTTTGAACCATAAGCAAAATTTATGTATATGGAACCAAAACCTTCAAGATCAAACTAAAAGGTAGCCTAAGGAACAAAATCTATGCCAAAACGGTAACGATAACTACTATATTTGAAAAAAATACTTGATAATTCCAAAAAATAAATATCCACGAGATTCATTTGAGTAAATAATGAGATGGAAATAAAATGTAGCCTTGAAAGCTATTGTACCAATCAACAACATTCTGCTTACTCATGTTCAAATGAAAAGGAGCACATATCATCTCACACCATTTGGAAGTATAAAACAACTGAAGCATCACTCACCATGGCTTCCACAATGTCCTTGACTATTTCAAGGCTGAAATATTTTTCTATAGCCTCCAGCCTATAGTAACACAGAGAACAAATGAGATATACATGAACAAATAATACATTTTTCCTAATCAGTGACATGAACAATGTGGATGCTATACATACATTCACATGAAAATTCATCATTATTTAAGAATATAAAAAAGCATGCAAGGTGACCCCATTCTCAGCACATTCAAAGTGCAACCATTGTATATTACTATCAGTCAATTATATTACCAAGTGAACCTAGCTCCCAAAGAAATATATAAACCACAGCTTTACAGGTAACGCAAAAATTAATGAACCACACAAAATAGCACTCGGCTTGATTAAAAGAATTAAGAACTATATGCCTTATAAATATAGAACTATCTATTCCATATTTCCATGATAGTTTTGTGTGTCTTTCTGCAGAATAATGTAATTACACTGAAATAGATGATGGTCTGAGTTCTGAAATGCAGTCCAAAACATTTTTACCAAGCAAAGGAAAGCATCTTGATTCTACTATAATTCCCATGCTATGTTTAAAAGAGGACAAGATTATCTAGCATTCCAGCAACTTCTGCATATGACATGTTAAAGCACTTAATAATACATTTTCAGTTTATAAATTAGAAATATATTTACTTCTTATATGTCTTACCTACAAATAATGCTATTCTTATCCGGATACACAATATCCCCATGTATAGAAATAATGCTGTCATCATGCTGAGAGAGAGAGAGAGAGGTCATTTGTCAAGAAGAGCAATACTGATTCAGAACTAATCATCAGCTGAGAAAAATAAATCATATTATAGTTTCAGGTTTGTCACTCTGTTTAGTAAATAATGTTGTTCCACTTTTTTTTTAATGCGTAAGTTCCAATCTTAGCATACCTTTGTCAAGTTAAAATGATAACTACACAAGTTTCTTCTGTCTGACACCTTGGTCTCCACAGTTTCATTTCACTTTTCAAGGATGAATACAAATTACCAAAGGGGTCCGTGATTGAGCCCTCAAGAGAATCAAGACATGTGCTTAAAATAAGTAGTAAGCTCTATCTTCACCTTTTCTTTCCTTTCTTTGTCGTTTTTTTTATTGACAGCTTTGTAGTTGATTTGAGACAGTGCAGATAGTATTTATTTTGATGGCATGAAGAATTTTGAGAATCAAACTGAAATGTTGTTAGAATGAATGGGCATGTGTCTGATATAGTTTCCCAATACCTGGGACTATTTTCTCATTCTATTCATGCATTTGGTTAGCATTGAGTGCATGAAGAGTAGCAAATAAGTCATCACAGATAATGCTGTAGAAAATCCATGGCCTTTTCATAATTAAACCAACTTTTATCATGTTTTCATTTTATCATGCCAAAAGGAAAAGAAAGAAGAAAGAAACATCATAATCATGTAACACTGTGAGGTAGCATTTCAATGCCATGATAAATCCCTGTCACGTTTTATTGCTGCTTATTTCATTTCATATTAGTTCCAGGTAAAATTTAAACAGGCACACTCCGCTCTTCATTAATAAGCTTATCTTCTGTGTTTTTGTGTAGTTGAAGGAGAAGAATTGGGGAGCATACACAGCATGCTTTTGTGCAAGTCTATTTTAGATCTCTAGAAAGGAGACGATCCATTTGACAGAAAATCAAAAGACAGCATCCAAGAAGACATGGCTTCTACTCTTAAAACTGAAAGGGGCACTTAAGGTTTAAATGGCATATATCATGTTTCGAAGAGCTTGACGTTTTATTTCTGGGAGTTCAGACTTATGACTTATGAGAGCATTCTTAGCTCTGATCAAGTATATTCTTTGCATCGTTTTTATTTGCTTACTAACTTTACTCTTCTAGCCTTGAACTCTCTCAAAACAGAATGAGCGGACTAACCTTGAATTTTGATCTTGCAAGACATTTCAATGTCTGGAAATTGACCTAAGTAAACATGTTCAGAGGGGGAAAAAGGAAGAAGAGAGAAACAGCTGGCTGCTGGGTTATGCAAATGATCTATAGAATAGTTAGCAGAAACTCGTCTAGGGAAGCAAATTATGTGCATATTTCACGCAGGATCATTTGCACAAGCCCCAGCTTGCGAAGCCAATAATCTAATGCGGTAACCCAGTAATAAATTCGAGGTTCAGAGAGCATTGACATTCCAACTCGATGTAATCGAAGTAACCAAATCACCAAATACCCCCCATGAAAGCAAGGACAGCCGTATTGATTTCAGTATTTTACACCCCAAAATCAGAACACGAATTCGGCCACAGTAATCCAGATCTTCAGATGCATGAGGCCCGTCAAATACAGCAGAATAAAAATTATCATCAGAATTAATTTAGAGCCTCAACTGACCTGAATATATTGATCAATACAGCAGGGCCTAATCTGGAAGCTCAGGACGACATTAGCATGATGCATGTTTGCATGGCTTCAACTCCTGGACCCTGAGAAACTAAACATGGCCTTAAATATTTTCTCCTTTAACCACATCAATTCATTGAAGCAAATTACATTCAAATAAAAAGAAATAACAGAACCAGCCATAGAATTTATGCATCACATCATTAGTAATTAGAAGTCATCAGAACACTGCAACTTAAAATGCCAGAGAAAACACATCTTTACTGCTATCAACCAATAGCACTTGGTTTCACTGGATATATTGGCATGATTTAATTTCCATATAGATACCAATTAATAGTGATGTTATCGTGTAATAAAAATATACTGCATATATGGAAAGCGAGTGATTCCTTTAAAGGAGCAGCTTGGAATATGCTGCTCATACAATGGAAGATGATTCTAAGGAACAAAACCTCTGGACCGATACAATGTAAACAAGACCAAAACTCATATGGCTTTACATCACTTGAAACAAAATAAAGTAAATACATAGTCTGAAATATACACTTCCTGATAATCTTGAAAAATCTAAGGCTTGATGACATATTTTATATCCACGGATAGTTTAACCTGACATATTTATCTTCACCCTAGCTTATTTGTATTCCACAAATTTATGAAGTAGAAGAAGTATATCTGCATATCTGACCTCATAGTACTGAATACACATAGGTAAAAGAGAAATGCATTCTTTAGTCTTGGTGAGACAGAATGAACAGTTAAGAAGACACTACAGATGGTCGACATATAAAACCACTCAGACATTGTTGTGGCTTGGATTAAGAATGTACGTACCCTGAAATTAGTGTCAGGTTCAAGAAAATTACCAGCATAACTGGTGCCCATCGCAATCTGTCAAATTCTTCACTTACAAATTTTCCTCACTTCCCTTTCTCCTCTACACAAGCCATAGAACAAATAAATTTACATACTTTTAGTAAAAAACTATAGCAGCCACATCGAACAATACACTGGGGGAGGTTCGGTTTGGAATTGTGGCACTTATGACATAGGTTTCGCTAGACTACTCTAGATCTTGCAACACATCACGAGCTTGCAAATAAGCATTGTGGTAGCTAAAGCAACAACCCATAAGAAAGATCAATGTTGCTGTGCTGATCAATTTATTTTCACCCCTTGATGCAAATCATCTAAAAACCTGGACTACCATCATATTACCTGAAGATGAGTTATTGAGAGCTGAAGAACATGGAAAATTCTGGTATGCAATCCAAAGGTGTCAAACCTGACATGAAAAAGGAAAATGATCAGATCAACAGAGGCTCATCATACCACACCATCCTCAATTTTAAGTCAACCAATCTCATATTATTTGCAATTGACTGAAACCTCTGCATGAATTCATTATTTTTGTCTCTCTTTTCCTTATGGCTATCAAGCAACCATCAGTGACCAACTGCAGTCCCATTTTAAGTATTTAACATTTAAGAAAACATTAAGTACAGTAAAATGGGAGATTGAGATTAACATCTTCTGAATAATAGTGCCAAATATAAGCTCATCCTCCTACCAGTTGTACTAAAAAAATTTGACTGCCAATAACCAATACGCTAACTACTAAAAAAATTCATCCAGTATGTGAAGCTTCTAAATTTTTCCACAAACACACTCCAAAACCCTATTCTATAACTAAGTCCCAAGAAAACCTAAAATACCAAGAAAAATACTAAGAAAGAGAATAGATTAATGCATCTAGAAATGAATCATAACAGATTGCTAGAAGTGATTCGCTATTGATTGTTCAGAGGGCAACGAGTATGAAATATAGCAAACCAACCTGGTCCTCTGTGTTTTCGGATGTCATGGCATGGTCACAGCAAGTAGAACAACCAGCTATGGTGGAGGATTGATCAGAGTCGTTTAAATGATCCTCAGGCACAACACTGGAATGAAAAGGTGCCACATGTATAGAAATACAAATCTGAAATAGTAAGTAACCATGGGGAAAAAATGGCTCACTCATTGGGGAAGCATGATATATTGCAGATTCCTTCAACCAAAAAAGCCGAAACAACCAAATACAAAACAAATTTTGAGACATTACCCAAATGCATTGGCTCTGAAGTGAAATGATAGGCATGTTACTGCAGATTTATTCGCGGCAAAAGAGTTTCAACTTTCTAATCACCCCTCCACAAACCCACTCCAAAACCCTATTCTATAACTAAGCCCCAAGAAAACCTAAAATACCAAGAAAAGTACTAACAAAGAGAATAGATTAATGCATCTGGAAATGAATCATAATAGATTGCTAGAAGTGATTCTCTATTGATTGTTCAGAGTGCAACGAGTGTGAAATATGGCTAACCAACCTGGTCCTCTGTGTTTTCGGATGTCGTGGCATGGTCACAGCAAGCAGAGCAACCAGCTAAGGTGGAGGATTGATCAGAGTCATGTATATGATCCTCAGGCACAACACTGGAATGAAAAGCCCAGTCAAAAAAACACTGGAATGAAAAGGTGCCACATGTATAGAAATACAAATCTGAAATAGTAAGTAATCATGGGGAAAAAATGGCTCACTCATTGGGTAATTGGAGATTTTTGACGGGATGTCTCCATCTCTAAAGCAGCTTCTAGTATTAGTGCATGACTGCTTCACTATGGAAGACATATAATCCTTTGAATAAGCATTGTAGTCCCTTTCTTTACCTGGCACTGCATGAGACACCTTGATGTGAGTTTATGGAAATTGTTCACAATTTTTTTTAAAAAAAAGAAATCTCTAAATGCTATACAAATGGGAGAACCTATGGCAATGAGCATAGTGTTGATATTAGGTTCCGATGTTGTGATTGCAATGTCCCATTTTTCGAACTTTCTTCTCGAGTTCACCTAGAAAAAAAGATCTGATCAGTACTTCAATCCCAGCTGATGAGTTCTTTTAGATGGAATGGATGCAGGTTCTGTAGAACATCATAAACATGGCAAGATTAGGGTCTCTCAAAATTTCATCACCAACAGTGGCATTAGAGCACCTGGTAAATTGGTATAATCCTTAGGTTGCTCCATTGCATTAATAAAAAAATGAAAATCACTGTCAATGTTGATGTGCAACAATTCATGGTGTATAGGGGAAAAACGAGATTAACTATTCCTCATGGCAACCTTAAAAGAACAACTCACACAAACCTGCAAATCCTTTGTAAGCTCCTGTGCCAAGAGTTTAGTAGTCACCGTCATCGCCGCCGTCTCTGGTGCCATGAGTTGCTCGCTGCTGGTCATTGGCCTTGTACATTGACGGCAATGCGGCTGCCGATGAAGCGACTACCTGTGACCCAGAGGGCACAGATGGGAGGGAAGGGGAAGGCATTGGTGCGGCGTACGGTGGATGCCCCTGCTGCTGCTGGTGGTGGAGTGGCTTCTTAACGCAGTCTGTTGGCGACGGCGACAGTGAGGGCGACGCCGACGACCATGTCGACGCCGATGAGTGGTGGGCTGGGGTGTCCTTGTGGAGATGAGAAGCAGATCTGGCGCCGGGAGGATGAAGACCGCGCGCGCCTCAACCCCCACTCCCTCCGCCGTCTCCCCCTCGAGTTGATGCGTCCGGAACCTCGCGGCAGTCCCGCCGCCAGGATTGGCCCCTCAGCTTTTCGCGCCGCCTGTGATGCAGCCGTCGGCGCTCCGACCTCGTCGTTGACGGAGGCCAGAGGCGGAGACGGCGACGCGATGGCGCCAGCGGCGCAGGGCGACGGGGACGACGATGGCGACGACGCGAGGGGGAGGCGGAAGCAGAGGCGCTTGGAGACGGTGACGCGACGACAGCGGCTGCGTAGGCGGAGGCAATGGCGCGAGGGGAAGGCGGAGGCGAGGGTGGGGGAGGAGACGGTGGAGGGAGAGGGAAAGGGAGAGGGAGAGAGTGGGGGACGAGAGGGCGGAGGGGAGACAGACGGCGGCAGCTCGGCCGGCGATGGGGACGGCGGGAGGCGGAGGCGGCAGCGCGATGGGGAGGCGGGGGTGGAGGCGGCGGCGCGAGGCGACGGGGACGGCCTGAGGGGGAGGCGGAGGCGGCAGTGCTCGGTAGCGGCGCGAGAGAGGGAGAGCAAGCGGCTAGGGTTTGAGGGGTATGCGCAGTGGGCGTATTTTTTCGAAAAAGCCCCTCGTCTTCCACATATCACAACGAATCCCCTGTCCGCGATTTTTTCTGTTCAAACACAGTACGCGAGGGGCCTATACCTGATTACGAAGAATCGGAGGGTTTTTTCGCAAAAATCCAACCTCGCACTGTAGCTACTGTAGCAAAATCCGACGTGGACACGCCCAGCGTCCGCCCCTTCCGACGTGGAGTAGTTTTCATATGTTGGAAAAATGACCATTGACTCCATAAAACACGTGACATTAATTTGGAACCACGGCGCCAAAAAAAAGTTTAATTTTCCCAACTTCTCCTGGAGAATCTATGCACACTAACAATAAAATAATGTTGACTCCTGCTTGAGAAACCTGGCATGACAGTAAAGCAAGTTTAGGTTAACCACTACTTATATACTCCCTCCGTCCATTAATATAAAAGATTTTGACATTTTACTTGCACTGTTTGACTATTCGTCTTATTCAAAAAAAATTTAGAATTATTATTTATTTTATTTGTGACTTACTTTATTCGCACCGTATCAAGTAAAAACCAGGGTTGCTATGCAACCTTGGAAACTCTCAATCAAAACCACAGGATGCTCATCCGATCGCTAGGGATAGAGATAGGCTAATTTTGCACTTAACTGCCCACCCTTAGCTCTGCTAATCTGTTTTTTTTGCAAATCCCCCCCTAATCCTAGCGTCCGTCCACGGTCCACCTGCTCGCCCCGCGTCGTTTCGTTTATGTGGCGCACGCGATTCGCCACCGCCCACCCGCGACTCGCCGGCGCCCCTTCACTGTGCCGCCGACGCCATGTCAGTGAGGGTGTCGCAAACCCGCCCGTTCTGAGGTCACGGGCCGCTGCCGCCATGGAGTTCGGCCACGCCGCTGCCACCATGGAGTCCGGCAGATGCTGCCAAAATATGAACTGCAACAAGAGCTTCTTATCCGAGACATGTTTGCCATCAATATATGACAATACATGAAACTAAACCTGTATCAAGCTGTTGTGCTCTAGCACATGTGCAGAAAATGCAGAACAAGAAGTATGACAGTTCATCTGTCATCCTGAAAATTTTATGGTTCCACTTGACTCAATCTCATTATCAAATGACATAACACAATTCCATTGCATATTTGCAGTAACAATCTTTCAGAATTTCAGATTACAAAATCCGTACATCAGTGTCAATCTCAGTTAGTAAATCTTGCTACTATTCTCTGTAACTAAATTGGAAACACTAGTTTACAAATCTTGATTGGCAGGCCAGGGAATTTGTAGTGCCTGGTTGCTTAGAAAGTTGCTGCGTTCCAGCGCTGCACCTGCACGGGCGTGGTTCAGAAGTTGCACATCCGTCCACTGCTCGTTAGCGCTCGAAGAGCACAGGGTCTCGCCGCCGATCCGAACCTCCGAGAACAATAACAGAGGCACTGGTCCGAACCTACTGCTGCCACTGAGCCGTGGCGGGGCCGGCGGCGCATGGCTGGATGGAGTCATGGAGGCGCACGGGCGGGGGCGCGGCCGCGGCGGCGAGTGGCGACGGCGGGAGGCGCAGCTTGGCGGGCCGGCGACGGCGTCGAGCCGGCTGGGCGGGGACGCGTTCGCGGCCAAGCGCGCAGGGAGTGGCGAGGCGGAGGGTGGCGGTCACACGAAGTGACGAGAGGGGATTTGTAAAAAATGAGGTTAGCATTGGATGAGTGCGGGCGGTTAAGTGTAAAAGTAACCCACCTCTGTCCCTAGCCATCGGATGAGCATCATGTGGTCTTGATTGAGAGTTTCCAAGGTTGCACAGCAACCCTGGTTTGCACCAGATACGGTGCCTACTTTATTATCCAAAGTATTTTAGGCACAACTTTTCGTTTTTTTATTTGCACAAATTTTTTGAATAAGACAAGTGGTCAAACAGTGCAAGTAAAATATCAAAATCCCTTATATTAGGGGACGGAGGTAGTGTATCTTAAGGTAAAGGTGCTTCAAGACTGTTAAGGGAGTTACAGATTGTTTGGTCAGAGCAAATATAAAATCAAACCATTTTAGGTTCAGGTTGGTTCATCATTGATCATACCCCATGACCTAATTCATCACTTAATTTTTCTATTAAAACAATATGTTTTGAGGGATGAGATAGCTGTGGATAAAGAAGCTTGAATAGCTTCTGGTATTTCTATTTTGTGAGTTTTATCAAATTTAAACTTACTGTGGAAACTATAACGGAGACAAAGTACTAATGGGCTGTATCTTGGTTTCCAGCCAAAACTGGTGACAGTAAAGGCTCTAATGGACTTGTTTAACAGCCTAGCCGAAACATGGCCTTTTATTTGTAGCCCAACAATAATCTGATCCATCTCTCTAGCTTGGGCCTAGGCAGTTCAAAAGAAGCTATAACGAAAGATAGTGGGTATACACGGTCCAAAAGACTGTGCTCCATACAATATGGGACTTAAACCCAATAACAAACTCCTATCATAACATTCCTAGTATTTGTTTGCTTATTCTTTTCTCATGTGACTTGCACAAAATCCACAAAAAAAATCATATTTTTTTAAACATGGTACAAAAAAATATCTAAACAGTAGAGGTAAATCCCAGTTTAGACTGTTCGTATGCATCAAACAGTGGCGACCATTATCTGTACTTCTCTGTGCAAAAACCATGTACTATTTGAGGGAGAGCACAAATACAGAGAGTTTCCACTTTGAGGGATGAGATGAGATAGTTTTTGATAAAAGATACTCCTAAGTTTGAATAGTTTTTGGTCTTTGTATTTTGTGAAGGTTCATCAAATTCTAATTCACTTTATATATAGGTTCAATAAATTCATTCTTTTGACAAAAATCTCTGTTTTTTTGGAAACATGCACTTAACTATAATAATGGACACAATCACACAATTACTACTGGTCTATCTTCATCTCCAGCGGTCCAGCCTAGCTGGTGACAAACAGTAAAGGATCAAGTGGGCTTGTTTCCAGCCTAGCCCAAACATGGCTTTTCATTTGTTTTCCAGCCTAGCCCAAAAATAATTTGATCCAGCTCTCCAAGACAATCTTCGGCCGGCCTAAGGTAAACATAACCAAGTTCTCAGAGCCTCTTTCACCCAAAAAGAATCCTAAGCTCATACTTCCGTTGGTTCTATTGTTTTGAAAAAGATGTGTAGTCTGATGAAGATAGTAGATAACCATAATCAAATATTTACTTATTTTGTATGTATATTATAATAGATTAACCATAATCAAAGTTACCGTGCCATTATCTAAAATGTAAAAAAAAATGAAACTAGAGAGAATAATTAAGCTAAGTTGCGTGAGAACATCATTTAACCTGTGCTTATACTTATAAGCCAAATTTAAATTTTAAAACTTAATTTTGAAGTTGATTTTGTTGTTTTAGCGCAGTTTGTTTTTACATCATTTGCTTTTGAATAACTAAGAACATATATATAATACTTGTACTCACAAATTACTTTTTGGTTGCTAATAAACAGTACAGATAAGCATATGCATAAGTGAACCGATGAGGCTGTAATTGAATATCCAATGTGGGACTAAATCCAATAATAACGACTTGCCACAATGTGTCTAATGGTGTATTTGGTCATAGGATAGGTCAAAAAGCTTGCGAACTATTGGGCTGTGTTTAGTTCGTGTGCCAAATTTTTTTAAAGTATACGGACACACATTTGAAGTATTAAATGTAGACTAATAACAAACAAATTACAGATTCCGCCTGTAAACTGCGATACGAATCTATTAAGCTTAATTAATTCATCATTAGCAAATGTTTACTGTTGCACCATATTGTCAAATCATGACGTAATTAGGCTCAAAAGATTCGTCTCGTGATTTACATGCAAACTGTGCAATTGTTTTTTTTTTCGTCCACATTTAATGCTCCATGCATATATCCAAACATTTGATGTGACGGAAAAGTTTGAAGTTTGAAGAAAAAAGTTTAAATCTAAACAATGCCTTGATCTCAAATTACTCTTTCTGGTTTTCTAATCTGAACTAGTCTAATTTTGATCATCAGTTGCTTGCACTTCTGCCCAGCAGGTATTGTTTAGCCATTTTCTAGGATACTACCGGCCTCTAATCTAAATTGGGATTAGATTCACTATAGTACTATTAATCTATAGTACTATTAATCTGGATAAATTATGATGTGTATAATCTTATCCTAAATTATTACTCTCTCCGTCCCACGGCGAATATGTACTAGACGGAGGGAGTATGTTTTGGAACGAAAAGAGTAGCTAACAGTAGACTGACTGTCGATATGCATCCAAACAGTGATGACCAGTCCCTGTACCTCTCTGAGGCAGAGAGCCAATGTATTTGGTCAAGAGCAGTGAAGTCACACAAACAAACACACACACAAGCGGCAGCACAAATTCAGAGGAAGGATGGATGTATATGGAGCCAGCATTCTTTAGGCACAGCAGCAGCAGTGACATTTAACAAGAAAGCATACCACACACTGGGGTGTGTCATTGTGTCAAGTTGCAGGCATGGCCAGCTCACACAGGAAAGGAAAGCCCCAACCACAGATCTGAAGGATTTTCAGGTGCATCCCCCCATGGAAGCCCTCCAAACCAAAATCATCCTCACTCAACTGACATTAATTTGAACTTCCAGCAGCACCACTATGATCACAATCTATACAAAAACAAATGCTGTTTGGTAGTAGTAAAATAGGTCCTCTGCACAAAAAGTTAAGATGGTGCATTATAAAAAGGTACATAGGCAGGTCATTGTGTGTTATCTTCAGTAGCTGCAGAGAGACACTTTCTTGACAGGTGAGGTGAGTCTCCAGAAATGGATTGGTACAGATGCAAGATTAGCACTGCAATTTGCAAGGATGGTATCATCACAATTCACAAGTTGGTCCTTGTTTCATTGCATGAAGCCTAGTACAGATGTAGTGTCACTTTTTATTCTGTTTAGTTCTGCTCAGATTGGATAGATCAGTTGGCTGATAGTTCCAATTATCAGTTGAAAGAAATTTCAACCAAGAGGAAGAGATAGACCCAACTACACTAACTATGGTAGAACAGGATAGGCCATTAACTAGTGATTGATTATCAACTATTACAAATTTAAAAAGTATAATTATTTGGTTCTTCTAAGGAATTTGTGTATAAAGTTTTTACAAGAAACATATCGTCAAGATGTTTAAAAACCATGCATATGAGAAACGAGAAAGTAGCCCAGCCGAATAGTTCATTAAAGTCAGCCTTATGCTGAGGTCAAAATACAACTAAAAGGTTAGGCTTTTTCACACGCAAAATAAAATATTTATTAGCATATAATTATATAATTAATTGATTATTGACTATTATAAAATTTTAAAAATAAATTTATTTAACTTTAAAAGAAATATCTATATAAAAATGTTTTATAAAAATCATCTCGTTAACCATTTGAAAGACATGCTTATAAAAAGTACCTAGTAGCTAAACAAAAAGGCTGGTTCTAGCCTTTGGTTGAATATTTTTTTTGCACGCAAAATGAGGTGATTAATTAAGTATTAGTTATTATAAAATTAAAAATAGTTTTATCTGATTTTCTTAAAAAAACTTTGATATAGAATTTTTTTTTTAAAAAATATACCTTTTAACAGTTCAGAAAGATGCCCACTTTAAACGAGAAAGTTGGAAGCTTCAGTTGTAGATTAGAACACAACATTAGTCTGAAGAAGCTAATGGTTTCTTTCTCTGTTCTTATAAGATGGACATAAAGTCTGACATTTTCAATGAAAGACAAGTATAAAGCTCTCTCCGTCAAAGAAATATCTAAAATTAGAGTGATATATCCTAGTTCACATTTAATCATCAATTATAGGTTTGTAGTACAGTAGTACTAGTACTAGATACCTACTGCAATGGTCACTTGTAGTTGTCTTTGCTCAAGGTGTCCAATTGCAAAGCCTTCTTTAGCTAGGCAGCTTGCCAATTTCTCAATAAAATACCAGATGACCATAGTCCAGGTGAAATGAACGCTTGGGTTTGAAGAATACGTGGCGGCGGCAGAATTTGTCTTACATCTCAGAATAATATAGTCCCAAGTTTAATTATAAGGGGTCAAAATGACAATACCAAGGGATTGAAAAATTTCATGCACATTAAAAAGAAGGAACCTGTCGTCTATCAGTTTGATTTCCCCAAGGAAAAGTTACATCTGTCGAAGACTGTCCCCAGAAAATCAAACTTACATTTTACTTCTTATTTTTAGTTTTTCTGAAATCACTTGTATGTTTGGATCTTGCATGTGGAATAAAGCTGGAAAATGGCAACCACTTGCCTGCCATGAACAGGTTTGTAGAGCAACACCAGATTTGAGAATTTCAAAAGTGTTTACATGTTTTTCACATTAACAGCCATTGAGAACTGAAATAACATCAGAAAAATGTGCACTCAATCTACCTGATTTTTTGTGATTGGACAGTTCAACAATTAGGAAGTTGCTGATATCCCAATCAAGTCCCGAAGTGCTAACATAGCATGCTTTTGTTGACAATAGAGGGAAAACGAAAAAAGAGGATTCAGATATAGCCACAGAGGTCACTGCGAAAGAAATGGCAAGTTAAAACCTTTTCCTAGTCTTATAGGCAATCACCAGAATGAATGCACAGATGCATTGCATCTAGGACATTGGCCACCAAATTAAGATTGGGACAACAAGAGTTCTTAATTTCAAGATACAAAGTCAGCAGCAATAGTATAGGCTTGCAACTTGTCTGTAGTCTTATTTCCATCTACCTTTCAGGTTATGTCCCTTTTGATTTTTATATTTCATTCACTGAATCCATGTCTATCCATGATCCATTTCAAAAGTGCAACTACCAAATCAGCAGCTCCATGGATTTTGTCCAAACACATTACCTAGTCTAGTTCATGAACCTAAACTATCATCAGCAAATTGCCACCAATAATTTACCTGACAAATGATTAATAATCTAAATAGGGTTTACAAATGAATAAGTAAGTTCTAACTGTATGACCTCTTCAAAATTTCTACCTTCTTTCCTTCACCAAGGAACCAAGGTAAAGGCAGGATGTTTTAATATCTCCCTATACATTTTGTTTGTGCAAATGTTTTGTGATTGTATGGACCTAACCTGGCAGAAACTAGTAGCGTAGTAACTATTAATCAAGCTACAGCAATCTATTGAGATTGAAAGAAATGAGAACCATGAGGCTCTTTCAATTGTTTTGAAGGACTCTATACAGTTCATCTCCCAGTGCTGCTAAAGTGACTGGTTTTTGGATCAGACCGTTTATTCCTGCCTGCTGGCACCGATCCCGAACGGTGTCATCGGTGCTTGCCGCAAGAGCAACTATCAACGGTGGCCAACAATTCCCCCTGAACTTCCTGATTGCAAGAGCTACATCAAATCCATCCATTGTACGCATGGTGAGGTCAAGAACCACCAGCTGGAAAGATGACTCAGCACTGGCAAAGGAGTTGATGCATTGGATGCCGGAAGTAACCGAGAGGACTAGGCAACCAAGCTTCTCCAGGAGCTTGTGAGTTACGGCCCGATTGGTGTCATCACTGTCCACAAGAATGACTTGGAGTCCATTAAAATTGGGAATTGGCGCTGATCGGAACAAGTCCGAGGATGCTCCAGAGACCGGAGTCACATGCTGCAGCTGGAACTGAAGGGCAAGCATGATAGTTTCTCCAAGGCCTTTTGAATCAGAGACTGACCAAATATTACCATTCATCATCTGCAGCAGAAAAAAAGGGGGCTCATATCAGAAAAAAAGAACTCTTTCAGTTTATTCATCAGACAAGACATTGCAACTTGCATAATTTGATGATTAAGAAATTAGACTTATCGAGAAACAATTAATCGCATCTTTTATAGAAAAATCTGTCCTGGTTTTGGCAATCTGACAGCGTTTGTAAACATATATGCACATCCTTGAATTGGGAATAATAGTAGCAAAGCAAGAGTAGTCTGGCTATGTGATCATGTAGCAATGTACATCTCGATCCATTATAAGTAATACAAGATGAGAAAAAAAAAACAATCAAGCAATGTTGATACATTTTGCTTTGTTGCAGACATAGAACATTAAAGAGTTTATAGTATACCTGCACAATTTTCTTGCACATGTTGAAGCTAAGCCCCATCTCAGAACTGGTAGAGTTGGGCCCTTGAAGTCTCCGACTGGATGACGAACTCAAAAGATTACCTCTGGACTCTCTAATCCTAATCTCAAACTTAACACACACATAGCTGCCAGAGAAGTTTGCTCTTCGCAGCATCCAATCCTGATTGTGCCTCTCTTCCTTCTCATTGTAAGTATTCACATACAAGGATAGACAGCCTGCATTACACCTCTGTATTAGAGTACCTACCATGTGCAGGACGATGTGGAAAACCCTCTTCTCATCACCGACGACCCTTTCGGGCAAAGAATTATCCACTTCAAACTCAAAATCAATCCCCTTGCAGCCAGTTAGGCATCTTACAACACTGATTGCCTCCTTAACCAACGAATGAAGGTTGAATGCCCTCCTCACCAAAGACAAATACTCACGATTTACGGTTGATGTTTGCATGACATCATTCATCAATGTTGACGCAACGCTACTTGTCTTGACAATGGCATCCATTACAAGCCTTTGCTCAGGGTTCATATTTTCTTGCTGCATCATTGAGACTAGACCAAGGATCGAGTGCATTGGCCGTCGCATTCCATCATACATGGCAGTCTGAAAGGAGTTCCTAGCTTCAGTGGCCATCGTGGTTTCATGCTTTGCTCTCAGCAAGTCCCTGTGTTGCGCGGCGAGCTTCTCTCGCATCAATTGAGATTCCTCCAGAACTGCAGCATGTGATAGGGCGACTGCGACTTGATCAGCAACCACTTCAACAATCTCCAACTCCTCTTCACCCCATCCTAGTGAACCATCCTCGGGTAGTACCAAGACCAAAATAGCATAGCTTGTTTCCATCACTTCTGGAGTCCCTCCTTTGAAATTCGACGCCTTCAACATCGGCATCCGTATTGCAGCAACAGGACCTGCTTCAAGCTTGCCTCTGCTTGCAATCCCAAGCGCTGAGTCTGCCGCGAGAACTTTTGCATCCTTTGTTGCCTTTATTTCAAGTACATCCGGGTTGTCCATCGCAATGGACAGGCTATTCGAGTCCTCCGTCTCCATCTGCCTCAGCTGATGTGTCAGGATCATCTCGCTCCCGCTCTCGCTAGGCATCCAGACGGCGCAGTTCTGCAGCTCGAGCGTCTTGGAGAGCTCAACCATGGTGGTGTACAGGATCGTGTGGCGATCGAGCGACTTGCGGATCTCGTGCGTGAGCATCCGCACGTGCCAACTCGCTTCCTCTTGCCTCTTCATCATCCCCACCTCCCGGTCCAGCTCCCGCGCCTTGATCCTGAGGAAGTTCTCCCTGACCTTGACCCTGAGCAGCTGCGGTATGAGCGTGAGCAGCGTGATCGCGGTGGCGAACGACACCAGGGCGGTCAGGAACTTGGCGACGGTGAGCGCGAGCACGACGTGGAACGAGTGCGGCTCGTAGGTGAACATGGTGATGAGGTGGGTGAGGCCGCAGAGCACGATGAAGGCGCCGAACTGCAGGACGATCCACTTGAGCGGGAAGAGGTCGGAGCAGGTGGCGAAGTAGAGCAGCTCGAGCGGGATGGAGAAGTAGGCCATGGCGATGAGGAAGTCGCTCACCCTCTGGCATTGCAGGATGTTGTCCGTGCTCCATATGCCGCCGCCGCCGTCGCCGTCGTCGCAGCCGCCGCAGTGGCTGAAATCGGCGGCAGCCGCGGCGGGCAGCGACAGCAGCAGCCAGGAGAAGAAGACGCGGATCCACAGAGATGGGATCGGTGGCATCGCTGCTTCTCCTCCACAATCTGGCTCTGCAAGCTCTCCAACTACAAGTCTTCTATCACAGGCGCATTCGCGCGAGCTTGCTGGAGCTGTCCATGGCGGTTTCTGCAGCGATCGAAGGCCCCGATTCTTGATTCCTCCCCGTCGATTTGCCTGCAAATCAAACAAACGAACGAACCATGTTTATTCTTTTTTCAGTAACACGAAGCAAGATCTGGATGTGAAAACTCCCCTAATCACAAAAGATGAGATCGACAAAAAGAAAAAAAAATCAAATCCCCCCAAAATCGGAGCTCGAAACCCTGGAGGAAGCAACCGCAAATCCAAGAAACCGAAATTCCAGGGAGAAGAAGAAGGAGAAGAAGAGAAGGCTGACCTACGCGCTCCGACCATCCTGCCGCGAGGGCTTTAGGGCTGTCTACGAGACGAGGGTTCTCGCGCGGCGGCCATGGATCTTGCCAAGAAAGCTCGGCATTAGGACACCCGCGCCGAGCCGATCCATACCCCGACCAACCCGAGCCCCAAGATCCTTCGTTCTGCTCCTCCTCCCTCCCCCCTTCACCCCTCCAAGGCCGAGGAAGCTGCGTGCGTGTGTGCGCGCGTGGGACAGAGTGGAGTAGAGAAGAGGAGAAGAGGAAGGAGAGGAGGAAGGCGAGGAGGTTGGGTTGGGTGCAGCTGCAAGCGAGGCGAGCCGAGTCGGTCACTGTGGCTGTGAGAGTGAGTAGCCAGCAACGGTGGTGGCTGGCTGTCCGGCGGCAGTGGCTGCCGGAAAACCGCTGCCGGGTTGGTGGTTTTCCGGAAGGTGGGATTGGGGGATTTGGCCGTCGATGTCGTTGGGCCGGCCAACGCCGCCAACGGCTTTAAAGGATGGATGGATGGATTTTTTGCTTATCCAAAACTCTACTCTCACCTTTATATTTTCTTCATTTTATCCTAATATCATATGATGCACAATTACCATATGCTCTATAAACTTATGCGGGTTATTTTCTCTATATATAAAAATTCTTACCTATAGACTTATACGTATAGGGATGTGTATTCGGTATAGAGTCAGCATTTTTTTTAGTGAGCAGATTTGCACGATTTCCGAGCTATTGAACATTGTGATTTTATATAAACTTTCTATATGTGAATTTCTTAGAAAAAATCGATTTTTCAACTTTACAATTTAATTAATTCGTAATTATTCATCTATTCAACATCGAAGAATTATAGTAGCTGATGTAAGAATATTAGTTATTTGTTGATTTGTTGACTTAGATAATGTTTCTAGGATTTTTAAGGATTAGACTAGCATATGACTCGTGTGATGCAACGGATTTGTATTAAAGAAAATTATCATTAATTTATTATTAGCATTATTTTCTGCATATATCATTTCCTGAATTCTGAATATATTTGTTACCTACTGTCATTTTTCTTAAAGGAAAAAAAAGTAAAGATAAAATGTTGGCAGTTAAGGTTATTGACATGTAGCCCTCTAGCTCCACACATTACTTTTTTTTTCCAACAGAATTAGGGAGGGATATTGGCATGTAAACCCTCTAGCTCACACATTATTTTTTTTTGTTTGGGGGGGGGGGGACAATCACATTTTTGCCCTCACTTTTAGTTCTAATTGTGATTTTAAAGTAGGGTTTACGATTTTGTCCTTGATATTTTGAAACGAGCCAGTCATTTGCCTCTACTTTGGATGGCAGTTAGTAGGGCCCACAATTATCATCCTCACTCAAGATTATTTAAGTATCTGTAGATTACCAGGCCACGATTATTTGTAGATCGTTTTGTGGCACACTTTTAGAGTATAATTTGTCCAAAAATTTTCTACTCGCTCCAACGCTTTAACTTTTTTCAAAATTAAACTTCTTTAAATATCTCAACTTTATATGAAAATATAGCAACATATATAATATCAAATTAGTTTTGTTTAATCTAACATTAAATATATTTTGCTAGTATATTTGTGTTAAAAATTGCTATGTATTTCTATAAACTTCGTATAAATTATATAAGTTTGACTATAGAAAAAATATTGAAATATCTTATAATTATAAAATGAAACAGAGGGAGTACATTTATATGTAATATTTAATTCTTATTTAATCATCCACCTTTGTTTATAGTCAGATTTTTCATCAAATAAATACATCCTTTACAAGAATTTAACTAGAAAAATATTTAAATAGTGAAAATTTGAGTGACAGCACAAGTACCCAATTAATAGGAATAATTAATCACAATCCAGTCCAATTGACGGAGAAACGCAACTAAAATCCAAGCATCAAATTAAACAAATTAACAAACCTTCCCAAAATCAATTAGGTCCCACAAGTCCTAACTAAATATACGCAAATCAGCAAGCACTCACTGTTAAGTCGTTGCGAAGAAGAACCAACATATCACTTAGTATCTGACCAACAATATATATCCTAATTAAATCAACCCTCGTGTTCCTCATGTAGCCTCCATATCTAACATATGCAGATAAGGTTGCATTTTCCGTTATCTCAAAAAGAAATCATAGATAAGATTAGCTGCATGCATGCATACTCTGACCTACTACTTCTATTTAAAATATGGCAATTTAATACCAGATAGTATATATGCATATCTGTCTTAAATTGTATTACTAATATATTTTGAGATGGAGGCATTAGCTACCACTACTTAAAAAACAATTTTTCTGTATGAGGACCCCTGTAAGTTGCAAATGGACCATAATTGATAGTGTTCGCAAAAATCAACCTCTATTTTCGCATACAACTCCTTAAGGGGCCGCATGTAAAAATATATTTTCGCAGGTAAGTCACTTAAGGAGTTGCATGCAAAAATAAGTTTATTTTCCCATGTGGTCCTTTTAAGGGGCCACATGCAAAAATAAATTTTCGCGAACCACATAAATGGTCCGCATGCAAAATACCTCCTCTTCTCTATAGATGTTTTCTCCCCTCCTATCCCTTTTCCCTCTCAACACTACAATTTTTTTCAAATAAAAAAACTACAAAATTTTCTACCTCCTCTTTTCTCTCTCTTTCCCTCCTAACTGAGTAGGAGTGGGCGCCGCCACCAACGAGAAGGCAACCGGGAGCGAGCGACGCTGCCCCGTGTGGATCCGGCGGCCCTTACTCTCCTGGCCCCCCACTTGTCTCCCATCTAACCCATTCCTTTCCCCCCTCCTCCTCACTCTGACGACTGGCTCCTGCGACGGTGGTGGTGGGCGTGGGCGACTGCGGCGGCCCTCACCTGCCCAAATCCGGCGTTGACGGCCCTCCTCCGTCCTGATCCGATGGCTGCTGCCCTCACTCACTCGGATCCATTGGCCGTTGCCCTCCCCCGCCTCGATCCGGCAGCAGCCTCCCTCCCGCGTGGATCTATCGGCGGCGGCGGCGGCGGCGGCGAAGGGAGGATGATGGCGGCATTTGGAGTATGAAGACGACGACGGTAGTGACTGGAGGACGGGGACGATGGTGATGGCGGTGCCAGAGAATTCTAGGGTTAGGGTTTCTGTGAATTTTTTGATTTTTGGAATTTTTATTTTTTTCATGATTTTTCCTTTTCGTATGCAGCCAGCTTAAGCGCCCACATGCGGTTGCGCTGGCCCATGCAAAAGTCCCTATTTTCATATATTTTTGGGTGCATGTGGGCCGCTCGTCCGTATGCAAAAATCGATTTGGATCGTATGCAAAATTTAAATATGTAAGTAGTGTAGGAGTACATCTTGGAGACAGGCGTTGCATATGCTGCCATTTCGCATGCATACGTCGAAATCTGGATCGCTGCAAAAACCAAGCATGCTCTGTAGTACATATGGAAGCATCTCTCAAAGTCATGGGGGCCGGCCGTCATCGGCGACACGACGGCGTGCACAACACATGCTGTGAATCAGTGAATGAAAGCCAGATCTAGTGTACATATGCATGCATCTCCTATTGGACGCCTAGCTAGCTACAACCAACATCCCACTGGCTCCGGTTCTGGGCACATTTTCAAAAATGTGAAGAGAACAAGGAGTTCTTATATTCTACACATGGCCGGCCCTGACTTTTTGGTGGCCCAGTACGGAACAAAAAATGAAGGCCCCCATTCACCATAAAAATACAAGTTAATATTTAAAAACTCATTGTCATTAACGAATTTCACACTAATAAGTTTAAAATACCAAAAATAAATATCTCTAGATCATTTAAAATAATTTGTTCTAATAGTTCTAGATACAAAATCAGTGATGATAGTGTCAATAACAATCTGATCTAGCAGCATCTTCTCAATGCACAAAATAGCCTATCAGGCTTGTTACTATAGTATACATATTTTGGAGGCCCCGCACTGTCCTAGGGCCGGCCATGATTCTACATGTCTTAGCTTAGAAGTTATGGTTATGCAGTGCAGATTTTCGCCAACTACGAACGGAGATTCACAAATAGAATTTAATAATTGGCTTTTCCTTGTGTGTTGGCTTTATTTTTTCAGTTCTTATGGTTGCCTGAGTATTTGCTCTCTTTGAGAGAATTTTGTAATAAGTTGTTATAACTTTGAAGCAAAGATCAGAATTTTTATTTCATTATCTTAAAAAAAATGCTAGTACAACCAGCAAGTGTGCCGTCAATGAGCCAAATTAAAGCTTGAGCTAAGCTACCCTATAGGTAGCTAGAGCCGCTTGGATTTGGATCGACTTGGCTAGCTTTAGGAGTGCAGTATTATATTAATAAACATAATAATATTTCGTTCTAAAATATAGATTTTATTTAGGAACCTAGACAAACCAGAAACAATTTCATTTTAGGACGGTCAGATGTAGTATATTACTTTCTCCGTTTCAGATTATAAGATGTTTTGACTTTGGTCAAAGTCAAACTGCTCCAAATTTAACTAAGTTTTTAGACAAAAATAGTAATATTTACATTACCAAAATAGTTTTATTAAATTAATAGTTAAATATATTTTTATAATAAATTTATCTTGGATCAAAAATATTATTATTTTTTTCTATAAACTTGATCAAACTTAAAGCAGTTTGATTTTGACCAAAGTCAAAACATCTTATAACCTAAAATGGAGGGAGTACATATTAGCACCGAAGGACAAATTTTAGATTGAAATTGGAGGATTCCATTCCTTTGTTTTTTCTTCGAAATATAAAAATAAGTATGATTGGCTTCCAAATTTTCGTGCATCAACTTAATTAGGAAAAGTAAACATGAATGTGTATGTAAAAGAGTTAATTTGGTAATAATGCCTCTTTTGCAACTTTTTTGAATATATTATAACAAAATTAATGTTGTGGCTAGGCTGTTACGTCCTTTCATTTTGAAAAAAAAAAGAATTCAAAGTTTGGTGTGAAGCTAATTAAAGCAAAGGTGTCGCTGTATTCTTTACTGTTTAAGGGAGATCGGAGATCATATCCGACGCATCCTTTTCTTTTCCTGAAGAGATAGAAGCATCCGAGGAACGAAGCACAGACGATAATTTGTACATAAAACCTTTATAGCCATTATTTTAGTGATTTAAAAATCAATGTTGAAAATAAACTACAATAAAAACCCTCAAAATTAACTAAGTATAAATAATTAAGAGTAAATTTTACTTTGGATGATATTTTGATTACCGAAATTTCACTTTGTATTATTATCCTTTTATATTCACTTTCTACCAGGTAATCGTACCTTTGTTGTATTTTGGACCACCATGACTCTCTTCTCAAGCGTATAAACAATTTCAAGTATGTCGATTTTTTTAAATAAACTCCTACAGCTGTATATAGATTATTTCTTTATGTGCCAAGCTAGTTAAATGCAGATGAGTAAAAGAGCTAACGGTGGTTCAAAGTGTCAGAGGTAAAATTACCTGGTCCAAAATAAAAATATGTTAATCTAAACCGAAACATCGTAATAAAAATGGGCTAAAGTGAAATTTACTCAAAATTAAATTTTACTAGTTAACTTACGGTCCATAAGCCAACAAGAAACCAACGAGAGGCGAAGTGGCACAACATTGCTAACTAACAAGTATAGTTTACTATGTATATACATAGACTATATTAAAATTAGGGTTAATTGGATCCATGCAGTATAAATATGTCAAATTAGAAAATGCTACTACTATTCCCGATATCGGTTGGGTGTCACTATAATTTTGGAAAATTAGATCCATGCCACTCCGCCGCGTTTTCCATCCACTCTCCGTTGACACCGTCTCTCCGCGTCGCGCTTGGCTCCGCCTTATTGCGTCCCACACGCGCGCCTACTCCGACAGCCTCAACGCCGCAGTACCCCGCCGAGCTCGCCGCGACGCCCGGGCACCGCGTCAGCACCTCTGGGAGCACCACGCCGAACGCGTACACGTCGCGGTACCCCGCCGATCGAGCTCGCCGCGGCCACCGCCGGGGACGAGCCCAGCTGCGCCAGGCCGTAGTCCGTGAGCCACGCACGCCTTGCTGGCTTAGTCGAGCAGTATGTTTGTGCTCTTGATGTTGCTGCGCGCGAGCTTCGTGGCGTTGTGCAGCCGCTCCAGGCGCTAGAGGCCGACAGGGAGACCATGCGCCGACGAGATCCTGCAGTACATGGGCAGGTCAAGTAAGCAGGAGCATGAGCTCACCTCGCCGCAGGCCAGCGTTGAGGTACCTCCGGCCAATCGACACCATGCTCGGCGGCCACGGCTTCGTGAAGCTGCCACCTCTCGAGGACCAGCTCTGCTTCGACGCCGACGCCTCGGCAGCCAACGGCCTCGCCTACTACTCCACTGCGGCCATTAGGCTGCTCGGTGGTGCCAACGGCGGCGTCATCGGCAGCGACGACGACCTATGGAGCTTCATGCAGTCGGCACCACCGGCGCCGCTGCCATCGGCCCCCCTCTTCCCGTCCCACACGGCGACGGCCGCATCCAGACCCTAGGTCCCAGCCGCCACCGCCTTCGATCTCCGCGATGGCATCATCAATGGCGAGGCTGACCTCCGTCGAGTGGAGCGGCGGTGGCGTCGTCCATGCACGGGAAAATATGAAGTGGCGCCCCGAAGAGACGGCATTAACGGGGAGTGGACGGAAAACGCGACGGAGTGGCATGGATCCAATTTCTCAAAACTGCAGTGGCACCCAACCGATATCGCGAGTAGTAGTGGTGTTTTTCTAATTTGACATATTTGTAGTTGCATGGATCCAATTAACCCATAAAATTAAGTGTGGAAAAAATTGAAAAAAAAACTGGCATGCCAAAAATTGAGTTAGACATGAGTGAAGTGAATCAGTGATCACAGTGGTAATGAAAATTAGAATGAGATTATTTTTTCTCCTTAGTCATGAGTCGTTTCTTTTACAAGAAAATTCTTACTCCTCCGTTACAGAATATAAAAATTTCTAGAATTATACACGGTTATTAAGTAAATTGGTAGAATTAAATAGAAGAAGATTGTGATTGGATAGAAGGTGGAGGTAGGTAGAAAAATTGAATGGTGTTGGATTGTGATTGGTTAAGAAAATAATATTGGTGAAGAAGTTGTTATATTTTTAGACAAATTTTAAAGGCTAAAAGTTATTATATTTTAGAACGGAGGGAGTAGTATGTATAGTCATAAACATTATTAGAAACTTATTTGCATACTTTAGAGAAGGGAGCACCAGATTTGCTCTCCTGTTCCCACATGCTTAATTAGGAGACAGGATATGATTCAGGTCGACGCCTTTTGATTAAAGGAGATGATATGACAACCCTTGTCGCCTATACCGCTGGAATTGAATTATTGTTGAACTAAAAGTGAATTGGCCACTCCAGTAGGTTAATCCTTATGTAACGTACTAAATCAGAAGTCTCGAGTTCAAACCTGACTGACGCGATCGAGGAAGGATAACAGTGAGCTACAGTATATACAAGCTATAGGTTTACATAAAAGAAAAAATAAAGAAAAATTAGGAGTTTTTAGCTCTCATGAAAGAACTAACTCTACACATGCTGCAAGATATATATATATATATATATATATATTAAATTTATAGTGTGAGAAAAAGAGATGAGGGAAAATTAAAGCTAACCTATTACACATAATGTTAGGTCTAGAATGAATTTATAACTATTATAACTAGCAGTGAGCTCTGCTATTAAACATGCTCTTAGGAGCACATACGTATCCTCATGTTTCTGGGGTCGGTAACAAAGTCTTTATGCTTTCGATCGATATTCCTCCATTAAATCAAATCTGCGGGGTGTCTTAGCAAACCGTCATTCTTTCTCTCTGTGGCATGCCAACGTACTAACTTTGCTTCATTAGGGTTGACAAATATTCTCTTGAAACGATCAATGATTGATAAATAACACGCAACCTTCATCGGACCACCCCGCTTTGACTTCTTTCCCTCCCCTGCACTGTTCTTTTGCTTGTATCGAGAAGCCTTGCAGACAGGACAAGCACTAAGTCCGCGTATTGCTTGTGGTACAATATGCAATCGTTTGGATATGCGTGAATTCTCCGGACCTCTAACCCTAGGGGACACAGAATCTGTTTTGCTTCATATGTCGTCTCGGGCAATGTGTTTTCCTGAGGAAGCATGTCCTTCAGTATTCCCAAAAGTTCTGTAAAACTCTTGTCTGACCATCCACTACTAGCCTTCAACTTCATTAGGTCTAATGTTGCTGATAATTTGGTGTGCTTTGGCTTGCATCCTGCGTATAGAGGAGTCTCCGAGTCACTGACCAACCTGCTTAACTTCATGGAATCTCTCTCGTTCATAGTTGGGTCATCAACGTCATGTAACATGTCTTGCAGCATATCAGGGTCCACATCAACCATTTCACCACCCAATGGAGATGGGACAAACATGTTATGCTCTTCTTCATCTCCTTCTTCATGATTGTCTTTACCACTTCCGTCTGCAGCTGCACCATCAGTACCCAGATCTTGCTCTCCATGCTTCACCCAACATGTGTATCTCTCCATGAATAATCCCCGGTGGTGTATCAAGTGAGCGTGTACTTCCTTTTCATCTTCCAACAAAATCTCATTCCTGTAATCGCTACATGGACAACACATGTACTTGTTGTTTCTTCTTATCCTATCCTCCTCTGCGGCTTTCATAAAACTTAATACGTCATCTCTATACTCCTTGTACTGACGCCTCAAGCCAGTCGTGTACATCCAACTTCAATTCATCGCTGAACAATGAACAAAATATTAGTTAACATCTCATAACATAAGTACTACTAAATTAATAGGAAATGATTAGTACCCTTTTACTTATTTTTATGATCTTCATGTTTTTGTTTGTAAAAAAATTACAAAAATTCGCCCTCTTCAACCTCCCACCAAAATAGTGAACAGTGGGATAACTACAGACAACGGACTCCTGGAGTATATATAGTGTGCAAAGTATATCTCAATTGGGCCAAAAAATGTCATCTCTAACGGGCGCACACTAATCTCTAACGGGCACAAATAGAAGCCCGACACCAATAAGAGTCATCGGTGAACGGGCATTAAGGCCATCTCAATCGGGCCTTCTTTGGAGCCCGTCACCGATGACACTCATCTGTGACGGGCTCAGTATTTGGGCCCGATTGAGATAGTGGAGGTCATCTCAATCGGGCCTAACTTTGAGCCCGCCACAGATGAATGTCATCGGTGACGGCCTTAGGAATATGCACCCCGACGAGTACATCTACAATGGCAAAAATTTAGGCCCGATTGAGATGACTTCGTTCTGACGGCCCACGTTGCCCAGGCATGTGATGGGCCATCACAGATGAGAGGATCTGTACTAGTGACGTTCTTTTCGACCCATAGGTTTTCACTGAGTTGCTATATATAAAACGAGGAACACGATTAAGGTATGGTTTTTGATAATTAGTTAGTAAAATTTAAAAGTTAGATTTATTTGATTTTTTAAAGCATCTTCTACACATAATTTTTTTTACGAAACATCTCACTTAGCCATTAAAAAATGTGGTAATTGAAAACGAGAAGTAGCTAAGCTGTATTAACTGTTTAAAACCAAGCCTTAACAAAACAGCTACTACATTCGTTTCATATTATAAGTCATTTTGATTTTTTTCCTAAGTCAAAATTTTTTAGGTTTGATCAAATTAATAGAAAAATGAGATAAAGTTCATTTTATACCTCCTAACTCTTCTTGTTGTCTGAAATTTACCGATAACTCTAAAACCGGACTTTCACTACCCTCAACTATCACTACTATGGAAACCATCTTTCGTGGTGGCCATTTTGGATTTTCGCTGGCGTAAATCACAGCCGTCACAAAGCAAAGGCCAGTAAAAATGTAGATCTTCACTAGCGGTTATATACCGCTAGCTAAGATATGTCTTTGCTGGCAGCCGACTAAGCCACACCCGCCAGCAAAGACATATCTTCACTTGGGTAGTATTAAGGCAGCCGCCAGCGAAGAAATATCTTCGCTGGCAGCGAATATAAGCCAGCTGCTAGTAAAGAAATATCTCTGCTTGGACGGTCGCCAGCGAAGATATTTCTTCGCTGGCAGCTTATAGTATTTTAGGCTACGTGGCCCGCTAGGAAAAATGCCCAAAGGCTTCTGGGGATAGACACGTGGCCTGATAGTGAAGATAGGGACCGTCCGACTTCTGACACGTGGCCCGCCTGTGAAGATGTATTTTTTTTAAAAAAATTAAAAACAACATTATATATTATTTTTGGCATGCACTCCTTTGGTCTTTTGCTTTGGTATAAAGCGTGTATCCATTCAGATCATATGCTTGCCACGAGGTGTACACACTTGATGGCCCATCAGCTAACATTTTAATTGTTCTTTCTTCCGTGGTATCACCATCTGGTAGACCGAGGTCCTTGAACCATTCGGTAAAGTGATGTTTGTGTTTTTTCATGATCTATGCATTAGAGCGCCCCACATTTGTTGCTTGTAGTTCATGCAGGTGCTGCTTTATGTACGGCTCCACTATCGCAAGTTGCTGCAACACAGTGAAATGAGCATCTTTCACTTTTTTGTAGTCATTATCACGGATTCTTTTTTTCCCTTTTGTTCCTTCTCTACATAATCTACCTTCATATCGAGGTACCTGTAAACCAATTGCTTTCCCATCTTTTAGGTAATCAATGCAACACTCAACAACCTCCTCGGTTGTGTATCCCTCTATCATCGATCCCTCTGGGTGGGCGCGGTTCCGTACGTAGCCTTTTAGAATGGACATGTATCGTTCGAATGGCCACATCTGATGCAGGCACAGGGGCCCAAGTGCAATTATCTGAGGCACAATATAAACTATGAGGTGTTGCATCATATCGAAAAATGATGGAGGAAAACACATCTCAAGCTCGCACACTGTCTCTATAGCGAAAGCCCGGAGAGGACCTAACTCTTCAGGATCAATTACTTTCTGTGATATGGCATTGAAGAAATAACACAGCTTTGTGATGACCATCTTTACGTGTACTGGTTCGATTGCTCTAATTGCAATGGCGAGGAATACTGTGAGCATTACATGACAGTCATGAGAATTGTAGCCTGAAAGCGACAGATCCTTCATCGACGCGAGTCGTTTAATGTTTGAGGAGAAGCCAGTAGGCACTCTCACCCCACGTAGGCATTTGCACATTGCCTTTTTCTCCTCATTTGTCAAGGTGTAGCAAGCAGGCAGAAGCTACACTTTTCCATTATTGCCTTCATCCACAGGATGAAGCTCTTCCCTTATCTACATATTCACGAGGTCCTTACGTGATTTTAGCCCATCCTTTGTCGTAGTTGGTATGTCTAGTATAATCCTAATGGTGCTATCGAAGACATTTTTCTCCAGGTGCATGAAATCAACAGAATGACGTACCTCTAAATCTCTCCAGTACGGAAGGTAATTAGAGAAAATGGAGTGCTTCTTGAATGTCCCGCTATGGCTTGTTGGCACTTCGGCATCATTTCTCTTCCGCTTGTTGGTTTCCTTCTTTTTTGCCTTCCCAAAAACAACCTTGACGTTTTTTTTGTCATTTTGACACTTTATCACCCTTCCATGGTTCTGGTGCATCACCATCCTCAACAGTGCTGTCGAAATATTCTGCTTTGGAGTGGTACGAGTGATTCTTTCTTAAGAAACGCCGGTGTCGCATGTACACTAGCTTCTTCGATCCCTTAAGATACCTGTGCACGGTACCATCCACACAAATAACGCGGCCCGTCTTCCTCATTGATCTGTCCTGATAGGGAAAACAGTGCGGGCAAGTCGTTGACGGTGACAAAGATAACTGCATATAGTGTGAAGTACTCCTGTAGGAATTCATCCCAAACTCGGATCCCATGTTTCCACAAATCATGCATATCCTCCAACAAAGGCTCCAGAAACACATCCATGTCATTGCCAGGTTGTCGTGGTCCCTGTAAGAGGATGGCCAACAAAATATACTTCCTTTTCTGACACAGCCACGTAGGGAGGTTGTACATGGTTAGGAGTACTAGCCACATGCTGTGTGAGCTGCTCAAGTCACTGAATGGATTCATTCCATCGGTGCTCAATGCAAACCTTACATTTCTTGGGTCCTCTGCAAACTTATGGTACTTTGTGTCAAATTCCTTCCACTATCGAGCATCTGCAGGATGTCGAATCATCCCATCCTTTTTCCGCTTTTCATAATGCCAGTGCATCAGTTCGGCATCCCTCGGGTTCGAGAACAAACGCTTCAATCGATCTTTCACCGAAAGGTACCACATGACCAGCTGCGGAATCTTCTTTTTTTTTGTTGTCTTTGCATGGAGTGGACTCTTCTACATCGTTAAGGGCAACATTCGGACACTCAGACGGGCTATGGCTTGTTTTGTATCGACTACTCTTGCATGTTGGGCATCTGTCCAAATCCTCGTACTCTCTACGGAACATGATACAGTGGTTAACACACGCGTGTATCTTTCACACACCCAGTGACAACGAGCAAATAAGCTTCTTCGCTTCATAGGTGCTGGTTGGCAAGGAGTTGGGTTGCGGAAAAAGTTTCTTCAACAGAACCAACAAATCGTTGAAACTAATATCGGACCAACTGTTTCTGGTCTTCAATCTCATAAGCTCAAGCACCATCCGCAACAATGTGAAATCCTTCTCGCAACCCTTTGCCTCATCGTACAAAAGATCCTTCGCTGCCTTTTTCAATGCATCGAAGTTATACAACCCACGAGCGGACCCAGCTACAACCTCACATTCAGCATGACGCAACATCTCTTCCAAATCTGCAAAATTACCATCATCTACGCTCACATTACCATCACCGGCATCATCAACTGTATTGTGCTGACTATTGTCGCCAACAATATCATCATCATCAACGGGTTCTACTGCATGCACTTCTTCTTCTTCAGCTACTACCATGAAATCCTTGTCCCAGCTGAACACTACATCACGTAGTGTCGCCTAGTTGGGAACTTGTTTGCTTGGGGTCTCCATGATGTGACCAATTTGTGTAGCATTCAACAAATCCATGCGTCACCAAGTGCTGCTCGATTACAGATGGATCGATCCAAATTTTCTAATTTTTGCAGTGCGCGCATGGACATATAATTTCTTTTGTTTTCTTAGATGCAGCACTCTTCTTAGCTGCTTTCATGAATATGTCGACTCCTTCGATGTATGACGCACGATCTCTCTTTATACATCTATGCTGTGTCCGCTATCTATGCATTAATTAATTAATTGCGGAAAAAATAATACAACTTAGTTAGTTTAAATATTTTGAACAATATGTCAATTTAAAATCCTACTAATTAATGTATATAACCAGTATAATCTAGACAACATAATTAAAGCTAGCCAAATATCTACATATATAATAAGATGGAAACTAGCTACATACAACTAGAAAATTTACCAAACTACCCCTCTTTCTCTTCTTCATCATTGTCTGCAGTTTAGATCTCCTACAAATAAATCTATCAAAACTATATATATATATATATATATATATATATATATATATATATATATATATATATATATATATATATATATATATATATATATATATATATATATGTGGAACATCGATCATGCACAATATTCTTTACAATTTTGTCCATTTCAAGCTCCAAATAGCAAATAAAATATACTTTTGTTCCTCCATGTTACATACTTTTTGCCATGCAAAATGTCAACGAACAACCAATAAAAATGAAAAAAAAGACAAATAGAGTAGGAGAAAGTATACTAACCTCTGGTGCAATATATCTTTCAAAAATTCATGATCAAAACCTTCCCCTCTATGAACGTGTTCTTAAGAGAGAGAAAATCGTGCTCCTAATGGTGCCTGAAAGTACTGTAGTTGGCTGATAATCAAAACCTTCCCCTCTATGAACGTGTTCTTAAGAGAGAGAAAATCGTGCTCCTAATGGTGCCTGAAAGTACTGTAGCTGGCTGATATAGGTACCTACATTTTTCCTGGTGGTCAACATATGTCGATTAGTTTGAACCGCCATAGAAAATAATTAGAGGTGGCGGCAGCTTAAGAGGGCCGCCAGCGAAGATGTAGGTGGTCTTCGCTTGTGGGCCACATCACCTTACCACTAGCGAAGATATGGTATCTTCGTTGGCGTCAAGTTAAGTGGGCTGCTAGCAAAGACATTTCGCTGGCGGCTAGCTTAAGGCGACCGTTAGCGAAGATGTGTTTCCGCTGGCGGCCCGTGACCCCCACCCTTGCAATTTTCTACGCTGGCAGTTTTTTCACTTAGCCGCCATGAAAAATATTTTCCAAACGCCATGAAAAATTGTTTTTCTAGTAGTGTATCAAAAGTGTTAAACTTGCACGGTTACACCCCTAAGTCAATATGAGGCGATTTTTCGCCTATGTGGCAATTGACATGGCAATTTAGTAAAAAAATATAAAAAGGAAAACACAGGGCCCAACTATCAGTCAGGAGGCATTCTTCTCCTCTCTCTGATCTATCCTCTCCCCCTAGTTCCCTATCTCGACTCACCTGAGACAAGCGCCAGCATCGAAGTTCTCTTGAGTGGGATCTGCAAGCTCGAGCTCGAGGGGCGATAGGGAAAGTGGAACTTGACCTTGCTGGCGCATGGAGGAAACACTTGGTGAAGAAAAGGGGAGGTGGACCGCTCCTTAGCTCGCCGGCAAATCGGGGAGAAGGCGTAGGCAAAGCTAGAGCTTGCGTACCAGCTTGAGCATGGAGCATGTGCTCCGGGCGGCAAGGAGGCAGAGCTCGAGCTCGACCACGCTAGCACATGGAGTGGAGGAGGCACTTGGGGGCGCAGCTGGGAGCCACAGCGTGAGCTCAAGCTTGCGGCAATCGGGAGACGATGGGGGTTCGAGGGGAGGAGAGCTTGAGCTCACCAATCCCTGGAGAAGGAGGCACTCCAAGATGTAGCTTGGAGCCAGAGTTCGACCTCGCTGGCGCGTGGAGTCAGGGAGACGCTTGGGAAGACATGTATATGATGGGAAGCTGAAGGTCTAGCTCGCCGGCGCATGGAGAAGGAGGCACTTGGGGAGATAGAGGTCAACCTTACCGGCTGGGAGGCTGAGGTGATCGTTGCCTCGTCGACACGGGTGATGGAGCGAACCCGTCGGCAGAGGCGTATCGAGAAAATCTCAAGAAGGGGGAGGAAAGAAGGTGTGAGAAGAGGAAATTTCAATGACATGTATGTCCATTATTCTTTTTAAAAATTTTACTAACCCGTATTGATATGTTGATGCCACGCAAGTAGGAAAACCACCCTGATTTGGTCTAGGAGTGTAAATTAAACGGTTTTGATAGTAGGGGGGTGTTAGATGCTCGGTTTTAAAGTTAAGGGGTGAATTTTAGACAACGTGAGTAGTTAAGGGGTGTATAATGGACTTATTTGCTAGAAAAATATAGCAATATATATTTTTTAAAAAGAACTATCAAAATGTGTTCACTATCAGATCTAATAAAACTAATTTTGTTCTATAAGTGTTGCTATATTTCTCTACACTTGGTTAAACTTCTAAATAGTTTGACTTAAAAAAATTCGAAGTGATTTATAATATTAAATGGAGGGAGTAGTTCAATACTTATGCTCAACATCAGAAACCTAAGGGATAAATAATCCCTCCATCTCAAAATAAATAAGTGCGTGCAATTTTAGAATCAAAATTTTATCCCATACTCTAAATTAATCACCCTCATCCAAATCTCTTTCAATCTTGCCCTAACTACGTTTTCACTCTCAATCACCCCTCATTTAACGAGGACATCTAGATCTAACTTTTCGTATAATTTGTTTTTTTAGTTACAATTGTATTTATATTTAAACAGAGGACGGAAGTACTCCCTCCGTCCCTAAATATTTGACGCCGTTGACTTTTCTAAAACATATTTGACCGTTCGTGTTATTCAAAAAGTTTTGCGAATATTATTTAAAAACTTGAGTAGTAGTAGTATATTTAACAATGAATTAAATGAAAGAAAAATAATTAACAATTACTTAATTTTTTTAAATAAAACGAATTGTCAAATATGTTTGAAAAAGCCAACGGCGTTAAATATTTTGGGACAGAGGGAGTATCAGCTAGGGGAGTTGGTTGAAACGTCACATTCTTCAAATTCACCGTTGTGTACTCGATTTGTACAACCGCAGAAGAAAAAGGTTGCTTGGGTCCTTTGAACGTTTGAAAAAACACTCACTGCTAGCAGTACTTTTCAAAACTACGGTCATGTATCAACTTTCTCCTGTATTTATGTCTCACCGTAAAACAAGATTTTTTTCAGCGGCTAAATATGGTTGTTTCATGCGGATACTATAGCTGCCTCGAACTAAATACCTATATGCAGATTTCATAGACACATATTCATTTCCTATGAAAACTATTTTCGCGTGGGACTATCGGACATCCTATACCCGATCACTTGTACTAGTAATTCTAATATTATTCCCATCTACGATTAGTGATGACCTTCATAGACGGTTCATAACACCCTCTATTATACACAGGCAATGCCATTTCAGAAAGCCTACTAGTTCGGATATCGCCTGTGAAAATTATTTTTAATTAGGTAAATAAATATCTCTCCAGTGCCATGTTCTAGATATATAGTTATATATATACTACCTCTATCCCAAAATGTAACATCTTTTAACTATTTGTCCAGATTTATAGCTAAAAATACTTATATTTTAGAACGGAGGGAGTAGTTTCTAGCATGATTTTTACGGTGTCTCACGGAATTGTTCGATATGATCTTGATATATAGAGACAATCATTCACTAGAGTACGTTATCGTGCATACCACGTATATACTAATTAAATAGAATTAATAGACAAATCAATCAGCTCATCCCACACTTGAAAACGACATGTTCAGTCCATGTACCTCTTCGTGAAAACGTCTTCTCTGTAGAATATTATCGATCGATCGATTAATTGCGTCCTCTCTTTCAGTCAAGGACGTACTACGTCACTGGAGATATATATATATATATATATATATATATATATATATATATATATATATATATATATATATATATATATATATATATATATATATATATATATATATATATATATATATATATATATATATATATATATATATATATATATATATATATATATATATATATATATATATATATATATATATATATATATATATATATATATATATATATATATAAAACATGAAATCATCACATAAAGTTGGCATATAGAATATATAGAAGCACTTAATATTGCATGAACTTATGCATATCCTTTTCGCGTGCATGGACTGCATTATACAAGCAGTCTGAAAATTCAGACAAGTCATGCGTTAAAGTACTGAAGACCTGTCAAAATTGGTCGGCTGAGACTAAGGGTAATGCATGTGGAAGAAAAGCTGTTCAAGGTGGTTTACCATGCATTCTTTTTCTAAAAATGTAAAATTAGACTGCAAGAACACGGCACTAAATATTTAATCTGGAAAGGACGGTGGATTATGTTGGAGCCTGGACACCATGGTGCACTAGTTAATTTTTCCATATATATACATATATACATATATATATATATATACACATATATACATATACATATATATAAATATACATATATACATATACATATATGTACATACATACATACACATATATATACACATATACATATATACATATATGTATATATATATGTGTATGTATATATATATAATATGTATATATACATATACATATATATACATGTATGTATATACATGTATGTATATGTATATATATATATACATATACATACATGTATATACATGTATATGTATATGTACATATACATATATACATATATATACATATACATATACATATATATACATATATATACATATACATATATATATGTACATATACATATACATATACATATATACATACATATACATATACATACATATACATATATATATGTACATATACATATACATATATATGTACATATACATATACATATATATGTACATACACATGTACATATATATGTACATACACATGTATATATATATGTACATACATATGTATATATATATATACATATATATGTATATATATATACATATATATGTATGTGTGTATACATATACATATATGTGTACACACATACATGTATGTGTATATATGTGTATGTGTGTGTGTACACATATACATGTATGTGTACACACATACATGTATGTGTGCATGTATGTGTGTACACACATACATATATATATATATATATATATATATATATATATATATATATATATATATATATATATATATATATATATATATATATATATATATATATATATATATATATATATATATATATATATATATATATATATATATATATATATATATATATATATATATATATATATATATATATATATATATATATATATATATATATATCTCACGCATGAAGATCTCTAGTGTTTTCCAAACCAGCTCAGACATGCATATAGTTATGAAGTCAATGATTTGGAATTAGCAAAAACTATCTAAATTAAAGATTATGTCTCCTTTTCTTCTCCTATGTGATTACTACTGGGGCTTCCTTCAAGATATGATGATAATGCAAATTATTTGAACCGAGAGGTGATCAGCATGCATGGCAAGGCCTAAGTGCTATACACACAAAACAAAATCCACATGCATTGAGCTAACTAAATGTTTATTTTTAGAATTTGTTTGTGACATAAATTTTCTAAAAGCATCAAAATGAAAAGATTCCTTGACTAAGGGGGTTTCAGTTGTTTCGTCTTTCCAGTAAAGAAATAACCGAAACATCGATGTCAACCCATCTTTATGAAATAATTCATGTTATTTTACTTTCGCTTGTTAGTTGGACAAAGACCAAAGATGAAAATTGCAAAATTCCATGTTCTTCTTTAATGATTTTGGGATGGAGATGATGGCTGGCCCCTCTAATTCTTGCATTTTCACTACTACAGAGCACCCTATATGTAATGGTTGGGAACCACATATAGATGCTGGGTACCAATTTAGGGACACCTATGCCCATTGGCATAGCTGCCAGTATTAGAACCGACACCTATAAATAGGTGTTGGTTCTTACCCCATAACTGGCACCTATAACAGATTCTAGGAATAAAAAAAATACTAGAGGTGTTCGATGCATCGAGCTACTGATCCCCATCCACGAACCACCCCTGAGATCCCCTCATAATGATGAAATCTATCAACATTGAAGAACAAACAAAGAGAAGAACATTGCAGCGACATAGGTTCTTGTCTCTTTGGACGATGGTGACCTCAAATAGGGGTCAAGTTGTAATCGCATCACTCTCGATCACCCCTGACTCTCTATCCAACAACACAATCAAAGAATTAGCACTAAAATACAAAATCAACATCCAAGAACAAATAGAGGAGAACATAAAGATACCAAAATCAATCATCTCACTGCTGCCGCTTGACCCACCACCGCCGCTGGTATTGTCATCGAGCCAGCCAGCCCCGTGCTCGTGGTCGCGGATCCGGCCTCCCACGAGCATGCATCAGCAGATCCAGCCGCCCCTAAGTAGAGTGGATGAGGGGAGAAGGGGCGGCCGAGATCAAGCAATGATGACACGTCGAACTGGTCCTACCCCACGGCCAGGGAGGGCGAGGCCGCGCTTGGGGCGTCGCGTCACCTCTTCATCTCTTGCTGCTCAGGATCTCATTGAGAGCAGCCTGTCCGGGTCTCGGAGCTCAGCCTTCACCTCCTTAAGGCACAACACGTTGTCCTCCTAGGGCGTCACCAATTACGCCGGCGCCGGCGCCACAGCTTTCTGGGTTTGTAGTAGTGATTGGTTGTTCCTAATATTGATATTCTTTGGGATATTAAGGGGCCGGGGCGAGACAAAAGGTTGGATCCTTTTTACCACCATAATGAATTACATTTACTTTCATGCTATGTAATATAATTAAATGTAATGTTGTAGTTATTGAATGACCTCACACTACCACAAATAACCTATCAATGCCGGTTGGATTAAACGTAGCACTGACACTACTACAGAAAACGTAATGGGTGTCGGTTGGAAACCCTACTTAGGTGCTAGATTCCCTAACTGGCACCTCACAAGCGATACCGATGAGAGGCCATCGAAGGTGCTGGTTTAGGAATCGACACCTATATATGGGTTGCACGAATAAAAGAAAATCTGGCCTGATGCATTGGTCTGATGTAATACTATTGAAAATATACGTACGTTTTTTTACATTTTTTGGTAAAAATTGTTAGTTAGCTTGTACGGTGTTTATACGAAAAGCTCATGTGTATAGGATATGTTCCTTGCCAAGTTATCATAAAGATCTTACATACCTTGTTATCTAACTAGTTCATACCCCATGCTTGTTGCGGCATATGTAGATGCATACATGTTATACATCGTAGAAATGGTAGATGTATATGTTTAAATAATGTGAAAATGATATGGAGATAATGTTTTGACATTGCTTGCATATTGAGGTCTAAAAATACAACAAAATTGTAAATGATATGTCATGTTTGCATGATATTTAAAGTACTTTAGATAATAATTTTTAGTGGATGATGATGTGATAAACATGCATGTGATTTAAAATACCGAGCACTGCTACATGTACTAAATTTTTCTTACTAAACTTTTACTAACAATCATCTCAATTGTTTGATTTAGGTAGGTAGATAGAAATTATAAAAAATCTAGTTGCACTCTAAATGATATGTCATGTTTGCATGATATTTAAAGTACTTTATATAATAATTTCTAGTGGATGATGATGTGATACACATGCATGTGATTTAAAATACCGAGCACTGCTACATGTACTAAATTTTTCTTACTAAACTTTTACTAACAATCATCTCAATTGTTTGATTTAGGTAGGTAGATAGAAGTTATAAAAAATCTAGTTGCACTCGTAGCATGACACATCAGTGTTAGTAAGAATTTAGTAAGAAAAAGTTAGTACATACATTAGTACAGAACCTTCCATCTGTGACGGCCTCTAATATGCCTGGAATTAGCGGGCCGTCACTAGGAAGTCATCTCAATCAGGCTGAAAAAGTGCCCGATTAAGATATGGTCGCACAAACATGTTAGATGGGCATAAAATTCAGGCCTGTCACGGATGACACCTATCAGTGACAGGCCGTAGTTTAGGCCCGATTGAGATAATATTCCATATATCAATCGGTAATAACTAGGCCCGTCACAGATGACTCATTCCTAAACTATGGCCCGTCATTGATAGGTGTTATCTGTGATGGGCCTGAGTTTTATGCCTATCTAACATGTCTGTGCGACCATATATCAATCGGTAATAACTAGGTCCGTCACAGATGACTCATCCGTTAACTACACTAATGCCCGATTGAGATGACTTAGTTTTTTTTCCATTTTTCATATGAAATGTTTATATTTGTGAGTTGACCTGTAGCAAAATAGTTAACTGTAGTATAATAATTCATTTTATTAGTCAAAATAATTTTTCGAGTAGTAAATGATTTCAAATGGAAAAATTGTCAAGAACAAACTTGTATAACTTATCAAGATTTACAACTTTTATTTTGGTCATTTTTCTATATAACTCTTTTTGAACAGTTTGAATTTGAATTTGAAAATATAACAAGTTCAAAACAACATTTTCAAATACTAAATGATTTCAACTAAAAAAGTCATCAACAATAAAGTTGTATAACTCATTAAGATCTATAACTTTTATTTTGGTCATTTTTCTATATAACATTTTTTGAACAGTTTGAATTTAAATTTGAAAATATGACACTTCAAACAACATTTTCAAATACTAAATGATTTCAATTAAAAAATTCATCAACAACAAAGTTGTATAACTCATCAAGATCTATAACTTTTATTTTTTCCATTTGTTCATCTGACAAAGTGCTAGTAACATTGTTCAAAAAAAATTACATATCTCTGTTATAGTTTATAAACCAGATGAGAGATATGTGAATTTTGTGAACAATGTTACTATCACTTTGTCTGATGAAGAAATGCCAAAAATAAAAATTATAGATCTTGATGAGTTTGACAACTTTTTTGTTGATGACTTTTTTAGTTGAAATCATTTAGTATTTGAAAATGTTGTTTGAAGTTATCAAATTTTCAAATTCAAATTCAATCTGTTAAAAAAAAGTTATATAGAAAAACGACCAAAATAAAAGTTATAGATCTTGATTAGTTATACAACTTTTTTGTTGATGACTTTTTTAGTTGAAATTATTTAGTATTTGAAAATGTTGTTTGAAGTTGTCATATTTTCAAATTCAAATTCAAACTGTTCAAATATGTTATATAGAAAAATGAGCAAAATAAAAGTTATAGATCTTGATGAGTTATATAACTTTGTTGTTGATAACCTTTTCGTTTGAAATTATTTACTACCCGAAAATTTATTTGTATTTCTTATATTTTAAAATTTAAATTTTATATACTTCAATCAAACCCGGATGGAGAAATGACCAAAATAAAATTGGTATATCTCAATGAGTTCTACTACTTTGTTTTTGATAGATTTTTCTTATGAGTTCATTTAGTATCATAAAATTTAATTAGAAATTCATTTTTTCCTAAAGTCTGATTTGCCTCCTCTTTTATGATAATACTTGCTAAATATATATTTGATCGAATTAACCCCGGTTTTGCTGGTGAAATATGTGAAATATGTGAATGAATGTGAAATATGTGATCAAAATGGATGTTATGTGAATGTGGTTTTGTTAAATATGTTGATGGTTGTGTATGTGAATGAATGTATATGAATGAGGGATGCTAAGGTGTGACATCCTGGCCCAGGGCTTAATAGGATTAATAGAATACTCATACTAACAAGTTACAACTTCTTCTCCGAAAGCCGATCTCCAAAGAACTATGAGGTTAAGCGTGCTTGGCCTGAAGCAATTTCGGTTAAGCGTGCTTGGCCTGAAGCAATTTCGGGATGGGTGACCTAGGTGCGCACGAGTTAAGACAAAGTGTACATGAGTGAAGACAAAGTGTGCAGAAAAGACTGGTCTAGCCTGAGAGAGGTGGAACATTACATGATGCTAGCCAAAAAATAAAATTTATTTATTTTTGGATTATACTCATCTGTGACGGCCATTAACTTACTGTCTGATTGAGATGAGGGTCATTTGTGACGGTCGTTATCGATTAGTTTCGACCGTCAATATTACCAAAATAGAGGAGAACTAGTGATGCTTGCAATGCATAAATGTGTTAGAATAATAATATTCCACTAATATTAGGTATACTAACCTTTTGCAGAGAATAACCATAAAGTGGAGGAGAATCGACATCAACTCAAACGATAAATCAATCGAACGATGTCGGCAATCAGACTTATGTATGAATGGGCCAAGAACTCAGAATTGACACGATGAATTGGGCCAAAATGCACAAGTCTGCGTATGAGAGCAAAAGAGGAGGCAGCCTGCCGAAATTGGGCCAGGTCGGCCCAGCCCATGGTTCGGCCGAACCCCCCGCAGCTCCATTTGATCCAGGGTTCTTCTGGACGGCTGAGATGGCTCCCCAATGACTGTTGGAGGGTATTACCGACCATTCCAACCGTCACAACCGTCATTGGGAGGCTATAAAAGGAGCTCTCATCCTCACTTCACTCACACACCTCAAGCAAGAGCTCTCTCATTTCTCTCATGTTTAGTTTAGTAGTATCTAGCTGGTGGAATAGGAATAGAGTAGAAATCAGGAGTTCGGAAGTCTTCGGAAGAGTTCGGGTATGGCTCTAGTAGCTTTCCTTTCCTCTTTTGTAAGCTTTGTACTTTTCTTAGAATACCCTTCTATATACATTTATGGTATTGAAATACTTTCCGAGAATATGAATGCCATCTTTACATTATGTTCATGTTATACTGAATATACGGCTAGCTTATCTGGGAGATGCTTTGGTGCGGGTATAATGTTTGCTTATGCAATTACTGTATGTCATGACGATGATATTAGAGTAGTATCTGGTAGTTTAGACGTGGTGTCTAGATTACGGGATATCATTATTTGGGGTTATATGCTGCGGATAAGAGGTGGGCCGCTGATGGTGACAGCTCAGTACGGGTATTCCTTCGCGCCTGTATATAATCCTAAGTTAATTCCCTGGGGAGGGTATTCCTCCGTATTTAGCCCCGGTTGTATGGTCATGACGGGATGTCGTAAGGAACTCGGCAGTCAGGGGTGGCTTCTCGAAGTACCAGGAGGGCATTGGAGAGAGGGTATTAGCTAGTATATCAGTTAACTAGAATATATGTATATTATGTGTATTAGAAGTAGAATAGATTTTCTTTCTCTTTTCTTTCCACTTAGCTTAGATAATATATATTGAGAATGAGAAGCTAATGCTTGTGTGTCACTCTACCCTTGGATTATCTTAACCCCTGTTTAGAATATGATTATTACAAGTAATATATAAATTATTAGTCAAGTTCTCTCTACATGATCTTCCCACGGGATAAAATAAATACGATACCCTTGGAATACTCTCGGGTGAAATGCTACAATGGTATATTCGTGCACTTGCAGATGAACTCTATAACCATAATATACCAGAAGTATTTTTGCGCCATTGCTGGGAATTATATTTCTAGTAATGTTGTTAAGAAATACCAACACCCGATTGAGATGAGGGTCATCTGTGATGGGCTATAGTGAATGCCCAATTGAGATGAGTAGTCATCTGTGACGGGCGCTAGTTGTGGCTCGATTGAGATAGGTCATCCGTGACGGGCTATAGTTTGACTATTCGTCTGGGTCAAAGCTATCGATGACAGCCGTTTGCCCGATTGAGATAATTTTTCACATCTGTGACTTATAGGCTGTGACGGACACCGTGCCCGATTGAGATGGGGGTTGCCACCCTGTCGGAGATATGGGCCTGGGGGTATACAAAATAAGGGGAATCTACCTTCCCATCCTGCCACGTGTCCTTACAGCCTGGTCCTGCCCCCGCATTCCGCGAACCGCAGGAGCGGCCGGGGGGGTCGGGGCCTCAGGGTGCCACGTCATGCCCCTCGGGCCCTTGCACCGCCTTGCCCCGAGGCCCTCGCCCAGCCGCCATTTGGCGGTTGGAGCGAGCGAGGAGGGAGCCCACGCTGAACCTCCTTTAATGCACGCAGCACCCCAACTACCCCCTGTCGCATTTAATGCAGTGGAACAGACGTGCGGCGTGCTAAAGTGACGCGCGATGGTCAAGAATGACCGGTGCCCCTGAGCAAGGGTGCCCCAGATCATCTGCCCCTGACAGCACGGACCGGCCCCACCGAAAGGTGACGCGAAGACCCGATACCCACAGGCCCAGAAGATGCTTTATGCAATCTTAATGGCCTCAAGGAAATTGTGCCACTATTTCCAAGCGCATCGGGTGTCCGTAGTGACATCCTACCCTCTCGACCAAATCTTGCACAACCGAGAGGGTACTGGTCGGGTTGTAAAGTGGGCCATCGAGCTTGCTGAGTTTGACCTGCACTTCGAACCACAGCACACGATCAAAAGCCAGGTCCTGGCTGACTTCGTCGCGGAGTGGACCCCAGTTGACGACCTTGTTCTATCCAACGTTCCTTCCCTCCCCGGAGATGGAGAGGACCCAAACGCCGACATTCGTGGCGGGCACTGGGTTATGCATTTCGATGGCTCCCTCAACCTTCAAGGTGCAGGTGCCGGAGTCACGCTGACTTCGCCAAGCGGGGACATCCTCAAATACGTCGTTCGGCTCGACTTCCGAGCCACGAACAACATGGCGGAATACGAAGGACTCCTCGCGGGGTTGAGGGCAGCGGCCGGAATGGGCATCCGCCGTCTCCTGGTCCTAGGCGACTCCCAGCTGGTCGTGAATCAAGTATCCAAAGAATACCACTGCACCGACGCACAAATGGACACATATGTCCGCTAAGTACGGCGCATGGAATGTCACTTCAACGGACTCGAGCTCCGGCACGTGCCCCGACGCGACAACACAATCGCTGATGAGTTGTCGTGTGTCGCGTCGGCGCGAGCCCCACTCCCCTCGGGGTCCTTCGAGGAAAGACTCGCGCAGCCGTCGGCGCGACCGAACCCCCCGAGGGACCCCGAGACCACGCCTTCTGCGCCGACCCTTGGTGACCCGCGTGCCTCGGGGCCCGAGGGGGTCGACCCTGGCCCCCCTCGTCAGGTCGTTTGGATGACGGACATCCGGGCGTATCTTGACAAAAATACTCTTCCTGAGGATCGCGTAGAAGCTGAGAAGCTCGCGCGCATCTCCAAACGGTACGTGCTCGTAGAAGGGATCCTCTACCGGTGTGCTGCCAACGGGATACTCTTGAAGTGTGTTTCTCGGGAGCAAGGCATCGAGCTCATAGCCGACACCCATCAGGGTGAGTGCGGGGCCCATTCGGCCTCACGCACTTTGGTTGGTAAAGCCTTTCGACAAGGTTTTTACTGGCCGACTACGCTGCAGGATGCCCAAGAATGGGTCCGGCGGTGCAAGGCGTGCGAGTTCCACGCCAAGCAAACCCACCAGCCGGCCCAAGCCTTGCAGGTCATCCCACTCTCTTGGCCTTTCGCGGTCTAGGGGCTAGACATCCTCGGACCATTGAAAGCGGCTCGAGGCGGGTATCAACACCTGTATGTCGCCATCGACAAGTTGACCAAGTGGCCCGAAGCATACCCGGTCGTCAAGATCGACAAGCATTCCGCCCTCAAGTTCATCAGGGGCATCACGTCCCGATTCGGAGTGCCCAACCGTATCATTACAGATAACGGCACCCAGTTCACTAGTGAGCTGTTCGGTGACTATTATGACGACATGGGCATCAAATTGTGCTTTGCCTCGCCCGCCCACCCCAAGAGCAACAGCCAAGTCGAGCGAGGCAACGCCGAAATCCTCAAAGGCCTCAAGACCAAGACGTACACCGCCCTGAAGAAACACGGGGATTCGTGGCTCGAGGAGTTGCCCGCCGTGTTGTGGGAAAATCGGACCACTCCAAGTCGCGCCACGGGGGAAACGCCCTTTTTCCTGGTGTACGGCGCCGAGGCGGTCCTACCTTCGGAGCTTTCCCTAGGATCGCCTCGCGTCGCGCTGTACGATGAGGCCAACCAGGATTATCTTCGCCGCGACGACCTCGACTATCTTGAAGAGCGGAGAAGGCACACGGCCCTACGTGCGGCGCGCTACCAACAAAGCCTGCGGCGCCACCATCAGCGCCACGTCCGGGCTCGGTCACTGCAAGTTGGCGACCTCGTCCTACGCCGCGTGCAGTCGCGTCTGGGGCTAAGCAAGCTCTCGCCAATGTGGGAAGGGCCATACAAAGTGATCACAGTTCCCCGGCTAGGCTCTGTTCGACTAACCACGGAGGACGGCACCGAGTTGCCTAACCCCTAGAATATCGAACACCTCCGTCGCTTCTATCCATAGCGTCGCGATTTTTGCTTTCCAGGAGCTCGGGCCAACCCCCGCACAACTCCTCGGCTTGTGCGGGCTTGGCCGGGGGCTACCACTTTCAATTACTTTGTATCCTTTTCCCTTTCCAAGCAATAAATGTTTTCCACCTAAAGTGGAGGCCATTACGCGCCCTTTTTCTCACTCTTTCCTCTGGCTTGTCCTGGTTCAAAGGACAATTCGTGCTTACTCCGAACCCTAAGTGGCGTTGGGTGACCTGAAAACCACCGAAAGGGAGCCTAAACGCGGGCCGCGCCCCGGGTTGTGCCGAACCCCGGGGGCTCGGAAGGGCCTACACACGGCCGTCCCCGACCCCCGGTCGTCGTAGCCTTGGTCTGGCCAGTGCCGCTGGGCGGCTCCCTCGGGGCGACGGTCTTGCCCCTCACCACTTAGGTACTACGGACCGAGTGCGGATTTACCTTTTCGCAAGAACGAGCCCGACGGGGGGGGGGGGGGGGGGGGGGGGGATGGGGTAAAAACGACATTTCGATCACAGGGAGGTTAATTGTATACTTTTGCTCTTGTTTTTTCTTCTTTCTGTGCCGCAGGATTTAATGCAGAAAGCGAAGGAGTAGAAAGTGCGAAGGGGAAGCTTCATTTACAGACAAGACGGCACGATGGCCTAAAGACAAGAAGTGTCCGCTATAGGCACACAGCAAAAGGAAGTTAAAAGTGGGGATAATCACGGAGTGCCCAGGCCCCCAAGGCCGACGCCGCTAACAACGTCGTCCTAGTCCTCGCCGCCGATGTCGTCACCATCATCTCCGCTCCCGCTCTCCTCGTCCGAGGCAAGCCCGAAGGTGAACCGAGGGGCCGACCCCTCGAAGTTAGAGACGATCGCGTCGGCCGCCTCCCGGACTTGCTCCCGAGCCTTTGCCTAGGTCCCCGGGGGGAAATCCTCGAGTCCGGGCCATGGGACGAAGTCCGGGTTGCGGGCTTGGTGGCTCGCGAGGACCAGTTCCACCGCGGCCCGCGCCAAGGAAGCCGACGACGATTTCATGGTCTCGCCGACCTCCTCCTCCAGCCTCTCCAGATCCGCCACCAGCCCGTCCAGCCGGAGCACGAGTGCCGGCTGTGTGGGCGGGAGCTTACTATCCCGACGCACGGAGATGCTGACTCGGCGCCCCGCGCGCTCCAGCCGATCGACGGCATTGGAGAGCTGCCCGGGTCCGATCTCGTTGGTAAGGCGGAGGGCCGCGATCTCCCTAGCCTGGTCTTGCACCAGGCGCTCTAGGTCGGCAAGAGTGCTATGAGCCGCGGTAAGCTGGCTCACCAACTCCGCGCCGCCGGGCTGCCCGCCCGCCGCCAGGTCCTTCTCCCGAGCCTCCAGCTCAGAAGCCCTCGCCGCCATCGCCGCGTGCACGGCGCGAGCACTCTCCAGATGCTGAGCCTCGCGCCCAGCGACGGCCTCCTCGCGTTTCGCGAGTTGCTCGCCTAGCCGGCACGAGGCCACCTCACGGCGGTTCACCTCGGCTTCGCGCTCGGCGAGTGCGGCGTCCCGTTCCCGGCACGCCTCTTCTCGGAGCCGTAGCTCCTCCGCGTGACGGGCCACCGAAGCTTTCGCGGTGAGAGTGGTCCGGTCACGCTTGGCTGCGGCCTCCTCACGAAGGCGAAGGGAGGGCTCCGCCTCCGCCGCCATTCTCTCGTGGGCAGCCAAGGTGGACTCGCGCTGCTCTTGGGCGGCAGCCGCATCGAGGACACCACGGGCGTCCTTAACCCTCTTCGTCAAGTCCTCGGCATGGACCTCGTACTGTAAGCGGATGTCGCCCAGCGCTTCATCTAGGACGCTTGAGGCAATCAGTGCTGCCTGCCGCTCTTCCTCCGTCTCCCGCATGACGGAGTCCAGCGTCTCCTCGCACGCCTAGATTTTAGCCAGTTGGGCTTGGCGCATTTTGCGTCCCACCTTCACCATGTAGTCCACGGCGCGGCGCCCCTCGTCAACCCGCGCGCGGTCCGCAGGGAGCTGTGCCCACTCTGCCTCCAGGGCCGCTCGCTCTTCCGCCAGGGCTTGAACTTGGGCGTTGAGCCCCTCCCGGACGGTGGAGTGCTGCTGGATCCCCTGCGAGACTGGGGGCCGCTCTCAGCTCGCCTTCTACGCGGCCAGCCCTGAGGGCGCCCCAAGTGCAAGGAGGAGCGGCTACTCCTCTCGCTCCCCGCTTCGGGCCCTCGGGTAGATTCGGCCTCGGCCTCGAGCTCAGGCCCACCCCTAGTTTCGGCCTCGGCCTCGGGCTCAGGGCCGCCTCCAGCCTCGGCTTTCGGGCCGCGACCTCCCTCGCCCCCCGCTCCCGGGTGGCGCTCTGCATGGATCCGGGCCTCGGAGTCGCCCCCGGGAGAGACGCCGCCGCTATCGCTCGCGGCGGGTCGAGTCTCGGCTGTGGTGAACCCAGGGTCGGACCCGGTGTGCGGCCCGTGGGCCCCACCGGGAGGCTGTGAAGGCCCCGCGGCCCTGGATCGGCAAAGCCCGGGCCGCTTCGGTCGTTCGGACTTTGCCCCCTGCAAAGGGTCGGACCCCGAGATCCCATGGGAAGGAATCTCGCTACAGAAGAACCCTGATCGCGTTAACAAAGAAAAAGAAGAGGAAGGAACAAGGGACCGAGATGAGTAAAAAGCACCGAAGCGGGTGCCGGCAGTCGTACCTGTGGGGAGGGCGGTTGAAAGTCCACTTCGGGGGTTCAACGAAGCTCCCCCGACACGGCTCTGTTTGACCTATCTTCCGGAGCCGCTTCTTCTTCCGTCCAACCTCAGGCGTGGCGGGGCGCTTGTGGCCCGCCGGCGGTCGGTCCGCCACGCGCTCGGCGCCCCCTCCGCGCGGGGGAGAGGGCGGTCGAGATTCGGACATCTTCCGTTTCCCTTTTGGGTCGCTGGCCGAGTCGACCCTGGGTCCGCGGCTCGGGCCAGGTGCCCTAGAGCTGCCACCCCCGCCGGGGCCGCCGGTCCGACTCCCGCCTACGGTCGCGCCGCCGCTACCCACGCCGACAGCGCCACTACCGGTGCCGCCCCGGCGGGACCGACCCCTGCCGGCGCCGATGGCCGACATCACAGCCAAGATACTCTCCCGGTCGCGGTCACTGCAGAGGGGAAGGATCCCGTCTGGAATCAGTGTTTGCTCAACGGTGTCCAGACCTAGCACCCGCCGAATCACCATCTTTGCATCCTCCTCGCCTCAATCCCAGCGCTCGCCCACATGCGTGCGCATGGGGTCGTTGGGTCTAGTGTACTCCCACGCGCCACGGGATCGATCTTGGAGAGGCGCGATGCGGCGGCGGAAGTAGTCGCCAAAGACCATTACCCCCGTGAGGCCCAGGCTTCGCAGGCCCCTAAGGCGATCCCGCACTGTGTCGTACTCCTCGCCCAGCTCCGAAACCGCCAGCCATGCGGCGGATCATTCGGGAGGGCCGGCGGGGAGCCGAAGTCACGAGTGGTCCGGCAGTGCGGTGTAGAACCAGTCCTTCTTCCAGTCCTCCAATTTCTTGCGGAGATGACTCTCGATGTATTGCCCCGCCGTGCCTGGCCGGGGCTGGAAGTAACATCTCCCCACCACCGCACCTTGCAGCAACTACGGGACGAAGAAAGACTGGAACAGCCGCATCGTCGGCCGCACCCCGATGAACATCTCGCATAAATGCGCGAAGATGGCCAGCGTCATCACGACGTTGGGTGCGAGATGCAAGGCATGGATTTCGTAGAAATCCAAAACCTCGTGGAAGAATCCGAAGAATGGCGGGATCAATCCCGCCATAGCAAAGGATAGGAGGTGCACGGATCGCTCCAGGTACCGTGGCCGCGGCCGCGACTCCCCCGCCCTCACGGCGGCGCCTTCTGGCATGATCTTGCGGGGGAGACTAAGGTGCCTATCCACCGTAATGCGCGATGCCGGAAGCACTGCGTCGCCAGCATCTTGAGCCATGATGACCGGCGGAGAAGCGACGAGGGGCTTGGTGTGCGGAGTAGCATGGAGTGGCGAGAATGTTTGGGCTTAGGGAGCGAGTGTGCGGGTGAGCAGTTGGCGAAAGGAAGGAGGCAAAGTCCCCGCCTCCGTATCCTTTTATCCCTGCCTCGCCCGCGCTCGCCTCCTTGTTTCACGCCCTCACGGTTGCGCCCACAATTCTCGCGCCTGCAGTTGCCTCATCGTTTCCTGCAACTACTCATCACGTCGCCCACGGAATCCGCGCCCCGCATTTAGCGCGCCTGTCAGCGGCACACTCGGCGTTGGGCGTGCGACGGTCACGGGCACAATCTGGGTGAACCGTCACCAGTACCTCCGCATGCGTGGCGTGCGAGGGAGTCGAGGTGTGGTCTAACCGACCCCCTGATTTTCGCGCCTTAAGCATCCTCATCATCAGCGCGGTAAGTGGCGGTCAAACCGCTGTTGTGGTTGATATGCCAACCTGGCCACTCGGCGGCATCCGCTTAGATTCCCTGCCGGGCCCACAACCCCAGCTTGGGAAGTAGTGAGGCACCACGTCAGACCGACCTCAGGAGGCCAATGTCCGATGTGGTGCCGGGGGCTACTGTCGGAGATATGGGCCCGGGGGTATGCGAAATGAGGGGAATCTACCTTCCCACATCTTACCACGTGTCCCTACAGCCTGATCCTGCCCCCGCATTCCGCGAACCGCAGGAGTGGCCAGGGGGGTCGGGGCCTCGGGGTGCCAAGTCATGTCCCTCGGGCCCTTGCACCGCCTTGCCCCGAGGCCCTCGCCCAGCCGCCATTTGGCGGGGGGAGCGAGCGAGGAGGGGGCCCAGGCTGAACCTCCTTTAATGCGCGCAGCGCCCCAACTGCCCCTGTCACATTTAATGCAGTGGGGCAGACATGCGGCGTGCTAAAGTGACGCGCGATGGTCAAGAATGACCAGTCTGTGACCGGCGTCTGACCGGCCTGACACCGGTCACGTCTGACTGGACGGACAACCGTGCTCCCACGTCGCGTCTGCTTCCGGCGGAGTGGAGGTAGGTATGACCCGTCCCATCGGAGGGTCATTCGGACGGCAGCCACCACAAGTCTTTACCCATAAATGAGGGAATGACAGGGCTGTTCCCCGTGTCAGGCGAGGGATGGCGCTGAGCCCCACTCAAGGACAAGCTGTGGTTTAGCTTCCAGGCGAAGGCACGGGTCGAGTTCCGGTCAAGATAGGGTGGGTCCCCACTCGAAAGAAGAGTAGGTAGAGGCGGTGCATGTGGTATCCCCTTGAGGTACAAAAGGAGGACCTTGCCCACCAAGAAAGAGGACGACTCTTAGAAAACCTAAGCTCGTGGAGGAGGGAACGAAGAGTGTTCTCCCGAGTTTAGGAACCCTTGTAACTCTCAGTCTAAATCCCATTCACAGGAGTAGGGTATTACGCTTCATAGCGGCCCGAACCTGTATAATTTGGTGGTGTGCGAGCTAGCTAGGAGCCTTGGGAACGGATACGTGATTTCTAGAGGCGAGCTTTTTCCCCCGGCCGAACTCACGAAAGGGGGTCTCACGATCTCCCGCTACAGAGGATCACTCCTCGATACACCCGATTGAGATGGTGGTTACCGTTCTAGTGATATAGCCTTTTCTTAAAATACTCTAGATAATAATTGCTAGTGTGTGATGATGTGACACACTTGCATGTTGAGCTTTAGAAGTCATCAAAAGTCTAAATGTACTCATAACGTGACACATCAGTATTAATAAGAATTTAGTAAGAAAAAGTTAGTATGTCATATAGCCTTTTCTTGAAATACTCTAATTACGCCCTTCGTCCGTAAATATAAGGGATTTTGGTTGGATGTGACACATTCTAATACAATGAATCTGGACAGAAGCATGTCCAGATTCATTATACTAGGATATGTCACATCCCACAAAAAAATCCTTAAAGTCTTTAAGGATGAGAGTACTAGTGTGTGATGATATAACATATTAGTATATTGACCTTTATAAGTTGGACCTTTATAAGTTGGTGGACGTCGACTTTATAGTAAGATAGGATTTGACTGTTGCACTTGCATGGCATAACGTGCTAATTAGGAGTAGCCAAAATAAAAAAATTTAAATAGAGTGATTTTAGATATTCTTTCATCGTGAAGTGAGCATAGCTCAACTGGTTAGGTTCCTTGTGGTGGAACCAGCCCACCCGGGTTCAAATCCTAGATTTGACACGGGTGCTCACATTTACGGCTAATTATTCTTTCAGTGGTAGGCGACGTACCCGTCGACAGCGAGGTGCCTGTGGTGACTTCGTCAATCTCAAGATATGTCGGCCCAGTCTTCCGGAGGTGCTCATAGGGGGTCCAGTCTTCCGGAGGTGCTCATAGGGGTAGGGTGTGCGTGTGTGCGTTCATAGGGTGAGTGTGCGCACGTTGTGAGCACCTGCGTTTGTACTTTGTTTCTAAAAAAAAAGATATTATTTCATCGTAGTTTATTTATGAGAATTTTCCTGTGTAGCTTGGTTGTTGTTTAACATATACTCACGTTCTGCCATGGGATTAGTAGTTATTAGTAGTTCCATCCCATTGCTTAGTTGGCCTATATAATTTATGAGTTGAGGCCCTAACTTTCATGGATGGGCCCAATGCAGCCGCCCATCTCACCCATGCCCAGCCAAATTTAATCCAGCCCTCTACAATCTCCATGCTTCAACAAACAGACAACAGCACTACAGCAGGCCAGCAGGGTGGTTCAAAAAAAAAAGAAGAAGAAGAAGAAGCAGATAACAGCTAATTGGCTAAGCTGCGACACCTTGTAGATTATGGACCTAACGCTGAACGCAATGTGTTTGCATAGGTTATGCAAGATAGACTATGGACAGATCGATCGGCTGAAATTACATCCCCGACTGAGTGTTTCAGTTTTTCCTTACCAAGGAAAGAAAAATTGTCAATATCAACCCCTTCTCCAAATAAGTTGCATTATATTATTACTTTCGTTTGGCAGTTGGAAATTAAAGGAGCAAAGGTGAACAAAAAAAAATCAAGATTCAATGATGCACTTTCTTCGATGAAATTTGGATTGGAGCAACAGCTGCTTTCCCCTGCATATTCGCAGCCTGTCTACTCCCTCCGTCCCATAATATAAGGGATTTTGAGTTTTTACTCGTAGTGTTTGATCACTCGTCTTATTCAAAAAATTTATGCAAATATAAAAAACGAAAAGTTATGCTTAAAGTACTTTAGATAATAAAGTAAGTCAAAAAAAATAAATAATAATTCTAAATTTTTTTAATTAAGACGAGTGGTCAAACAGTGCAAGTAAAAACTCAAAATCCCTTATATTATGGGACGGAAGGAGTATATATCTAGATCCAGTGCTCCTGAAATCAGTCATCACGGCTGCCAAGTCAGCTTGGCGCCAAAGCAGGGCCCCCACTCCATCCAATATACTCCGTATATCCAAACTAACAGCGCGCTTGAAGCCAAGCATGTCAGTATACTGTAACTCTTTGCTATAGAAAGATAACCACCGAATTTGATTAAATGCAGTGTGCAATTGTGCAAACCATGCCAATATATATGCTTGAATTAAACACATACTACATAGTAGAGGAAAATGAGACATGCTACATAGCAGAGGAAAAGAAGAGGAGGGGAGGGGGGGGGGGGGCTCTGGAAATCAATTTTCAATGGCAGATTAGAGGATAATTAAGTCAACCGCCTTTTAAGAAGTAACATCATTTATTTAGGCGATTGACTTGGGCATTCACGTATAGAAATCAATTTTTACAATGTATAGATGGCTTCTAAGATTCCAAATATTTTTTAGTGCTTATTTGGCATAAAAAATTCATTTACACAATCAGTTACCATATAACAGACCTGTGTGAAAATCGATTTCTATAGGTGGCAGGGTTAAGAATACCACATACGAAAATAATCTTTACGGACGGTCGTTTACCCACTAATGGAAATGACCTATTTTAACAGGCCCTTAATTTGTTTCAGACGATTTTCTCTCCCACATGTGAAAAGCACTTTTAGCTGTCTGTAAAATCGTTTTCATTGTAGTGACATGTGTACATTAGTCGAAGAGAAAAACTGCTTTATAAAACTATGGATTAGTTAACCATATTAACTGATCAAATGGAGGCAACAGGCAAGTTGGGTGGTCCAGGTGCTATGTACATTTTGGACTTTGGATAGATGAAGAATTGGCAGATGGACTACTGATGGAGTCATCAGACATGCATGCCAAGGACCAGAGCTTCAGTTCATTGGATCAGGATCTGTCAATCCATGAGTCCTGGACCATGGTCCTTCTCTTTGTACAGGATATGACAAAACTTTAAACCAGTGGTATACACAACATATTCCAATATCCTATTGTGAACAAACATCATTTCATTAACCAGTATGTTTTTTGGCCTTGTGGTAGTATCAAAATACATGCAGTATAAAAAATGCAGGTACGTAGTATCAAAATGCACCAAGCATGGTAGCCCAGTAACAGAGGTCAATTTTTGTCCATAACCCTATAGATAACTGGTTAGTGAGACACAAATCTTGTAGGATCATATATATATAGGATATAATGACAATCTATATGACATATATTTGTTTTTTTTAGAATAATTAAGAAATTTCATTCTCTTATTGACATTAGTTGAGCTATTTTAGGGATAGGATAATTAGGTTTCGGCCGTTGGGGATAGTGTGAAACACCACCTCTTAAAACTTTTTCAAAGAAATGCCAAATTGGGATAATTGTTTTGGAAAACGCTTCTCTCTTTAGGCTTCTGAATACGTCAATGCTGATATGCCGGTTCCGTAGTGAGGACCAATGAACTAGTAGTGAAGTCGGCTATATGATTAAGTGAAATTTAGTGGCATCTATTGCTCAAGGATGTGTCTAATTAAAGAGGTGCGCTTGTAAGTGTGTACGTCTTCCATGTAATAAAAAGAACTCACTCCCTTCATGTCATATTATAAGATGCTTTAACTTTTTCTATTAAATTTTTTATGTTTGACTAAGTTTATAGAAATATATAGCAACATTTTGAATACAAAATAAACATATCATCAAAACATATGTAATGTTAGATTCAATGAAATTAATTTGATGCTGTAAATGTTTCTATATTTTCTTGAAAACTCGATCGAACTTGGAAAACTTTGACTTAAAAAAGTCAAAGTGTCTTATAATATGAAATGGAGGGAGTAACTAACTAATACATCCGAATTAGTAAGAGAACAAGAGTGGGAGAGATCCATAGCAAATACATGACAAATTAGCTTTACAACGAGGGATACATCCCCTCTGTAAGAGATCCAATTACCAATCGATCAAACCAAGTTAGCAAGGTCCAAAAGCTTGTCCAATGGATAGAAAGAAGATACGCATGCATTGAAGAGTGAGAAATTGCCAGTAGGTAGGTCTAGGGGGTGGACGAAAAGCTCGTAACTAGTTAACTCGCTCAACTCGTGGTTGGCTCGGTTTGGCTTGTTGTATTTCTTAATGAGTTGAGATGATGTTTTAGCTCGTTATTAGAGATAATGAGCCGGCTCGTGAGCTGCTCACAAACCAAAGGAGCCAACATAGCTGAGCTCAGAAACCCAAACCTAACACTTCATATCTACATATCAGTCCATCATGGGGAAGGCCCAACAAAAACGAGCCCAAAATGGCCCTACCAAGCATCAAACCCTAATTCCTCTCCCTGATCCCCTCCTACTCACTCTAGGCGCTAGGTGTAGCACTAGCCTTGCTGCTCGCGTGTGCCTAGTGTCGGCCGTCCGCAGATTCCCAGCGCCGCCATCTGATGGCATCCCCGCGCTCCTGCCCCCGGCACCGCTCGCCTGCGAACGCCCCGTGCAGCCGCCTCCTGTTGGCATCCCAGCGCCCTGCACCCCAGCGAGCACGAACGCCGCCACCTGCCGCCAGCACCGTCCACAACTACGAGTGTTTCCCAGGGCCGTCTCAAAATTAGAGGCTCCGGTGGGAAATACAAAGTTGAGGCCTCAAACGAGCCAAGCTGAGCCGAGCCAGTTTTTAGCTCGTAGGATATTAATGAGCCAAACCGAGTTAGCTTGATATCCACCCCTGGTAGGCCAAACGGAATCATGCACCTTCCTTCGGATAAGGGATAATCACGGTTGCCCTCACGAGTCTCTAGTCACGATCCAGATTCATATTTTTCGTTCATGCACTTAACAAAAGTGTTTTGCTAGTGCTTATTTGATTGATAAACTTTGACTGCAAACTACAGAATAGAATTCCACTCATTGGGGTCACCACAATAACACTGGTTCTTAGAGTACCAGTTCCCCATAAACGACATTGATATATCAATTTTACTCATAGTGACATGGACAAATCTCAAACTTCCATTTCTATATACTACAATAGATTTCATGTTTACACATATATGAAGTCATATTTTGTCAGCTATCGAGATGCAGTGCTCATGAAATTTGTCATCACGGCTGCCAAGTCAGCTTTGGGGCCAACAGGCCACAACCTCCATAAAAAAACAAAAAAGTGATCCAATGGTTGGATATTCTACAGGAGTGTGGCCAAAGCAGGACAGGATGGAGAATTGCACATGGACTGATGGAGCCACATCGGCCATGCATGCAAGGACCACCTAGCGCTTTCAACAGTTCATTGGACCAGGATTGATCAAGATTTTTCGATATTTATTTTTTCTTTGTATAGATTACAAATACAACATCCTAGCAATGTGTGAACAAACATCATCAGGTTTCTTGTTTTGGGAGAATTTCTGGTCACTCGTGAAGCCCCTGGGACTACTGATTAAAAAATAGTGGCCCCACTTCCTCCTTCTCTTCTCTATGTTCTCCCGTTCTCCTTCTCCCTCTTCCCCAGATGCAGCCGGCATGCCAGCGGAGGCGGAATCGGCGGAAGCCAAACCAGCAGAGGTGCGGGGAGGCCAATGAACGAGGGCGGGGCTGGGAGGCGGGGAAGTGGGCGAGCCACTGACCGTGAGGTGGAAGACGAGCACTGATGTGATCATCAAGTATATGCATACAACCAAGCATGAGAAATATAAAATATTGCCAAAGAATACATCGGATGAATGGAGGATCTACAAGATATTAAAGTCTAATAAGTTTTGGAATCCAGTTCGGCCTCCGGAGACAGCACTAACTTCAAATGGACCTAGCGCCTTCATGCCAACTCCGATTTAGGTGATCTTGGACTTCGTGGAAAGCTTATCTCGCTACCTTTCAAACGCATCCAGTCCCATATCCAAATTCATTCCGAGTCAATGGGAATCTTCAAAACAAGGCAGTGATGTTGCTGAAACCAAACTTGGGCCTTGGGCCGTGTAATAGACTAGGCCCATCTCGGAACTGTCCCCCTCCACCTCCACGAATTAGCACTTAACCCTAGCTTTATTTTCCTCTATAAATAACTTGTACATCCTCAAAAACAATTGGGTTTTGTTTAGTTGAATTTTGCCAAGTGCCATTCACCTTGTCTCTAGTCCTCGCTCGATTAATCGGCGACTATTGATTCAGAGCCCCCAATAGTTGGTGTGTTGATTTGCCGGGTCGGTTAGATCTACCACTTCAATCGTAACTATTCCTTTGTGCTTAATCACCTATTCGCAATATTTAGACTGCATCTTATCTTGTTCTTGCAATGTTCTCTCGTTTGCATTGCAGGGATCATCAACCGCGCGTCATAGTTGGTACGATATCATTTGTGGTGTAGCGATTGCACGGCGTCCTGGACTTGTTCTGGTTGGTAGCCACGTCGCAAACGTCGCACTTGATCAAAGCGAGAGTTATCATATCACCAGAAGATCAGGCCACGAGAGAGAGCGTCATCATGCACAACGGCTGGGCTGTTGGAAAGGAAGGCGGGCACGACGGTTGGGGAAGAAGGCGACCATCCTCAACTTGAGAGAGGGCCGCACTTTTGCTCCTCTTCCTCCCCTCTTTGTGATTTGTCATATAAACGACTGTAGCTGATTGCCCCCACATGTTTCAATTAGCCCACGTACGAATGGAGAAGCCCGATGTTGGCCTAAAAAAGTTTATATATAAAAACTTCCATATATAGAAACTTTCTATGTATAAATATTTACTATACAAATTTTATACATAAAATATTTGATATACAAATTTATAAATATAAATATTCGGTATTGAAATTCACACATAAATATTTGGAATAGAAACTTTATGCACATAAACATTTAAAACTTTATACGTAGAAATATTTGAAAACTTTATATGTAAAAGTATTTCATATAAATTGTATAAAGTTTAGGGACTACCTATACATTTGTCGACAAATTTTTCCCCAAAAATTTGACAGATGTAATTACAGTACAATTGTAGTGTAATCACACTGTAACTTATATGTAATTACACTGTAACTTGCATGTAACTACAGTGTAACTTATATGTAAGTTTCACATAATTTTGAATCGTTAGATCTATTACACGATTTGTTTTGGTGAGGAAGAAAACAAATCATAGCACACACATATGTGAAAAGAATTTGTTCCCACGACCTCCATTTTACCGAAATAACATGTTACGGAGAGATTTTTGAAAGTTACATATAAGTTACACTATAGTTACAGTGTAATTACATATAAGTTATAGTGTAATTACACTACAATTGTACTGTAATTACATCTGTCAAATTTTTGGAGAAAAATTTGTCAAATGGTTATACATAATATTCGAATCAAATAAAAAAAAACACAAGCACTTGATTGGGCCATATATTCAGCCTACACTGTAACGAGCCCAACCCACGAAGAGAACGACATGCGTCTAGCCCATTAAAAAACCATCAAACAGGCCCGCACAAGAAATATTGCCAAAATGGGAAAACATGATGGACCAACAAAAAAAAAATCACATATGATCCATAAAAAAGCAAACCCGACATGGTCGCTGCCGTGCGAGCGCGCGATCATCCGCGTGATAGTATTTTCACCGTATAAATGCTCCAAAATAGTTGGGGGGCCATCATTTTTGGCTTCACGAATTTGGTTAGAACGCGCAGCCTCTAGGTTGGCACCACTTTCCTGGAAAGGCTAGCGAGCGAACATTCGCTCCCTAGTAATCTCACAAATGGATCTAGACGAGAAGAATTAGAGGACACGCGAGGAGGATTAGAGGACTCGCGTGTATTATGTTGTTCCTAATTTTCCCTTTTTCTCTTTTCACATGATCCTCCTATATACGAATCAAGCTTTTTTTTTTTCTTCTACTTCCTTTTTTTTCATATTTCTTTTCTTTGTTAGCTTTTATTTATAGTTTTATTAATGGAACTTTTTAATATCAATTATTTTTTTAGACTTTCTACATACATGAAAGTAGCTCTATTATACACCCATCCCTTATTATAACTATTCTACACCCCCTCCCACCTTCCATCCGTCCTCACCTCCCTCCCTCCCGCGCCCCTTCCTCTCTCCCTCCCGTCGCTCCTCCCCCTCCCGCCGCGCCCCTTCCTCTCTCCCTCCCGTCGCTCCTCCCCCTCCTCCCAAAGTCTCGATCTCTCATCCCCCTAATCTCTCCTTTTCTTCTTTTTTCTTCTCTCCCTCCTTCTTCTCTCTTTTTTAGAAAAAATAAAAATAAATTGGTGAATTCAAGACTTGAATCCATGATCTCATGGTTCATGGCGAGCACTTCTAACCAAATTACCATATGATGATTTGTGAACAAATCAGTTATGTACATGTAACAATCATACCTTGTTACTATGATTCGGCAGTAATATTATCCCAAAAGGGTAGTAACATCATATGTTACTGCAAAAATGTATAGGTTGTTACTGCAAACTTTATAGGTTGTTACTGTAAACTTTATAGGTTGTTACTGTAAACTTTATAGGTTGTTACTGCACTTTTTGCAGTAACAATATGACAAAATTTGCAATAACAGAGAACATGCATAGTAACAGTGGCCCTATAGTAGTAATGTTTTTTTAGATCTAGAGTATTTTAAATCTCAATCTTTAGAGAGTACTAACGTACATGTCATGTCTTATTTTTCTAACCCATTTGCATCATGGCGTTCGTAAAAAAAAGTGATTAACGAAACTAGAACCATAATAACTATTTTTTAACGTTATTACTACGAAAAGCAGACGTGTTACTGCATATTAGCCGTCGTGTTAATATGCTGTTCTAGTGAGACGAGGACTAAAAAAGAGGTAAATCTCAATCTTTAGAGAGCAATTTCTCTCATATCATATCTTGTATTTCCAATCCGTTTGCACCATGAAGTTCATAAAAAAACGCTTAACGAAACTAGATCCATCATGGCTACTTTTTGACGTTGTTACTGCGATAATGTTGTCTTGTTACTGCACGATGACCGTCCTATTACTGCACGATTCCTGTAAGACGAGAGCAACAAAGTGGTGGGTGGGGGAAGGAGTGGTGGGCGGGTTTGACCGGCGGGAGGACGCTTTGACTGAGGTGGGAGGGGGGTTTTGGGCCCAAGTAGGGTGGGGGAGGTGGGTGTAGAATATATATATATATATATATACTCACTAGCAAAATGCCCGTGCGTTGCACTGGGTATTGGCGGGGTGACTGAAGTTTGATATTAATGATTTACCAAAACACCATATTACATCGGCTATATGTAGAGTGATAAACAAATCATGTTTGTTTTTGACAATTAATTTACTTTATATTTGTGTGTTGTGGATGACGCTTCTGAAAGTACATAATCCTAATGAAAAATGAATGGAATTGACCAAAGGACACATCTGAATACACGTCATCCGGAAATTATATTTTCTTGTAATCTATATAATGTAATTGTGAGATTATACTCGATTTTCTATGCATTGTACTTGTGAGAGCTGAATTTTGTTTTAGGTTCAATATAGTGTGCGACAGAAATCTATAAAATTGTGTTAGTGGGAGCGCTAAAAATAGCGGAAAGAAAAGAGGGGCAGACCAACACTCCTGGATGAAAAGGGAAAGAAAAACTAACCGAACTCCTGTACTGCAAACCTTTTTTTTGTGTATTTTAGTTTTCTTTTTGTATTTTGGACTAAAAAATTATGAATTATAAAATAAGTAATATTGGAAGAGAGTAATATTCTCCAAAAGAGGCTATAGTCCATACAAGAAATAATTAATATTATTTAGAGTAAATTTTACTTTGGGCCACCTTTTACTACTGGTGTTTTGCTTTGGACCATCCTTTAACTAATATTTTCACTTTGAACCAGAAAATCTTACCTTTGTGTCACTTTGGAGCACACTCAAATATTTTATCTATCTACATCAAACTTGTCATATGTCAAATAAATTGTAGGGTATAAAGTGGTGGGAGTTCACTGATGAATCGGAGCCAGCGTACTCGAAATTGTTCATATGCTTGAGAAGAGAGTTAGGGTAGTCCAAAATGCAACAAAGGTAAGATTATCTGATCCAAAGTGAATGCGTTAATTAAGGGGTGGTCGAAAGCAAAACACGGGTAATAAAAAGTGGTCCAAAATGAAATTTACTCTATTATTTATTTTTAATCCAAATTTAAATTATATATCATGACAAATATACAATTAAATTTTTTGTTGACTCCATTTAGATATAAATAATTTAACATGAAGAAAGAAAAACTAAACATAGGAAAATATTAAGTTTGTTAATGGAGAAATAGTTTAAATCAACTCAGAATAGATAAAACTCAATTAGGCCCATAAGGATGGGCCGAATGTCTTCCACAACTTGGCCTGTTAAGTGCACATGGCCCATGTGGCCCAAGTCTGCTTAGATGCATTAAGAGCCGTCGGATTCAATCGAACGGTTAGGATCACTCGAGATATATATAAAACATTCCATGTTGAAACCCTAACCCTAAACTCATTCTCCTCCCTCTCCCACCGCGAGTGGCAGTGGCGGCGGCGACCGGCGATCTGGGGTCCGAGGTGAGGCGGTGGCTACCTGTCCTACCGTGAGCAGCGACAGCGACAGCGGTGGCTACCTCTCTACCGCGAGCAGCGGCGGCGACAGCGGTGCCCTCCCCCATCATGAGCGGCCGGGGCGATGCCCTCCTCTACCGCTAGCAGCGGCGGCGGCGATTGGCGATCTCGCGGCAGAAGCGGGGCGGCGGCTACTTGCCCTACCGCGAGCAGCGGCGGCGACGGCGACAGCTACCGCCCTACCGCGATCCCCATCATCCTCAGCGGCGGCCGGTGATCTCGCGACCGACGCGGGGTGGCGGCTACCTCCCCCATCACGAGCAGTGGCGGCGACGGCGACGTCCTCCCCCATCGTGAGCGGCCACAGCGGTGCCCTCTCCCACAGCTAGCGGCAGCAACGGCGGCCTTCTCCACCGCGAGTGGCCGCGGTGGCGCCCTCCGATGGGTAGATCCGGTGGCAGCGGCCCTCTCCCCACCGCGATGCCCTCCCCCACCCTCACTGTCTCCACTTCTCCCCCTCTCTCTCTCTGTGCGGCAGCGGAGGAAGGGCCGGCAACGCCTTCCCCTCCGCGAGATCGGGGGGAGGGGAGGTGCCGCGGTGGTGGTGACGGACGACATAGAGGCGGTGGGTCGGACAGTGTGTAGGTGGCCGGCCGGACCTCACCTCCGCCAGATCCGGCGGCATGGAGGCGGCTGCGGCTCGGCGAGGCGGGAGGGGCGGCGGCCTGGACGGAGTGGAGGCGGGCGGTGGTGGCATCGGCGGCCGCCATTTTTTTTTTTGCAATTTTTTTCCATCGCTATTGCTAACTTAATCGGATTGCGTATGGACAAAACTCGGACGAAATTAGATGTGACAAAAGGAAAAATATGAATATTTATATTAGTTATAGATATATGAAAATGATTCTGTATATATATATAGAGAGAGGAAATATACATACATATATATACATATATATATATAGAGAGAGAGGAAAATACAGATTTGAGCTTGGGTTCGCCTGCACCTACAATCTGCACTGTCAATAGGTGCTAAGATGTGTGATACTGAGATGCATCGTCCTCCCACCAAATGAAATATTACTGTAGGAAAAAGTACACAATGCAGATGTTGGGGTAGGTACTTTTTCTGCCGCTTCCAACATTGCCCCCATCGTCTTCAGTCTCCTACACACCACACTCCTGAGAGAGACGAGCGCGCTTGCCAGAGGAATGGCGCATCTTGGAGGACTTCCCACGCCTGAGGCCTCCTTCGTCCAAAGGAGTTGAAGCACCCTTGCCCTGGAACCGCTTCTAGTCCGGGCTGGACCGTTCTGGCGCTAGGCCGCTAGCGTAGCGGGGAGGATGATGCCACCTTCCCAGTGCGGCTAGCAGGATGGGGTCCCCCGAGATCTACGACGGATGGCCACCTCGACGCGTGCCCTCACCGTCGCAGCCACCGCGTTGCTTGCCGCGCCAGCGCTACATGGTGAAAACGCCAGCCTGCTCCTCCTACCTTCTGGCTCAGGAGCTCAACTGTGCTAGCCGCCAATCCCGCAGGTCATAGAAGCCAAGCACCATGTTTATGAGGCCATTGCAGAGCGACAACGGCAGCCTCTAGATCCACCGCGTCTTCACTGCTGCCTGTCGTTGGGAGGACCACCGACCAGATTTGGTGGTTGTCGTCGCCGCTACAGCCCGTCGACGGGGTTCGGGACTCCGACCCGAAGGGCGAAGCCATTTGAGGACAGGAGAGGGGTAGAGAGATGAATGAGGAACAGGGGCGTCCACACTCCACAGTTTTCCCCCAAGCTTAGTGGATGAAGGGCATTTTGGGAAGGACACGGTACAAAGTGTACCAACAATCAGAACTTCTGCAGTGTCTAAATGGAGGAAATAAGCATTGGTACATCCTATTATCACCAGTTCGCCAGGCAGGTATTATCTAGTATACATATACATATCTGTAAAACCGTGATATAATTCAGCGATTTATTTACACTATAATGTACTGTTGTCGTGTTGTAAATTGGCGACATCTCCACTAGTAGGATTTGGGTTCGCCGCTGCTCGACCCATCATGAGCCACTTTCGTTTCCACAAGAACAGCAGGACGAGGCATACCATCAGCGCAGCGTTGAAAGCCAAAAGTTTTAGCATCGATTTCATGACAAAATCAAGAATTTCAAAAGTTCTGGCCTGACACATTTCTTCAAAATTTATAATTTAATTTCATGATTTTATCAAAGAATTTCTATTCATAAAATTAAATTTAACAAGACAAAGAGAACATACCAAACCTCCCAAAGAGAAGTGAACTTCAAGGGTTATCTAGCTGTCGATGGCTAGCTAGCTTAGCTACACACAGCCTGCAAACTGATCGATCGATCAACGAGCCAAATTAAAGGTCGATGTTTCGTACATACTCTCATGCGTACGTTAGTACGTACGTATATATGTCGAACTTGAGATGGAAGACAAATGCAGTACTCCATGTTTGGGAATTGCAAGTTGTTGGTTAAAAGAAATTACGAGTACAAAGTTGAAAATGAAAAGAACGAACAAAAGAAGAGATCAATCAATCATGGAATATGTATAAAATGACGATTATTGTTATATGCGTTTATTGGATCGTCAAAATGACATATATGTAGAAAAAGACCATGGACATTACTGATCCCAAGAGCGTCAATCTGATATATAACCATAATCGTCATTTTATACTCAGCCTACATCTCTGTCCCTGTCATGGGATATCTATTATATTCTTAAAAATTCATTAAATATACTAAAAACGCTTTTAAACCATCATGTGTCATTTCTAATAAATTAGAGAAAAAATTAAGGAAAACAAAGCAAAACACACTACTACAAATATACGTTTTTGTAGGCGGCTGATAACGGGCATTTTTATACCCACCTGCCACCACGCGTGTGCATCTAGAAATCACCGGTTTTGCACGGGCAAATTTCCAACTGCCCTTAAAAATTATTTTCATAGATGACTCTCTTAAGGTCCCATCCATAAAATTGAATTTTTGAATTTTATTATGCTCAAAAGAAAATATTTCGTATTTGGTAGGCAGTATACATATTTATCTCACTGTTTTTCATATATGCCCGATACTAGAGATGCCATATTCGTTTCCCTTTTTGAGTGAAAAAAACTCCAATTTAAAATTTAATATGTCTCCGAGTACAATGGTATGTATATTATCAGAGCGGGCACGATGTGTTTGTCCGTCCAAACCACTCGCATGCTCGTCACTGGCTTAAGTACTGTCTAAGAGTGCTTAAGATTCGGAAGCTAGAAAAGTTTAGTTTTTCAGCTTCATATTCAGTACATGAAAAGTTTGGCGTAAATATAGATTCTGAAACTATATATATTCTCAGTACATGAATAAAAATCTGGGAGCTGAAAATTGTAGAAGAATATATAGATGCTAGAAGCTTCTCTAAATAGATCTACCCATAGAGGAGTAGGTGCATGAATGTACGCCACTGTTGCTTGTGGCATTGGCTCAGTTTGTCTAAGGCCTTATCCAGCGGTATGAGCCGGCTGCTAGCTCATACGCGCTCGGCATAGTGCCGGCCATTGCCTGGGCGAGCGTGCCTGTGAGAGGGCACCGCCTCGGTGAGCGTGCGAGCTAACGCTTGAAGAAGAGCTAGCGGTCCTGTTCATCGATTAAAACACTCTATGAGCTAGATAAGAGCTGTCCATTGGAGACGGCCTAACTTGCTGGGATACATGAGCTACAGAATTTTTAAATTTTGGTCACCTGGAGGATGATTGGAATAGGATTTACCTTTTTAAAATGGCATGTTGTGAGATGGATTAAACTTCTTTGGAACCGGCACTTACATTTCTAGTTCCTTCAATAGCATCTTGTAATATTATCTTTCATCCAATCGGTTAATATTAAATAATCTAGTTCTAGCCAATAAAAATGAAATATTTTGTAATGACACGATAAACATTCCTAATGTAGTATATCTTGTATAAAATTGAAACCCGCTAGTAAATATTAGATCCTAAAGTTAATATGTAAATATACCGCAACATCATCCAATAATAATTATGAACTTCTAAAGCTCAAAATATAAATATATCACATCGTGTACTGACTAATCATATCATCATGCTATATATCCTCGACATCATTTCCATAATATTAAATTTTAAAATATATCCATATACCATATTTCAACATTATTTAACGTATAAATTCATCATTAGGTTCCATAGCAAAGTGCCAGGCAGCAGGCATTATATCCGGTATACATCTACCATGACATGATTAAATCAGAGAAATTTATTTACATTATTATAAATTTATAATGCACTGTTGCCATGTTGTAAATTGGCGACACCTCCACTAGCAGGATTTTGACCTGCTTGATCATTACCCATGAGAAACTTCAGTTTCCACAGGAGGAACAGCACGACGAGGCATACCATCAGCCCCGCGTTGAAAGCCGTAAACCGCTTGCTGCTCGACGAGCCCGCGACGAACGCGGCGCCCAAGCTGGCCATGTCCAGGGCGACGAGCACGTTGAAGACCATGACACTGGTATGGCTCAGGTAGAAGTTGGTGGCGAGCAGGACGATGATGCACACGGACGACGCGAAGGAGGTGGCGTTGCAGTAGTAGAAGACGTAGTAGCGCCACGGCGACTTGTCGAGGAGGACCGGGTAGCCGGCGACGAAGTCCTTGGCGGCGTCGTCGGCTTGCCAGACGCCGCCGGGAGGGTTCAGCGCCGCCGCGTACGTGATGGACGCCGTCAGCGTCGCCAGCAACATCAGCCAGCCTCGTAGCTCGTCCTCCCCTTCTTTCCGATTTGCCCGGCCTCCTCTGTTGGCCATAGCTGAACCTTGCTCGCCTGCCATGATGAACAACGGCTCTGCAAAGTTTCTGCTTCTTGATCAGGAATGTATTTATTATAGTTTAATAAAATTATTGTAAACATATATATTTAATCAAGAAGATTTATCTACGAATAATCTACAGGTTTAGCAATGAACATGCATATATGTCACGAAACTGCAAAGCCATAGCGCTGTAAGAATTCTAGCATCAAGGTCATGACAAAATTATTGAGAATTAAAAAAAGGTTCCAGCTTGACACAATTCTTCAAAATCTATAATTTAATTCCATTATTTTATCAAATAATCTATATTATATTTACGAAATTAACTTTAACAAGACAAAGAGAACACATACGTACCTCGCAAAGAGAAGTGTGTAGACGAGAACTGCAAGGGTTATCTAGCCGTAGATGACTAGCTAGATTAATTGCTGACCTGATGCAGCCAACACAGCCTGCAAACTGATCGATCAATCGATCAACGAGAGCTAAATTAATTGAAGGTTGCTGTTTCATATATATATACTTTGATGGAAGCTAGACAAATGTAGTACTCCATGTTTGGGAATTGCAAGTAGTTGTTCTTTAAAAGAAATTACGAGTACCAAGTTGAAAACGAAAGGGACGAACAAATGCAAAAGAGATCAATCATTCATGGAATATGTATCAAATGACGATTATTGTTGTGTGTTGCTAGATTGTCAAAATGACATATGTAGAAAAAGACCATGGGCATTACTGATCCCAGGAGCGTCAATCTGCGTGAGTACATATATAGTACGACCTTCATTTGTTAGTTACTCGTGACAGCTGGCGTGGCGACGTATAATTGATCATAATGTTTTTCTTTTGTCAAAAATCATCTGCTCTGAAGTATTCAAATCTTAACTAATTAAAAAATTAGTAATTTTCCAATCGTCACAATTTTATCGTCCGTAATCCGACCGAGAGCTACACCCTTTGTGTCTGTGCGCTCGTAATCACATACAGCGGACAAAAAAAAACAGAGATCCGTCGTCCGCAGCGCGCAACTTCTCTCGGCTTGATTTTCGTCCATCGTCCATCGTCCGCTTGTGTCTCCTCTTGATTTTTGTCAATTTCAAATGCCATAGGAGGAGAAGAAGACGACGGTGGTGGTCGACACAACACGGTGTCACGTTCGTGTAGCTCTGGTCTCGTTCGTGCCACTTTTTTCATCCAAAAATTCTTGGTTGTTTGGAAATTAAAAATCTTGGTGCGTTAGTGAGGCCTGTGAATGTTACTCATAGGATTTAATTATTTTGTTATTCGTTTTACCAAGAAATGTAGTATAAGCACATAATTATTAATTATTTTATTGTGATTTGTTTTTATCATGAAATATACTTTAAGAGGATGTTTAGATCTAGGGGCGTAAAGTTTTAGCGTTTCATATTGGGTATTATATAGGGTTTCGTATAGGGTGTTCGGTCATTAATAAAAAAACTAATTGCACAATCCGTCAACAAACTGCGAGACAAATTTATTAAGCCTAATTAATCCGTCATTAGCAAATATTTACTGTATCACCATATTGTCAAATCATGAAGCAATTAAGCTTAAAAAATTCATCTTGCAAAGTAGTTGGAATCTGTGCAATTAGTTATTTTTTAACCTATATTTAATACTTTATATAGGTGTTCAAACGTTCGATGTGACGGGGTGTAAAATTTTTGCGTGGGCACTAAACAGGGCCTTAGTATGAAATTTTGTTTACCCGTAGCGAAGCACGGGCATTATGCTATGAATTAAAATAAAACTTGCGTGTACGTACGTACTACTACAAATTAAAGCATGCAACTCTCAACAATGTATGTTTAGGAAGTATTTTTATCCGGATGTACTCTGAAGAGCCAACAGCTTCCATCTCGTCCAGTTTCCGCAACGAATAGACAAATTAAGTGTCATATACTCATGCCTACGTCTCTGTCACTTTCATGGATATTATCCCGAAAATTCTTTACAACGGAATTTCGATACGGCGCAAAAAATCAGATGTGCCACCGAGTGGGTCCCACTTAACCACTATCACACTATTTTCTCTCCACCGATCAACCTTATCTCTATCATTCTTCTCTCTTTCTCTCCCCTCAACACCGTAGCACTGCTTCTCGCGACCACGCGAAGAGGGAGGAGGAGGCTAGCGACCACGCCGACAGGGGTGGGGGCGGCACGACACGACGGTGGTGGGGTCGTGCATCGCGGCGGCGGTCGCCGTTGGCATCATGCTCGGCTGCTTGTGCACCTTCCTCTACCCCGATGGGCTCCTCTCCTGCTGCTCCAACGCCGCCCTCCATTGGCCTCGCCAGGTAAACCACCTCTGCACCTATCTCCCCCATCCCCGCCGGCGGTGGGCGTAGTGGCGCTACAGCAAGAACAGCCGCCGCCGGTGATGGAGGTGGACTCGCCGGCGACCGGAGATGAAGAAGATGGAGGTGGGTTTATTTTGATGAAGACGGAGACGGGTTTATTTAGTTGGAGTTTAGGGATGTTACATCCTACTGTTTTAGCTTGTTGCACTCTATTGTAGTAAGCTGTTTCACTTTATTTTGATTTGATGTTGCATTGCAATTATTTTAGATAATGGAAATGGGTTACATCTCCGGCTTCTGTCCATAGGCACACAACCAAAAAGTCCAGAAGTGAACAGAAAAGAGCTTAAAAAAGGCGAGATGGGACAAATCCCCAACTTTTGCCGATAATATGATCTACTAAATAATATTTTTTAAAATCACGTAGATTCTATCACGAAATTCTGTAGGTACTACGCTATCCAAACTAGAATAAAAGTTCCTTGGCTACGTACCAATTCCAAGCGTGTAGCACCATTGCGCATAGTATCCTGTTGTTTCTGTGAAAGCATCATACACCAAGAGTGGAGCCAATTAGAACATATGAAGATAACCTGCATGATGTTAGGCATTTTTTTATGGTTAAAAACTATATCATTACGGCAACGCCAAATTGACCAACATAGAGCACTAGCTCCAAATAAAATTATTTTTTTTGTGGGTCTAGGAACTCCCCTTAGCCAGTTACCAAAAATATCTTTTGCATTGTGGGCAGGGAATATTGAAGCAAAGAAGACACATCGCCAAGCAAAACGTGCAGCATGACAGTCAAACAAAAGATGTTGGATGGTCTCTTGTGTATTACAAAATCAACATTGCTTGTTTCCCCTCCATTTTATCTTCGTGAAGTTATCTTTCATCAAGATTACTTTTTTTTGTCAAGAAACCACATAAATACTTTGATTTTTAGTGGTACCTTCACCTCCCATAAGATCCTCTTACAGATCCTTACATTGGAATTGATGATCGCATTATACATGGATTTGACCGAAAAATGGCCATTTTTATGTAGCGACTAAATAAAGCAATCATTTTCATTTGACAGGGTTATATTAGCTAGTCGAGAAATCAAATCATTCCACTCAACTAACTTTGGTCCTACAATTGATCGTCAGAATGAAACATTCAACGGTGTTGTGCTCGTAACCTCTGCCAAAGTAGAATGTCTCTTTCGAACCACATTGTACAGAGAAGGATATTGATATTTGAGAGGTTGCAAGCCCAACCATGTGTCTTCCCAAAATCTTATCTCTATCCCATTACCAGGTTTAAAAGATCCATACTGAAAAAATTGATCTTTTACTTTCATTAGGCCAACCCAAAATTGAGATGTTCCTGGTTTGTGTGACATATGGGAGAGGGGTTTACCCTTTAAGTACTTGTTGGGTAAAAGATTTTGCCATAGGCCATCACCATTAAGAAGCTTGAATAGCCATTTGCTCAACAAACATCTATTCATGATATCAAGATTTAGGACACCCAGTCCACCTTGATATTTTGGCCGGCATATATAATCCCATTTTGTTAACCTATATTTCTTTTTCTGGCTATCACTGCTCCAGAAAAAGCTCGATCGGTAGAAATCCAGTCTTCGAAGTACACCTCGAGGTATTTCAAAAAAGAATAGCATAAACATGGGAAGGCTCGAAAGAACCGAGTTAAGAAGAACCAATATCCCACCATAGGAGTTATTTTTGCCCTTCCATGTGCTCAGTTTTCTTTGAAACCTATCCTCCACACATTTCCAATCAGAATTTCTGAGTTTTCGATAGTGTATGGGGATTCCTAAGTATCTGAATGGAAAGGAACCAGAATTACAACCAAACAGTTGTTTATATTGATCCTTCATTTCCTTAGCTCCCCCAAAGCAGAAAATTTCACTTTTATGAAAGTTTATTTTCAGCCCCGAGAGATGTTCAACAAGAATGGCCTTCATGTTTTTTGCTTGTTCAAAATCATGTTCAAGAAATATTATTCTATCGTCGGCATGTTGGAGAATGGACAAACCATCATCCACTAAGTGTGGAATTACCCCTCTAATTTGGACATCGGCTTTGGCTCTTTTAATAAGAATGGCTAACATATCAGTCACTATGTTAAAAAGAATTGGGGACATTGGATCCCCTTGTCTCAAGCCTTTGCATGTCCGGAATTTTTTTCCTACATTATCATTGACTTTGACATTTACAGTTCCTCCTTCAACCCAGTTGGAAATCCAATTGCACCATGATTGTGAAAACCCTTTCATTCGTAATGTCTGCTGAAGGAACTACCATTTAGCTTTGTCATAAGCCTATTCGAAGTCAATTTTGAATATGATACCATCCATTTTCTTTGTGTGTAACTCTTGGACAGTCTTATGCAAAATCACCACCCCTTCCATGATATTTCTATCTAGCAAAAACGCCGTTTGGGTTGGGCGAATGACTTTGTGAGCAACCGCTGTAATTCTATTGGTGCCAACTTTTGTAAAAATTTTAAAGCCTACACTCAGTAGGCAAATAGGCCTATATTGTTAAATTTGTTTTGCATCAGCCTTTTTTGGCAGCAGCACGATGATCCCAAAGTTTAGGCTATAAAGGGGTAATGTCCCTTTATGAAATTCTCTGAATAGAGCCATGAGATCATTCTTAACGATCATGTTGCATTGCAATATATTGTATATGTTTGTTGCACTCTATTTTATTTGTGTGTTTCATCCATGTTTCATCGGATGTTGCACATGATGTACGATGTGTTTTCTTCGATGTTGCATAATAGAGTCTTAATGTTGCAACCAGTGTTTTTTCATTGTTTTATCTGATTGAAACATTTTTTTCCAAGTGGTGAAACATTTCTCATCGAGTAATGAAACATCTAAAACATTTTTTAGTGAAACATTATTCAATGAGTGATGAAACATTTGAAACATTTTTTTACATGTGGTGAAACACCGTCCGATTTTTTGCAAAATGTCATACGTCCGATAGGTAGCAATCTCCATATTATCCATATTCTTAAAATCCACTAAACATGAGCATGCATCACCAAGAACATCCCTCCAACACATTAGCTATAATTGGTTTCCTAAAAACAAAAAGGTGGGCCCATTAGGATACTTCCAACAGAAATCAGTTTTCACTCCTCGCTCTCATGAGATCACGCTCGCATGCAACCCTAACTGCCGCCTCGCCGCCCTTAGACAGATTGGGAGCGAACTCAATTGGTAACTGGAAGGATTGGGAGAGTTGGTTGAGAATCTATTGGATGCAATTTTTAACCAAAAATCTCCAAAATACCAGATAGGAAATGATATCGAGATGCTGTTGGTGATGTTCTTACAAACCCTGCTGCCATGTGTCACCTCTAATAAATTAGAGGAATTCTAAGAAAAAGAAAAAGTAAAACGCACTACTACATAAAACATTTGTACAGGTGGCTGATAACCCATTTACACGAGCGTTTTCTGATCCACCTACAACCATGTGCCTATAGAAATCGCTGGTTTTTGCACGGGCTGAATTACGAATGTTTCTGTAAATCGATTTCCACGGGTGGCTCTCTTTAGGACCTGCCTATGAAAAGCATTTTTTAAGTTTTTATTTTTGTAGGTGAAAAAAAAAGTATTTCCTACTTTTGGTAGGCATCTATACACGGTTTTCTTACTTTTTTTCATATCTACCCAATAACATTGATGCCATATTTGTTTCCGTTTTTGAGAGAAAAAATACAATTAAATGTCTCCGAATACGACTCTACACGAAATTATCGGAGTGGCAACACAATCTGTTTGTTTGTCAAAACCACTCTAAGCCCCGTTCTTTTTTCTGATTAAAATACATATTTTTCATCGATTTCTGTTGGCACGGTACTCAAACTACTAGATGATACATTTCATATGAAAATTTTGTATGTAGAAGTACCATTACAGTATGAAATAAATCCATTTTTAAGTTTGAAATTATTTAAACTCAATTAATCATGTGCTAATGGATTTCTCATTTTGCATGCACAGTCACTCCCAGAAATTTAGCCGAAATTTCTAGAGTATTTTGTGTATTAAGTCCCTGTCTAGGAATCAGCCAAGGTACACAAAACGACAAATTAATATACAGATCCAAACATAAATAAAGCGTACATACTTATAGAATAGGCAATTAGTCCTCACACAAAAAGAAAGCAACAACAGCGGAAAAAGGTGATCCTAGCATGGCTTTAGCTCCACTCCACAGGCAAAACTCAACTGGGGTATAAGCCTTGGTCCTCTAACTCTGTCTTCAGCTCAGAAGCATAACACTTCTGAAAAGGGGGAGTAACAGTAAGGCTGAGTACAACCACCGTACTCAGCAAGCCACACCAATGATACAGACATGCAAGGGGAGACAATGGGAGGTTTGTGGCTATTTGCGTAAAGACGGTTGTAAACATTTATAGTTTAAAACAATTGTTTAATTAACTCAAGATTAAATCTCCACTTATCAATGCTATAACTATGTTGAACAAACCCAACTATTCCACTTGAACTACACCAGTTCATTAAGTCAATTTAATTAATAGAGTGGGACAAATCACGGTGAAGCTGATCGATCGCCCATAACCGCGGGCACAGCTATTCAAATAGTTTTTACTCTGACCAGAGATGCACAATTGTACCCACGAGACACAATCCACCGTATGACACCATGCCATGCCTAACACGTTACCATGCGAGAGATTGTGACAAGACCCTTCGCATAACTCCCCCCTAACCAAGCGCACCACACCTCGTGTGTCACACCCCAATCCGGCACCGCCGTACAACAGCACCTGACAGGAGCGTGTCGTAGGAAAAACGGCGCGAACCGCTTCCTACGAAACCGCGATCATAGTACCAGTCCCAGGACATAGTGCTGGTACCCACGGTGACAAATATGAATCATTGCAAATCCTTAAAATAAGTAGAGGACTTATTTACCTTAACTTAGGTTGCAGCTCAGGACAGCCTGAGAATACAACCGAAGACACAGACGAGGAAACACCAGCAACAGCAGCAGCAGTGGAACCAACGGTCTAACACCCAACACCACAGGCGACGGCTGGGAACCAGGACGAAACCCTAATCTTCACTTTTCTTCATCTTCAGCATCCGGGCGGAGGAACTATATATATATATATATATATATATATATATATATATATATATATATATATATATATATATATATATATATATATATATATATATATATATATATATATATATATATATATATATAGAGAGAGAGAGAGAGAGCAAGGGTGAGTACTTTCGTACTCAGCAAGTCACGGGAACTTAGGTGTTTAATGCAAGCTTGGAAGAGAGGCAAGGTTGTTTTGCAAATCTTTTGTTTGAAATCATTTTGAAATCACTAAGTGATTTATTTCTTTTTAGGTTTGGGTTGAAAAGAGACTTGCGTCTCGATTCGGCTTAAGAGATGCTTTTCAACAACTCAATTGGTAATGTACCGACCTCCAAGGTCAGATCATTACTTCTCGGCTCCCAGAGCCATTTCACTTGATTAGGCGGCTCCCAGAGCCTTTTCATTTTTGTGGACTCCCAGAGTCCAGCTGCCCAGCAGCACAACAATCCGCTTCCACTCGGGAAGCCTAGTCTATGATGCCCGCAGACATCCCGAATCACACAGATTCGTTTCTGACCACTCAGGTCATCCATCTGCCACTTAGGCTGATTCTGGTTACGATTCCCAATCCACAACAACTTTTCACAAAGCACAGGCAAACAAATCTACGCAACGGGAACCACCTCACATCCGCCCATGACCGTGGGCACGGCTGTTCGAACAGTTGGTTAACCTCTGCAGAGGGGTACACTTTACCCACACAACACGAACTTGCTCCCATCACCTAACCCGTGTTCATGACACACGGCTGGAAAAGGGAGATTCGCGACAAGGCATTTCCAAAGCTAACTCTGGGTTACCTCATGCCACATAGAGGGTCTCCCTGACCAACATCGGGCCAACTCCGGCTTTCCTTTTAGGACTCCCGGGTGCCTTCCTCTGTTTCGGACTCCCAGGATGCCTCTACCCCCACATCCCGGCTTTCCGCCTCTATTGGTATACAAGATTTCCCAAAAGCAGCTAATTACTTAGCCAGGGTGTCCCATACCACCATGTGGTTGCACTTGTTATGCTTGATGAATTTCCCAAAGGAATCGGTCCTTATATGCGAATACGGGACAGTGCCACCCAGGCACAGCATCCGCATCGCGAGTTTTCACAATTCATTTTATTTTCAAACACGCCGACACCACATGTCGGGTTTTAAAGGCTTCTCAAACCCATTTCTCAGATTATCGACAAACAACGGTGTATGTGGAATAGTTGGTATACGCGCTCAGAGAGCACGGATACCGAAGTACCACAAAGGTGGAGCGACAAGGATTCAGGGTAGTACAGCCTACAGGAATTAGTGCGACTACTAGGTAGGTCCGTCGGTTTGGCACGCAAACCGAGGCCAAGCATGCTATAAATGTGTGTTGCTAATAATGCAAGTTGCAAACAAATTAATAATGATTTTCCAATTATAGGAGCAATTGGTCAAAGGGTGATTTGCCTTGCTCGAGGTCTTCACGAAGCTTCACGAATCTTCGAGAAAACCCGCGATCGACGAAAATCCGGTAACCGCAACTATACGCAAACAATTAAAAATCTACACAAGACCCAAAATAAAGATCCTATTTAGACTAGATAATAGTACCATTAGATAGATCTCAATTTTTACGGAATTATTGGAAGTTTAACGGAGTCAATCGGATGAGCGGTTGAGAAGATATGGATTTTCTAAGGATTAAGGAATTTCTGTCTAAAGGAAAAAGGATTTAATAATTTATTAAACCCTTTTTGGAAAGAAATTGAAGGAGGGATATGATTTAGACTTCCTCGGGCGGCTTGGGTGCGGCCCAAGAGGAGAGGCACGGCTCGGCCGAACTAATGGGCCGGCCGGCCCGGAGAGGCGGCCCAAGGGGGCGCGGGGTAAGTGAGGGAGAGAAAGGGCCGGTGGGCCGAGTCCACCTTGTGGGGTCCCGAGTGGGGCCCGCTTGTCGGTGGCGCGGCTCACCGTGGGAGCGGCGCATGAGGGCGGTGCTAGGGTTTCGGGTGAGCGCGGTTCATGCGCGTGCACCGGATGGACCAGGGATGCGGCGGGCCCACGCGCAGCCGGTTGGCGCACCATGGACCGCGCGTCCGAGGGGGGAGGGAGGAGGCGGCTGACCGGCTCGGCTCGGTCAAAGCCGAGGTGGCGCCGACGTGGCGCCTACGTGGCAGCCACGCAGGCCGGCGGGAGGAGGAAGAAGGGGAGGCCGAGATGGATGGCGGACGGAGGCCATGTTCACCGGAGCAAGCGCGACGGATTTGGTCTTCGGGGAGCACACCGGAGTGACGAGGGCATCGAGAAGGAGCGAGCCAACGGCTCGGATTCGCTAGAGGGAGTTCGACAGCGGTGGAATTCGACAGTGGCGGCCGGCGGCGAGAGAAAGGGGAAATCACCGAGGGGCGACGAGGACTCAATTAAAGGTGGCGGGAGCATCTCCGGGGCTCAAGGGTTTCGTTTCTGGGATCAGATAGGGTGGGGAGGCGCCGTGGAGGTCCGGCGACGAGAGGCGGCCTCCGGGAGGGGGCGCCGACGGCGGCAAGGCCATGCCGAGCGGCGGCGGAGCTCGGGGCGGCGTCTACGCGCGTTCGAGGGGCTAACTGAGCTATCATGCAAGCTAGAGAGGGCGAGGGAGAACGAGGAAGGAGAACGGAGGGAGGCACTACTGAGCCGGGCGCAGTGATGGGCGGCGGCGGTGCGTGGCGAGCTCTCCGGCCTCGGGCCGGGGAAGGGGAAGGAGAGGGTGCCCGGAGTCCCGCGTCACGCGTCCACGCACGCACCGGTCTCCCTGGTGCTTCGGCGACAGACAGCGAGGGCGACTGCAGGGCGGGGTGGCAACAATGGCGCGATGGAGGTTGGGCAAGGAAACGAGGAGGAAAGGGAGGGGCTCGGGTTGGGTTTTATGGGTGCGGGAAGTCGGTTTTGGGGGAGGAAACCGACTTAGGGCGGTCAAGGGGAGGAGCTGGCGGTCGCGCCCGTGGTCCAGGCGGTGGCAGGCGGTGACGCCAATGGTGGTCGGGCAAAAGGAAAAAGGAGGGGGAGAAAGGGAGCTCTACTCCTTGCTGTTTCGGGAAAAGTTAAAGGAGGGAGAGGGAGTGAGAGAGGGGCTGCCTCTCTCGGCTTTGGAAGCTAGCGGCATGGAGCGGCAGAGCGGCAGCGCACGATGCAGGCGACGCCAGGGCTTGACGCGGCGGCAACCGGGCGGCTGCGCGGCGCAGGCGTGGCAGGGCTGACGGTGGCAACGACCGGCCGGTCGGCCACGCGCGAGCGCGGGAAAGAGCGAAGGCAGTGGCGGATTTTGGGCAGCGACGGCGGGAAGCGGCGTCGGCGCGAGAGAGAGAAAACGAGAGAGAGAGGGAGAAACAGAGAGAGTGAGAGAGCTCTCTCTCGGCTCGGCTCGGCACGTGCAACGCACGTGCGAGGCTGACGGAGGAGAAACGACCGAGGGAGGGAGGTGGGCTAAGGGGGAAAACGGCCCACAACACCTGAGGGAGGTAAAATAGACTTTTGCTGAAAGATTGATTTGGAGAGATTTGGGTTTGGAGAAGAATGCAAAATGGAACTTTGGATATTTTTGGAGTCGGGGCGAATATTGTCAAGGATTCAAAGGAAGGAAGTGAATTTCGGAATTGATTTGGAGACTTGAATCGGGATTGGGATCTTGAGGTGGGGAATTTTTGATGAGGCGATTTTTGATTGCACGAAGATGGACCAAAGGAGAGATTTAAATTGAGATCTTTGGTACAACTTAGACTCAACACTCAAAGAACGAAATTTTCGCAATTAGGGTTTTCGTTAAATTAGCTTTTTAACGCCACGCGGAAAGCAGAGCGTTACATCGTGTTTCGCCCCCACCCCTATAACTGGCAGTGGGAAGTCCCCCTGGTGCCTTGCTGAATCCGGCAGCCGCATAGACTGCAGCACGGTCCATCCGAACTCCATCACGCTCACCCTTGCCTAGGAACGTCGGCTAGAGACAAGCTACACTACAAGTCCAGCAGTTGCTCATTCTTGCTTGTGGTAAGTGCGGTAAGTCTTCCAAGGGTTTCTCGCGAACTAGTCCTTAACTGCCATGGATACGACTAGCAAAACCATGCACCCACAACCCACCATTAAGACATATTTTTATTGGATTACTCACGACCATTAAACAACGGTCCAATGTGTCGAGCTCGCAGCTCAACAAGACACTATATGTAAATAATGTGATTATCCCATTAAGTGAGCTAGTGGTAATTAAGCATGGCTAAGCATATATAATCCAAGCAAGATCAACATAAGTGACACGAGCTAGTAAAATTATCACCTAAGTTTGACAAAGGATGGTTATGAATTAAACATGGCACAAGCAAGCAGATAGGTAAAACCTATTCCCACGAAATTAGCAAAACATGCAATTTTATTTGCAAACAGTAAAACATTTATAAAGTAGGCTTAATATGCTCAAGGGGAATGTTTGACTTGCCTTGCTTCTTCAACCGATCATTCAAACACTTTCCTCAACATCGCGATCTTCCAAAACGACGGAATCTACGCGCTGGCACGCGAAACCAAATAAACAGTTCATGAAAAGTAAACAATCATGTAGAAGTCAATTTTAGATGACTTTTACAAGTTGAGTGGCATAATTTGGAGTACGTATGAATTAGATATGACTTTTAGAAGTTTTGAGCCATTTAAATCAATTTTTGGAATTAAATACAAATTGTTGTGCAATTATTAATTATTTTTACAAAAGAAAAAGGGGACTGCTGATGTCATCAAGGAGAGGTCGAGCCGACACGCGGGCCTCGCACGTCAGCGGCACAATGGGAGAGCGCACGGCGAACCAGGTCCACATGTGGCCCGGGCGCACGTCCACCTCATGGACGGCCCGGATTGGTCAGGGCGACCAATCGGGCGGCCAAGGCAGAGGGTGGCGAGCAGACAGCGGCGACGAACTGGCTGCGCGTGGCCTGGGGTCACCGCCGGTTACCACCGGGCGGCGCGGAAGGAGGCGCAGGAGAGGGTAACCGTGAGAGGAGGAGGAGGGGGTACTCACCAAGTGCCCGACGGCTGCGAGTGGAGCCACGGGGAACTCCGTGGCAGGGATATGGCGACGGAACCCGTGGGACGATGGCGCGGAAGGCATTCCGGCGGCTGCCGGCGATGGCGGAGGGGCAGCTGAGGAGCAGGACGGCCTCGGGAGGGAGATGGAGGGATTAGGGAGGGTAAAACGGGTGTGGAACGGCCGGAAACGACGGCCGATGGTGGCAGCACGGGGTGGACCTCACCTTGACGGGGAGGAGAGGGTTGCGGTGGCTGAGGTGCGTAGGGGCGTGGTGGAGGCTGCACGGTGCGGCGGTGGCTAGGGTGGCGAAAGCGACCGGCCGGAGTCAGCAAAGTGGCGGTAGAGCTCGGGTTTGCAGGGAAGATGGCGTTTCGACAATGGATTGGGGAAGTAGGGTGGTGGACGGGTTGTACGTGGCGTGGGGCGGCGAAGCCAGAGGCGGCCTCGGCGCGGTGCGGCAGTGACTACACCAGCGGCAACGATTGGCCGGAGTTTTGCGGCAAGTGGCAGAGCTCAGGATTGCGGCGAGGGGATGGTTTTGGGGCACAGGAGAGCTCAGGAAGATGGGAAATTGATATAGGGATGCATGGGGAGGGTTATTATAGGTCTCGGAGGTGCGGCATGAGGCTAAAAGAGGCGGAAATCGCCGGCGAAGTGGGGCGACGATGTGGGGCGCATCAGGTCAAACCGGCGGTGATCTTCATGGGGAGAGTGGGGGAAATGGTGGAGGATGTGGAGGGGACCGGTCCAAGCTGTTTGGACGCGGGCGCGCGAGCGGGAGGGCACTGAATTTGGCGGCGACGTGGGGTGGAGGCTGGCAGCCATGGAGGTTTGGCCGGAGGAAGTGGATAACCCTGACAGGTGGGTCCCAACGGTCGGTGGCTCGGGGGAGAGGAGGGAGGCGAGATATCTTACGGGGAAGGAGAGGAGCGAGCCGAGCGGCGAACTGGGCAGGGAAGGGAGTAGATAGGAGGGAGGCCGAGCGGGAGGGGAAAAGGAAAGGAGGACGGCCGAGTGGGCGCCGTAAGGGACGAAGGAAGGGCTTTGGGCCTGAAGCGGCCCAAAGTGAAGGATGGAGATTTAAATTTGTTTTTTATTTTATTTAATGGATTTAATGAACTTTGTGATGTTAAAATTAGATATTGAGCTCCAAAAATTCACAGGAAATTTCAGAGAGTATACTATAGCACGGAGAATATTAGAAAAATATTTCCAGCCACGATTTTTAAAGGAAAATTTTGATTCCCTCATGAATTCACTTGATTAAATTGCTTTAACTTTTAATTTAATTTCTAGAAATACATTATTTAATAATTTTTAATCCCGGACGAAAATTGTTGTGCGACACACACTTTGGCTGTGTTCAGATGCCCATTTTCCCAACCCCTCTCTCTCGTTTTCCACGCGCACGCTTTTCAAACTGCTAAACGATGTGTTTTTTGCAAATAAAAATTCTATACGAAAGTTGCTTAAAAAAATCAAATTAATCCATTTTTGAAAAAAAAATTAGCAAATACTTAATTAATCACGTGCTAATGGACCGCTCTGTTTTCCGTGCGTACATTGGGAGCCGGCTGCAGCGAACACACCCTTTATCTATATTCGAAATATATATATATATATATATATATATATATATATATATATATATATATATATATATATATATATATATATATATATATATATATATATATATATATATATATATATATATATATTTCATTAGATGTTTTCCGAAACACCGGATCGAAAGTTACTGAGATGTTCCATTAGATATTTTCTAACGTTTCACTGGTTTATTTGCATGTGTTGCATGTGGTGTTATTTGGATAGTTTAGTAAATATGTTCTAGTGTTTCATTAATTCATTTATAAATGTTGCTCATGTTGTTGTTTGGATGTTTCAGTAAGTATTTTTCTAATGTTTCAACCATTATAATTCGCTATCTTATGTATAATATAAAATTAATTTAATTAGCAATATAATCATATTTATATATTTTATCAGAAATATAACAAAATATGAACTTATTGTAATGATTTAATTGTAACAAATATAATGGTAAAATCAAATATATTCTATTGAACTGAAAATTTGCACTGAAAATCCAATATTTTTGTTGTAAATACATAATAAAAAGGAATGACCAAACATATGCACTGAAGATTGTATCTATATTGTTGTAAACATCAAGTAAAAAAAAAGAGATAATAGTACCATCTCAATTTTCAGGGGACATCATGCCATCAAGGATCATATATAGTTGTGTTGGGGAGAACAGTTGTAGCTAGTACTCTAGTACACTTTTAGCAACAATTACTTCACCTTTCTAAGAGCATCATGTGTTCCTAAGCCTGAATTGCCCGCCCCATGCTGGCCAATGGGATGCAGTGCAAACTGCCAAAAGGCTTGTTCACTCGTCAGACAAGCCAGTAAGAGCTCATAGCATGCCTGCAGGCCTTCAATCTTTCGACCGAGTTGACCCAGAAAAAAATGAAAACCACTCCATGCATTCATTGATTCAATTCAGCTGTGAACAACTTAAATTGACTGATGTGATGTCTTGCAGCTAGACATGACACCTAACCAATGATGAAGCTCGAATATACATATACATTACATATGTGAAACAAAAGAAAAAAAAAGGAAGAAAGATGAACACAAGAGCAGTGTACTCTAACATATGCTGACCAAAGTTGAATGCAAATATATATGGAGTAAGGCCAAGTATGCTTTCAGGGCATCGGTAACATATCACTACTCCTTTTGCCTCTCTGAACAATGCATATATATAAGCAGATGCAGCCAGCAGCTAGCTAGCTGGAGTGAGTCAGAAGCAAGCAAAAAACCTAGCTCAGATCACAGTGCAAACCTAGCTAGATCTCTGCAATTAGATAAATTGTGTGTGTGGAAAGCGATTTCATCCCTCAAGTGATAACCCCTCGTATCGTGCATGCCACCTAAATAGTCATCAAAATATTTTAAAAAAATTGGTAAGATAGATTAATATGAAATATATCACTCCATAACACATAAGTTAAAATTTAACTTCTACAAGTTGTAACAAAAATAACAAATATAGTTGCGAATGTACGATAACTATTTTCAGTTTATTTTGTTCTTTTTGTTGCAACTTGTGGAAGTTGAATTTGGTCTTGCACGTTTTTGGAGTTTTATATTTCATATTAATCTATGTTGTCAAATTTTTTTATAACTGATGACATGCAAAGAGAAGACATCCCCTCGAGAGATGAAAATCCATATCCAAATATATATGCAACTGTGCAGTCTCCTAGGACGAAGACTAGCTTTGCAAGAGCTCAGAAAAATGGTGGGCCCTGTGTGACTGCATCTGCATGCATGGATGCTAACCCTAAAGCCAGCAGGTTAATCTCTTGCATCTGATGTATGGCTGGATAGCCACGGGTGTCTTGTCCTGCAGGGAAAGCTTCTGCAGGGGTTGCAAACACATGTCACATAGTCTTCCCCACATTGGCTCTCATCGCTCTGACGGTATCTTGGTCGACACATCGATTGCATGCCGTTTGTACATCTTGGCAAAAACCAGCTGCTTTCAATGGCTTCTCTCTCTCCCTTTCCATGCATCACTAGCTAGCTACCCTTTGAAAATCACTAACCAGATATATATAGTTTGTGTGTGTCTGACCGACATGCAGTGGCCCACATGTCTGTCATACATGTAGCCTGGGACCCCACATGTCATGCACTTTAGAATGTGTTCTTACCCCAAGTTTCCCAACTCATCTCTCTCGTTTTCCTCGCACACGCTTTTCAAACTGCTAAACGTTGTGTTTTTTTTAAAAAAAAGTTTCTACACGAAAGTTGCTTAAAAAATTCATATTGATCTAAATTTAAAAATAAATTTAGCTAATATTTGATTAATCACGCGCTAATGGACTATTCAGTTTTCCGTGAGCACTGTTCTTGAGTTGCTTATATATGGCCTTCTAGCTCAGCTCAGTGTCAAGCTAGCTCTACACATTGTACAACCACACTACAAATCGATCAGTAAATCAATGGAGAGCAGGAGCGCGAGAGAGCATGGCCATGGCCACCTTCATCAGCAGCATCAGCGGCCATGGAGCTGCAGCTTCGGCTTCTCATGGCCGCCGCTGCAGAGGTCGCCGCCGCCGTCGTCGTCGTCGTCGTCGTACACCTGCGGCTACTGCAGGAGGGAGTTCAGGTCGGCGCAGGCGCTGGGAGGCCACATGAACGTGCACAGGAGGGAGAGGGCCAGGCTCAGGCAATTCCCCAACCCTAGACCTCATCCCCTTCCCAACCTCAACCTCTCGCCGCCGCCGCCACCGCCGCCGCCGCCGCCGCCGCCGCAGCAGCAGCAGCAGTGCTACTGCCCCGGCGATCGTCCGGCCATCGTCTACAGCTTCTTCTCCACGGCGGCGGCGGCGATGGCGGCGACGAAGGGTTTGGAGGTGGATTTGGAGCTTGGAGTCGGTGGTGGTATGGAGGAAGGGTTGGATCTTGAGCTTAGGCTTGGTTGTTCTTAGATAACTAATTATTAACTCTCGTGATGTTGTCTTTAATTGATTAGTTACTTATGCGCATGCATTTGTATTAATTCATGACCAAGCTATAATTATATATATGTAATATGTGTTCGGCAGGCTAGGTTTATTGAAGCTGGACGAACATATATAATTAATCTTCAGGTAGAGTGTCAAGTAAGTAGTTAGTTAGTAGTGTGGGTCATGATCAATATATGAACTTTTGCATGCTTAATCGATTGACTGTTCATTAGTTCTTCTGGTGCTTAATTATTGTTCTTTGTTACTGTCACTATATGCGGAAGAAATGGACAATTTTATGTACGCACGTGGAAATTAATTTGGGTAAACAATAAATGGTTTGTGGTTTCAGACATTTACGTTTTGGATAGGAGTTTTTCGACCCGGCTGGAATTTGACGAATTAATAAATTAGTTTAAGGATTGTCTACTGAATTTATATACTCCCTCTGTCATAAAAAAGCATTAAATCCTAACTACGAACCTTGTTCAGACTCATATTCTCATGGTCAGGTTTAAATTATTTTAGGATGGAGTATGTAGTAGCTAAGAAAATAATAAAGTAAAATGTTGGCATACAAGAGGAGAAAGCGTAGGACGTAGCTCATGAGTACTGGGAGAGACGAGTGAAAATATCGCGATCGAATAACATTATAACTTAATTGAAAAAACGAAGATAATTAGTGGATGGAATGAGATGTTTATGACGGATTTTGGGCTAAGAATCCAACTACACATCTCTACTGTATGATTAAATGGCGGCAAGAGGTCAAGAGAAATGGCAAAGCATTAACTCATCTGAATGTAACAAAAAGAAATGATAATGCTAAAGAATATTACAAGTTTTTTGGGTGAAAAAAACTTTTACATGTCCGTAACTTATAGACTGTTAGATTGCAGTGAGATTTTTGAAGGAAAAAAGGGGGGGAATTCAGATCCTGTCGAGATTTGTGTGGAGCGAAGAAAGAAAAAACTCACCCGGCACAGTTGCATTTGAATTATACTCTAATTATACTTACTGTTACAATTGAAAGTTTTCTTAAAAAAAGTTGCGATAGTATTTTAGATAGTAAAAGAAGTGCTATTAGTATTGATTGATGGGTCCATCGTCAGCTATTTAGGCTCCACTTGCAACGCATTAATTTAATTAGTGTTTAGAATTTTAGTTTTGGGATCAAATTGCATTCAAACAAAATCAAAATGTTACACAGAGAGAGAGAGAGAGAGAGAGATGCAGGGTGACTAGTTTGTTGGATGGCCTTTGGGCTTTGGTCTTGTTGATGGTCAGACTAAGGCCAGCGAAAACATGGGTCAGTATGAATACATATATAGGCCTGGCCCGGCCTTGGGCTGTACTTTCGGCCTGATTATAATTCATTCTGTATTTTCTTTAGGAATAAGTTCACTTTGTGACCCTCAAAATTCCGTGACCCTAAACCACAAAACCGGATATCTCGACCCCCCAACTCTCAAAACCAGTGTAATTTGACTCCCTCGACGGTTTTGGAGGACGGTTTCGCTGATGTGGCGCCTATGTGGCAGTGTTGACTCGGTCTCCTTTCCACGTGGCGTTGATGTAGCGCTTAAGTGGCATTATAAATAAAAAAAAATATGTGTGGGACTCATTTGTCATTCACCAAAAGTACGGGTGGGACCACTGACAGGTGGGGCCCACATAAATCATCCTCTCCTCATCCTCCCCCCTCTCTTTCTCTTCCATTCGCTGTCCATGCGCTGGCAGGTGGGCCCCGCTCGCCAGGAGCTTCTTCCACCTTTGTCCGTCGTCTGTTCATCTCTCCCATGAAACTCAAGTACTGCCGCCTCCGTTGATCTCCCTGCCCTATCGTTTCTCCTCCAAATTAATTGCAAAAATCAATTCCTTGTGTAGTGGGCATCAATTTCCCCAACAAATCCCACTTAATCCCGCACTAAATTGCCCCCAATCGATTTCTTAAACCGGTGTTTTCAATTGGGAGCTCCACCGTCGCCGGCGCCGTTTTCCGTCCGTGCGGTCGACCTCCTCCCCTCCGGCCTATATAAAGAGAACTCCGAGACCTGCTCTTTCCCATCTCCTGCATCGCGGTGGAGATTTCATAATTAACAGGTGGTTTTCACCGTGTTTTTGTGGTGAATTTGCACTGGATGGCTGATTTTCTTTTTTTTTTGATTTTATTGGTGGGTCACGAGTCACGACGCAGACCCTCTCGACGGCTGCGCGCATGACGCTGACGAGCTGTGGCATGAAGCATTCAGCCAGGGCGCCCGGGCCGCAGCCAACGTGCAGCTCCGTGGCGGTCCAATCCCGTCGGGCTCCCAGGCCCAGGACTCACGCACTTGCATGGCCGGTCGATCTCGCCTCCAGCGGCGCCGGCGCCGACCTCCGTGGCAGTGGCGAGCTCAGCTCCCGTCGCCGCTCCAGCCCGTGCTCCCCGCGGCCGGTGGAAGGGGAGAGAGAGAAGGGAAGAGACAAGGGAGGAAGAAGAAAGAGATGATGACATGTGGGGCCCCACATGTCAGTGGGCTCCACAATTTTTTAGTGTGTGAATGACAAACGGGTCCTACAGATACTTTTTAATTCAAATGCCACCTAAGCGCCACGTCAACCCCACAGACTAGGTCAACACCGCCATGTCAGCGCCATGTCAGCGAAACCGCCCTCCAAAACCACCTAGGGAGTCAAATTGCACCGATTTCAATAGTTCGGGGGTCGAGATATCCGGTTTTGCGGTTTAGGGTCATGGATTAGATTCAGTCACTTTTTAAGGGAGTCAAAGTGAACTTATTCCTTTTCTTTATCAGTTCACGGTTCGATCCGTTTGTTAGCGACTTGGTGTCATACACTGCCACTCAATTTGGGTAACCCAAATCCGAGATTAGTTAGCTGTTTTGCTGTTTAAATTCTTGACAGATCGATCATCGTTTTTATATGCTAGAAAAATACACGTGCGTTAGGACATGTAAACCAAAATTATAATAAATATATAAATATTAGATTATTAGGGTTTGTTTTTCATGATATGAGCCCTCTGAGAAAATATATTTTTCATTAACTTACTCAAAAATAGATTATTTTTCTAATCTACCACCTTTAACATTCGCTAAGATTTTCTAGAAAAACTTTCTTACATATTGAAATGAATCTAGTGATGTAACATTGTGATATCCTGACTCAATTAGAATTTAGCTTGTGTGATCCATGAGAGCTGTGTACTTGTGTTTAGTACCAACTTGTTATTTAGCAAGGGTGGAACCAATTTATAAGGCATCTTCCCTCTAACCATATCACTCTCGGATTAACTCTTTAAGTACATGAAGCGTAGAAGAAAGTATATGCGGGGTGGTGTGTGTAACCAGGCTCACCCGTTGATTGGGCTGCGCTGTGCGGTTCTAGAGGGCGGGCTCTTACCAACATCAATTATCTACATATTTTCACTTGCAGCACCTTCTAATGCCTTAGAATCATACACCGTCATTTTGCCGCATCGAATGCGATTGAGAAGTAAAGAAAATGTGAGGAAGTTGAGGAAGTAAAAGAAGAGAGAGGGTAGTCGCCTAATTATGGAGGGAAATGGCGCATGCCAAACCTTAGTCAGAAAGAGCGAACGGGGAGTAGAGGGCCCGATATAACAGAATTAGAATTAAACACTGAAAAAAAAGACAACAAACCCTGTGTGTCTCACATCGTAATCTAGTTTTAAATCAGACCTCGATAACAACTGTGTGTCATGTGGGAGCATAATCTTATCGACGTTTTAAATCAGACCTCGATAACAACTGTGCGTCATGTGGGAGCATAATCTTATCGACACAAACAAATCAACAACATAGAGTTGCTTTGGCTAGGACCCATGATGATTTATAACATTGTAGACCTTTGAATTTTTCGAACCAGTCAACTTTGCTCAAAGAAACTTTTTCTAAATAAAATGAAAAAAAAATCTCCTAGCATAAGAAAAAGTTATATTCAGTCTTAGCCCACCTGTCATGTGGCGTCATATCCCAACTCCACCTTTCTTCCAGATCCATCCCACTCATAAACCCGGCCATGTTCCCAGTGTTAAAAAGTACACAGACGAAGGAAGTGTTAGTGATATGCCCTAGAGACAATTATAGAGATGATTGTATCATATACTATGTTTACATATTTATCCGACATTGTTCCTTGAAATAGATAACTCATTATTGGTTAATGAATATGTGATTCTTTCATAAGACTCTTTATGTTATGTGTTGCTATTTATAAAGGATCTCTGATCAAATATCATATGTGGAACAAATATATTTAGATGATCAGCACATGTATTAATTGATGATCATGTCTCATGGATCATGGTATAGAGATACCAAATTAATAATGTGGACACATGTTAGTGAACATGTTGTTGGATAGACCCAACATGAGACACTGCAAGAGCCATATGTGTTGTGTCATCAGTGATCTCATTTAGTGTTGGTGTTGAATCCTTAGACCTGAGATTATCATGATTCCCAACATGTGTAGTATCTTACTTAGGGACTGCTAAACGCTACTCCGTAATTGGGTAGTTATAAAAGTAGTTTTCGGGTATGCTATGAAACATGTAGTAGGATATAAATAATCAAGATGGGATTTGCCCCTCCTATGGAGAGATATCTCTGGACCCCTCGATGTTGTAGAATATGGAAGTGCATGGCCATGCCAAAGGTGATTGAGGAGTCAATCACAAGTTATATAATCTATCAACAGGTTCGAGTGAATGATTGAGCTATTAGAGGATGGCACATATCTAGTCTTGAGCTTAATCGATATCGTGAGGCAAAGGGGTTCATACAAGTATACACTAGAGGTTCAGCCGATATGATCTTTATGTATGCCCGGTGGGTCAATACGTTCTGCTAGGGGCCGCTGTTGACGCGTGGACCGAAAAGGAGTTTTCGGTTTACAACCGAGTATATATGAACCTACAGGGTCGCACGCTTAATGGGCCGGAATAAGGGGATTGGATGGAGATCCAATATGAGCTTAATTCGGATAGGGATCCGAATAGGATTCCTACGGGCCTTGGAGGCCCGAGTGATGGATCCTATATATTCGTGAGGGATGTGACCGGCGGAGGTATTGCATCACGTGAGAAACCCTAGCCGTCACTTCCCTCCCCGAGCAAAACCCTAGCCGCGCGCGGGTGCTAGCACATCTGCGCGTGGCGTTCCGTCCCTGTACGTGTGGATACCGGTAGAGGCGCCACTGGTTTGCGGTGTTGATCAGCGTGGGAGTACGGCGAGGAGAACGTACGAGGAGGAGAAGGTCGAACCGATGCGATCGACTACGTCCTCTACATCGACGCGCGCTACTTCACGAGAGTTCCTTCGACTTCTCAGCGTCTTCTTCCGCTGCGCGGCGCGTCGAGTGGTAACGATCTATGATCTAATACTTGCATGGTTCCTGGTTTACGCGATAGAAAATTTTGATTTATGCTATCGTAGCCTATGCGTATCGTATCCCAACAGTGGTATCAGAGCCGCCATGTATAGCTTATGATCTAGATCATTGCATATAGTTGATATACAGTATAGTAAATGAGATCTATCTTGTTGTAGATGAGTTCTTAGGTGATCGGAATGTGTGTTGGTGACTTCACTGGAATGTCTAGTACTCACCAAGGCCGAGCGCGATTGTGTTCATCGGATAGTCCGATGTCCACTGGAACGCACGCCAATGAGAAAAAATGAGCCAATGAGATTGACTCGGTTTCAGCATAATTTGATTACGCCGTTAAGGTTTTCACATGGCGGGTCGTAGATGAGATCTATGTACCCCGTGACCTTTGCATGAGTCGTAGAAAAAACGGGACCGCCGTGTGCGTTGCCCCTTAGATTTCTCTTAGGTTTTTATATCTATCTTACTTTATTGTTGTTGTATATTTGATATAACATGGTAGGATAGATTCTCTCAGAAAAATTAAGTGTAATTTATGCTCTTCCAATAATTGCACCTATTACGGTTGTGATCATAAGTGATGGGTTTGCCATAGTAAAGTGTCACTTTTTATCATGATAAAATAGGATAGATGTCGGACATCTATATGCAGAGATTATTGGTTTACTTGACAAGGTTATCAAAACAGTTTTGGACCTTGGGGCATAGGTTGGGTTGGACATGGAGATGTCACCCCAACAGCACAAGAGTCACATATGATGTGATTAGCAAGGTGTTGCTTACCTATTTTGATAGTTGTCTAGCTGTGATGCCAAAGCTCACTAGACACTAATAAAATGAGGATCTTGACTCACTATATTACTAGAGGGAATTTTGTTTCACAATACATAGTGGAAGTATATTTTGTTAAATTGTTTAATGAAAGGTTAAATGTAAACATGGTGCTGATTTTGCATACATCATGGCAGCTCCTACACCATCCAATTTTAACTTGCGGTCTATTCTTGAGAAAGAGAAGTTGACTGGAACAAACTTCATGGATTGGTATCGCAACCTGAGAATTGTTCTCAGGCAAGAGCACAAAGAGTTTGTGCTTACACAGCCTTTTCCAGTTGACTTGCCCAACAATGCTATTGCTGCTCAATGTAGGGAGCATGAAAGGCGATGCAATGAATACCATGATATAAGTTGTCTCATGCTTGCTACTATGTCCCCTAAGATTCAAAGGCAATATGAGGCATTGGATGCTCATACGATAATCACGGGACTACGTAACATGTTTGAGGACCAAGCAAGAGCTGAGAGGTTTAATACCTCAAAGTCCTTGTTTGCGTGCAGGCTTGCAGAAGGTAATGCAGTGAGCCCACATGTGATCAAAATGATTGGTTACATCGAGAGTCTAGATAAGCTTGGCTTTCCCCTTAGCCTAGAGTTGGCTACAGATTTTATTCTCCAGTCGCTCCCTCCCAGCTTTGAGCCGTTTATAATGAATTTCAACATGAACAACTAGAACAGGACCTTGGCAGAATTGCATGGGATGCTAAAGACTGCCGAGGAAAGCATTAAGAAAAACTCCAACCATGTGATGGTTATGCATAAGCGCAAGCCCAACAACAAGAAGAGTGGTCAAAAGAGAAAGCTAAACTCTGATGAGATCATGAGTACTAGCAACTCTAAGACCAAGGTTCAAAAGACAGGACCCGCTAAGAATGCAGAGTGCTTCTTCTGCAAGGAGACAGGTCATTGGAAGAGAAACTGTAAGAAATACCTAGAGTAGCTCAAGCAGAAGCAGCAGAATGGAAAGAGTTCCACATCAAGTATTAATGTTACAGAAATTAATCTTGCTACTTCCTCTACTAATTCTTGGGTATTTAATACCGGGTCAGTTGCTCACATATGCAAATCGTTGCAGGGGCTGAAAAGAAGTAGGAGCTTAGCAAGAGGCGAAGTGGATATTCGCGTGGGCAATGGAGCAAGAGTTGCTGCTGTTGCGGTCGGCACTCTGCCATTATCTTTACCGTCAGGATTAGTTTTGGAGTTAAATAATTGTTATTGCATTCCAGCTTTGTGTAAGAACGTTATCTCTGCTTCTTGTTTGCAACCAGAGGGTTATGGTTTTAGATCTGTGGGCAATGGTTGTTCAGTCTATTATAATGACATTTTCTATTTCCATGCACCCATGATGAATGGCTTATACATTGTGAATCTTGATGGATGTTCAGTCTATAACATTAATGCAAAAAGGCAACGTCCTAATGATTTGAATCCCACTTTTATTTGGCATTGTCGCTTGGGTCATATAAATGAGAAACGCATGGAGAAGCTTCATAGAGATGGACTTCTACACTCGTTTGATTTTGAATCATTTGAGACATATGAATTTTGTTTACTTGGCAAAATGACAAAGGCACCTTTCACGGGTCAAAGTGAAAGGTCAAGTGAGCTATTGGGACTAGTACATATTGATGTATGTGAACCAATGAGCTCAACTGCCAGAGGTGGTTTTGGGTACTTTATTACCTTTACCGATGACTTTAGTAGATATGTTTATGTCTACTTAATGAGGCATAAGTCTGAGTCCTTTGAAAAGTTCAAGGAATTTCAGAATGAGGTACAAAATCATTTGGGCAAGACAATCAAGTATCTAAGATCTGATCGTGGTGGAGAGTACTTGAGTCTTGAATTTGGCAATCATCTAAAGGAGTGTGGAATTGTTCCACAACTCACTCCACCAGGAACGCCTCAGTGGAATAGGGTGTCTGAACGGAGGAATCGTACATTGTTGGACATGGTGCAATCAATGATGAGCCAAACTGATCTGCCGCTATGCTTTTGGGGTTACGCTCTAGAGACAGCTGCGTTCACCCTAAATAGGGTTCCATCAAAATCAGTGGATAAGACATCATATGAGATATGGACAGGGAAGCGTCCCAGTTTGTCTTTCCTAAAAATTTGGGGCTGTGAGGTCTATGTAAAACGTTTGCAATCGGACAAACTCACACCTAAATCAGATAAATGCTTCTTTGTGGGGTATCCTAAGGAAACGAAAGGATATTATTTTTATAATCGGGAAGAGGGCAAAGTGTTTGTCGCCCGACACAGTGTTTTCTTGGAGAAAGAGTTTATTTCAAGAAAGGATAGTGGGAGCATGGTGCGACCTGAAGAAATTCAGGAAACACCGGAAAATGCTTCAACGTCCACACAACCACAAGCTGAGCAAGATGTTGTTCAACAGGTTGAACAAGTTGTTGTTGAACCAGTTGTGGAAGCACCGGCTTCATGAAGGTCCGAAAGGATACGGCGTACACCTGCGAGGTATGCATTGTTAACTACAGGACAATGTGATATATTGTTGTTAGACAACGATGAACCACCTATGAGGAAGCAATGGTGGGACCAGACTCTGAGAAATGGCTTGGAGCCATGAAATCCGAAATAGAATCCATGCATGTCAATCAAGTTTGGAACTTGGTTGATCCACCTGATGGTGTAAAAGCCATTGAGTGCAAATAGGTCTTTAAGAAAAAGACAGATGTAGATGGAAATGTTTACATCTACAAGGCACGATTGGTGGTGAAAGGTTTCAGACAAATTCAAGGTGTTGATTATGATGAAACTTTCTCGCCAGCCGCCATGCTAAAATCTATTCGGATTGTTTTAGCGGTTGCTGCCTATTTCGATTATGAGATATGGCAAATGGATGTCAAAACAGCTTTCCTCAATGGAAATCTCGATGAAGATGTGTACATGACACAATCCAAGGGATTTGTTGATCCACAATCAGCTAAAAAGATATGCAAATTGCATAAATCCATTTATGGGTTGAAGCAAGCATCTCAGAGTTGGAATATTCGTTTTGACGAAGTAGTCAAGGCGTTGGTCTTTGTCAAAAACAAAGAAGAGCCTTGTGTATACAAAAAGATTAGTGGGAGCGCACTGGTGTTTCTAATCCTATATGTAGATGACATATTATTGATTGGGAATGATATTCCTATGCTTGAATCCGTTAAGACATCGTTGAAAAATAGTTTTTCAATGAAGGACTTAGGGGAAGCAGCATATATTCTGGGCATAAGGATCTATAGAGATAGATCAAAGAGGCTAGTTGGATTAAGCCAGAGTACATACATTGACAAAGTGTTGAAGAGGTTCAACATGCAAGATTCTAAGAAAGGTTTCCTACCGATGTCATATGGCATTAATCTTGGTAAGAATCAGTATCCTCAAACGACTGATGAGCGAAACAAGATGAGTGTGATTCCATATGCCTCAGCAATCGGATCCATTATGTATGCTATGCTATGTACACGTCTAGATGTTTCATATGCACTTAGTGTAACAAACCGATACCAATCAGATCCAGGTGAGAGTCACTGGATAGCTGTAAAGAATATCCTGAAGTACTTGAGAAGAACTAAGGATATGTTCCTAGTCTATGGAGGACAGGAAGAGCTCGTTGTAAATGGTTACACTGACGCAAGCTTCCAAACCGATAAAGATGATTTTAGATCGTAGTCTAGATTTGTGTTCTGCCTGAATGGAGGCGCTGTGAGTTGGAAGAGTTCGAAGCAAGATACAGTGGCTGATTCTACAACAGAAGCCGAATAGATTGCCGCTTCTGAAGCAGCAAAGGAGGCTGTTTGGATAAAAAAAATCGTTTCTCAACTAGGTGTGATGACTAGTGCTTCAAGCCCTATGGACCTCTATTGCGATAATTGTGGTGCCATTGCGCAAACCAAGGAGCCTATATCGCATCAAAAGTCCAAACACATTTTACGGCGGTATCACCTCATTCACGAGATAGTGGGTAGAGGAGATGTGAAGATATGCAAAATACATACAGATTTGAATGTTGCAGATCCATTGACAAAGCCACTCCCTCAGCCTAAGCATGAGGCACACACTAGGGCAATGGGTGTAAGATACATTCATGATTGACTCTAGTGCAAGTGGGAGACTGTTAGTGATATGCCCTAGAGGCAATCATAGAGATGATTGTATCACATACTATGTTTACATATTTATCCGACATTGTTCCTTGAAATAGATAACTCATTATTGGTTAATGAATATGTGATTCTTTCATGAGACTCTTTATGTTATGTTATGTGTTGCTATTTCTAAAGGATCCCTGATCAAATATCATATGTGAAACAAATATGTTTAGATGATCAGCACATGTATTAATTGATGATCATGTCTCATAGATCATGGTATAGAGATACCAAATTAATAATGTAGACACATGTTAGTGAACATGTTGTTAGATAGACCCAACATGAGATACTGCAAGGGCCATATGTGTTGTGTCATCAGTGATCTCATTTAGTGTTGGTGCTGAATCCTTAGACCTGAGATTATCATGGTTCCCAACATATGTAGTAGCTTTCTTAGGATTGCTAAACGCTACTTCGTAATTGGGTAGTTATAAAAGTAGTTTTCGGGTATGCTATGAAACATGTAGTGGGATATAAATAATCAAGATGGGATTTGCCCCTCCTATGGAGAGATATCTCTGGGCCCCTCGATGTTGTAGATTATGGAAGTGCATGGCCATGCCAAAGGTGATTGAGGAGTCAATCACAAATTATATAATCTATCAACAGGTTCGAGTGAATGATTGAGCTATTAGAGGACGACACATATCTAGCCTTGAGCTTAATTGATATCGTGAGGTAAGGGGTTCATACAAGTATATACTAGAGGTTCAGCCGATATGATCTTTATGTATGCCCGGTGGGTCAATACGTTCTGCTAGGGGCCGCTGTTGACGCGTGGACCGAAAAGGAGTTTTCGGGTTACAACCGAGTATATATGAACCTATAGGGTCGCACGCTTAATGGGCCGGAATAAGGGGATTGGATGGAGATCCAATATGAGTTTAATTTGGATAGGGATCCGAATAGGATTCCTACGGGCCTTGGAGGCCCAAGTGATGGATCCTATATATTCGTGAGGGGTGTGACCGGCGGAGGTATTGCATCACGTGAGAAACCCTAGCCGTCACTTCCCTCCCCGAGCAAAACCATAGCCGCGCGCGGGTGCTAGCACATCTGCGCGTGGCGTTCCGTCCCTGTACGTGTGGATACCGGTAGAGGCGTCGCTGGTTTGCGGTGCTGATCAGCGTGGGAGTACGGCGAGGAGAACGTACGAGGAGGAGAAGGTCGAGCCGATGCGATCGACTACTTTCTCTACATCGACGCGCGCTACTTCCCGAGAGTTCCTTCGACTTCTCAACGTCTTCTTCCACTGCGCGGCGCGTCGAGTGGTAACGATCTATGATCTAATACTTGCATGGTTCCTGGTTTACGCGACAGAAAATTTTGATTTATGCTATCGTAGCCTATACGTATCCTAACAGGAAGCGCGGGGCGAAAAGAGGATCGTGAGCAAATAGGATTCTCGCACGACTGAAGAAAATGCACAAGACGGACGAAAGCGGCTACGTGACGATCAGAAAATTACTGATTTTTCAAAGTAGGTATAGAAGTGGTATCTGACCGTTACTATTTATAGCAATATATAAAATTTTGATTTTTTTTCTTGTTTCTTTTGCCCGTAAACACTTAAAAAATAGTTAAATTGATAAGTATGGTTGATTCCTGACCGACCGAGCATCAATTTTTGACGAGATGCCACCGATTCTGTTTCTAAAGACAACGAAACAACACTTAAGCATAGTCGTTTAGGATGAAAAGGGAGAAGGTTTATCTCGTTTTTTTTTTTGCGTGTACGCTTCCTAATCAACGGTACTTTTTTAAAAATATATATTAAAAAAGTTACTATGCCTACACATTTGTCGGGTGATTTTTAATAAGAAATCACCAGATTTTTTTTTTACACTTAGATTTATATCCAACGGACTACAAAATAAAATAACTAATACAAATTTACTTATTCAATATTTTTATCAAAATTATAGTGAACTTACATATCATATCAACTAAATTTACATATGTAATTTTAGTTATATAGGACTGTAATGTTATATTCTAAATACTTACATGTCATATCAACTGAATTTACAAATATAATTTTTGTTATATAAAACTGTAATTTTATATTTTAAAGAAAATAACAAATACATATTTACTTACACTTTATTTTTATAAAAATTACAGTGCACTTACATATCATATCAACTGAATTTACAAATGTAATTTTAGTTATGTAGGACTGTAATTTTATATTTTAAAAAAAATAACAAATACATATTTACTTATACTTTATTTTTATCAAAATTACAGTGCATTTACATATCATATCAACTGAATTTACAAATGTAATTTTAGTTATATATGTCTGTAATTTAGTTACATATAAGTTACAGTGTAATTATATATAAGTTGCAGTATAATTACACTATAATTGTATTGTAATTATATCTGTTAAATTTTTTTTAAAAAAAGAATTGAATAGAACAGGTTTATAGCGATGGTAGATTTGTTAGGCATGGCCACATGGTGGTGTAATTAGTGTGGGATCCTAGCTTTGGCTTGGTTCAGACTTACGCACAAGATTCAAGTGCAGAGAAGGTCGTCCCGTCCGGCGATCGTCTCCACTCCTCATGCCCAAAGGGACGAGCACAGTACGAACAAGATCATCCCGACCGGCTGACCACGCATGCAGCCTCCACCATCGTGCGGTCAGCAAATCCGTAAAATCACCGGGAAAAAGTCACACGGTAGATTTCTAGCGAAATCGTATTTTAAGTATAAAATAATCAATATTTAATTAATGGCTCATCTCATCAGACGCAACTTCTTAATCTTCTCCCTTCCCATTCTCACGAAGATCCTATCCAAAAATCCAGCTCTAAATAAAAAAGAAAAGGCTGTACATGATTTCCACATTCGTTATACTCCACGTGTAAAAGTGATCTGCCACGTGTAAAAGCGTATGGCGCCGTGTCCTATAGGGTCATATACTCATATGGACGGCGCCTCCATGGTGGAGCTCCGACACCATACGTGGCGCACGGCCCTAGGGAGGAACACCGCCTGTGGGCTCCACCGGCCGTAGCAGATGCCAGAGAGTGAGGCGAAACAGTTCCCACGCAAAAACTTTTCATCCGACCTATCACATCAAATATTTGATACATATATAAAGTATTAAATATAGAAAAAAATTAATTACACATATTACGTGTAAATTACGAGATATTTTTTTAAACCTAATTGTGCCATAATTTGATAATATGGTGCTACATTAAACATTTGTTAATAATAGATTAATTAGGCTTAATAAATTTATCTCACAGTTTACATGCGAAATATATAATTTATTTTTTATTAGACTACGTTTAATGCTTTAAAACGTGTCATATAACTTTTCACCCAGCCTGAGAGACCTCTCGTTGACACGTCGGACGGAGTAAACACACTTGTGTAGTGTTAGTACCTATCAAAAGTGTAGAGTACCGTCCAACAGCTATGGCACTACTGTGGCAGCTATGGTCCATATGTTTTCTGTTGCCGGAACGTGGGTCAGCTAGCTACTGGCACAAGTGCTTTCTGTTTCTTTGCTTTTGGAGCTCCTCTTTTTCAAATCTTTTTTAACTCGGATGTGCCGATTATCTCCTCTTTCACTCAAGCCATCAATCTTGTAAACTGGTGGATCCAGGATTTTGATAAGCTCCGAGTTTCTAATAGCTATGTCCTTGTTGGTTGGCTGATGCCGCCATGCCGCCTCCTCGGAAAGATGGGGAAGGTGTCCTCACCAGAGTGGGGAGCAGGTGAGAAGCGAAGCATCCTCACCCGATCATTACAGGCTAGCACAGAGGAGCACTGGAGCCTGGAGCCTGAGGTGACGCTATGACGAAGAGCGCACGACCATATTGCTAGAAAGGGAGACGGGGTGGGGAGCGATGCGCAAGGGATCTTGGAGCATGAGTGATGGAACCAGCAAAGAGAAATCACTCGATCCACAGTCATTGTCTTTCCTCTCGCTATCTCTATCTTTCTAACGGCTCCTCAGCTAGGCCTCGGGCCATATTTTATGGGCTAAGATTTCTAGGGTTAAAATAAGGGGTTTCTATTGCTAATTGGGCTCGGCCCCAGGCCGTAACCTAGGCCAGGGTGCCTGGGCCCTGGGATTACCATTGTGGTAACGGTTTAGGGTTCAAATAAAACTATCAACGGTTAAATTATACATGAACGAGTTATCGTAAAACCACTATAGATTATCCCCCGTTCCAAAAATAAGTTAATCTTTTATACGAAACTATACATATAGCTAACTTATTTTGAAAGTTTGTAGTAGAGAAGAATTTGAGTTTATAGGGCTAGAATGTTTGCTTCGAATTTGAGTGGAGTGGTCGATATATATTGGCTTCTAATTTGATATTGTTTAGTTCCCAAGTCCCAATTATAATGTTTTTGACATATTACATTAATCAATACGATCAGAATCAGAACTAATAAGCAACCAAGAACATATATTACCTTTGTCTTCTTAATTAATTCCAGTGTTTCAGCCTTCCTGTGTCGGTCTCGGTCTTTCTCTCTTTTGAGTAAAATTCAGTCATCTAAGGCATCGTTCTTTCGGGGGAGATAGGGGAGATTGAGTCTCAGTTTTCCGCGCGCACGCTTTTCAAACTATTAAACGGTGTGTTTTTTGCAAAAATTTTCTATAGGAAAGTTGTTTTAAAAAATCATATTAATCCATTTTTGAAATTTAAAATAGTTAATATTCAATTAATCATGAGCTAATGGCTCACCTCGTTTTACGTATCTTCCCAATCTCCTCAATCCCCTTCTCCTCAAACACACCCTAAGTATAGAGAACGAATTGCATTGCAAAATGGTGAAGATCGAGCTATATGGTTTTTGTCGGTTCAAGTTATGGACATAGCTGAAATATGGATCTGTGATGGATGACGTGGAGATATATCGATCCCCAACCGCCAACCTAAAGAAAATCAAGCTCCCATCTTTACCTCTAAATTGTGAGCTACAATACCTAGGAATTTAAGTGACCTTGGAATGAGAGAAAGAGGAAGGCAAATAAGGTTGGGGAGCAGCGACGCTTGGACAGTAGGTGATGGGGTGAGCGGCACCGGAGAAGGTGGGTGACGTTGATGCCGAAGAAGGAGGCTGGAGGCAAAGGACGTCCTCAGCAGGGGTAAAGTGTTAGCAGTTGTACGACACTGATGGTGGACGGCACGATAGGAAGAATGCAAGCGGACGGTAGAAAGAGGAGGATGGAGGGGAGAGGCAAGGGAGGTGGTAGCTGGGAGCTAGGGTGAATGATAACATGTCATCACCTGAGTGGAGCGTGGGGGAAAGACGGGGTTTAGTTAGATGTTAGGGGTTTTGATACTTCTTGGGATATTAGGCTTCTATTAGGGTTCGGTTAAAATTTTGTCATTTCGGTTAATTGGGACATATGACCAAAATAACCTTATCAAACTCAATTAGCAGGAGTTTATGACTGATTTTGTGACCAAAATTTGGAGTCCTGTTCAATCTAGTCTTGGTCTTTGTTTGGTTCGGTTCTTCAGTTATTTTTTTTAGAACTTTCTTCTTTTTTGAGAACTCGGTTCTTCAGTTGTGGTCATTTTCCCCACCTCTAGCTTGGGCTAGAAACTACGCCCTACTGAGTAACAAAGAGAGGGAAAGCAGGTCAACCCCGCGATGCAGCTACTTTCTTTGAGTTAGTCAACAGTTTTATCCCACTTGGTTGCTTATTACTGCTAAGCAACTACTCCCTCCATATTTTAATGTATAACGCCATTGACTTTTTTATCAACGTTTTTTTTTAGATAATGGAATGTAACATTCCGGCCTTTACTCAAAGAGTTACAGCCAATTATTACAGAACTCACACAGAAAGTTCACGAAAGCAGAAACAAAGCTAAGCAAACTAATAGACACCAACAAAAGAAAAAGATCCCCTAACTACTGAATTCTAATAGAGAACCTCCACCTGAAGTTGGCAAATAAATGCATAATTGCCGTCTCAAGTTTAATTACGACATTCATCATTTATTAGCTTGATATCTTCATCATGCCTTTGCAACTGAGCCCAACCCCGAAGCCAATACGTTGCCCTGAAAAGCACCTGCAAATAGGATTTTGATGGTGTTTTATCAAAAACCATATCATTTCTACTAAGCCAAAGAGCCCAACATATAGCGGAAGCTCCAACAAGAATAAGTTTTTTGATTTTTTTACTAACACCCACAAGCCAATTTCCAAACATATGAGATATACTATGTGGAGGATAAAGTCCAAAAGAGAATTGTATAGCTCTCCAAAGAAATTTAGAAAAATGGCACTCAAAGAATAGTTGGTGAATTGATTCATTTTTCATACAAAAGCAACATCTCAAACTACCATTCCAATTCCTTCTAGTCAAATTATCTTTAGTTAAAACAATCCCTTTAAGGAGATACCACATAAAAATCTTAATCTTAAGAGGCATTTTAAGTTTCCAAATAATTTTATTTTTCTCTATGTAACCATTATTAATTAAAGCTAAGTACATAGATCGAACAGAAAATTGGCCATTTTAATGAAAATTCCATCTAAAAATTTCATCCTCGTCTGTTAAGTTAATATGCACAATGGAAGCACATAAATTATGCCATCTAATTAGATTTTGACCAACTAAAACTCCTCTAAAAGAAACATTAAGCGGAACAGAACCCATAACATTAGCAATTGAGGCATTTTTCCTTCTAACTATAGAAAACAACGAGGGGTACTTTTCCTTCAAAGAATAGTTCCCTAGTCACTTATCCTCCCAGAATCTTACTTGTTCACCATTATTAATAATCCAGGAACCCATATTTAAAAAGGAATTCTTAACCTTCATCAGACCTGACCAAAAATGGGAATCCCCTTGTTTCCTCTCAACCCGAGTAATTGATTTACCAGTAAGATATTTTCGTTTCAGTAAATCTTGCCACACACCTTGCTCATTTATTAATTTAAATAACCATTTACTTAAACGACATTGGTTTTATATTTCTAAATTATGAACTCCAAGTCCACCCTGATTTTTTGGTTGACAAATAATATCTCATCTTGTCAATCTATACTTTTTTTATGTTCATCCCCTTGCCAAAAGAAACGGGATCTATAATAATCAATTTTTTGAAGAACCCCTTTAGGAATCTCAAAAAACGATATCATAAACATAATAAACATAGCTAGACTTGACAAAACAGAATTAATCAAAACCAATCTCCCACCAACAGAATTTATCAACATTTGACCATTCATTTTATTCAAAATTTTTGTACAAATATGAAAATATTTACATAAATTTTGATGATGAATCAAGTCATAATAAATTAAATGATAATTACATAAATTTTTTGAATAAGACGAATGGTCAAACATTGGATAAAAAATCAACGGCGTCGTACATTAAAATACAGAGATAGTATTTAATAAGAGCTAAATATATAGCCGACTGATTCAAGCAACACAAAACAGTTCCCTTTTTGGAAAAAAAAAAGAACAGTACAAGTACTGGACTGGTTCATATTTGTTTCCTCTTTGGGAGGTGCATGCACCTTCGTTGATTTCTTATTAGTAGAGCCCATCTACCTAATTACCGCCAACAACACAAAATCTCCAAGGCCGTGAGCGCCAATAACAAAAGTATATATATATATATATATATATATATATATATATATATATATATATATATATATATATATATATATATATATATATATATATATATATATATATATATATATATATATATATATATATATATATATATATATATATATAGGAAGTAAGCTGAAAGAAACAAATAAGCCTTATTGAAGTAGCTTATTATAATCTAGAGTCCAGCTTATTATAATTTGATAAGCTCATTTAGGTGAGCTTTTTCCAGATTATTGGGTGCAAAATTACCCACCATGCCACCCCACTCCCTCTTTAGACTTGCAAAACCCAATAATCTAGGCTCTAATAATCTAGGAAAGAAACAACCAACGGTTATTCTACTATAAATTATATAAATTATAACAATCTAGCTTATAGTAATCTGACTTAATAATCTAGATTATAATAATCCCAAACTGAAAGAAACAGGGCCATAGTATTGTAACATCCTCAATCTCAAATAGCCACATCTTTTATCAATTCGTTTGTCTTAAGAAAAACTTTGACTTTGAAACAATTATTGTATTGTATTTTGATAAAAGTTGGTAAAAGTATTCTAGTCTGTTAGTTTTGTATTAGAGCAATTCTACGATTCTTGAGTAGGTACCATGAGGTACCATTTTTTCTATTGTAAATTTGGTACCTCTTGGTACCTCAATGACCGTAAAATTGCTCTTTGTATTAATGTATATGAGCTGGATAAAAAATGATATTTTTTTGAGAGTGAGGTAACATGCATGTATCTTGCGTACATTTGTGAGCTATCTAGACTTTTTTCAAACCAGGAGTCCAGGACGGCCACTAGATTAATTAAGCAAAATTACTATCGCCATTTGTAGCTTAGTAGCTATATGATCCTAGTACTAGCTATGCGTGCAAAAGTTGGACTCTTGCAATAGTCTTGTAGAGCCGAGGGTGACGACCTTGCAGATGGCAGTATATATGACATTGTTATATCTATATATATCTTATATGCATATCTATATCTATCTATCTATATGCATATGTATATCTAGCTCTATCTATATCTATATCTATCAGAATAGACCGATAACGTTGACGCTGTTTGAGACATTTTTTTTCATATTATTGACGCGGATTGTTTATTTTATTAACATGATAAATTAATATATTTTTTAAAAAAAATCACAAATAACTTAAAATAGGTGGTCTAATAAACTTCACAAATAACTTAAAGTAGGTGGTCTAATCAATATAGTAGACATAGTAGAAAAATAAAAAAAATTATACGAGGCAAATGAAATTCTAGGGAACATATGAAAAGGATGGGGCTGTGTTGAACTTTGATATTTTCAGATTTGCAAATACTTTTGAAACTCTACCCTATTACAAAGTTCTATACAAAATGAATCTAACAATATGGTTTTGAGTATATAAAAAATAATACTACCTCTGTTTCATGTTATAAATCATTTTAACTTTTTTCTAAGTCAAACCACTTTAGGTTTGACCAAATTTATAAAAAAACATAGCAATATTTTTTCAACATAAAAGATATCAAAATATGTTTAATGTTAGACATAATGAAACCAATTGCTATATTTTTTCACTTTCTCGAAGTTAGATTTTAAAAAAAAATTAAAGCGATTTATAATATAAAATGGAGGGAATAGAAACAAGAAAATTATCATCAGTTATTGAGAGAGAGAGAGAGAGAGTATATCTTCCCTTTTTATAACGCGTTTTTGTCTCTGGTTTAATTTCCTTCAAGCATCTTGTTTGCTTGTTCCCTTTTATGGCTGCTTGTTTCTGCCTTGCTTTTCAAATTTATAGAAAAAATATAGCAATAGTTTTTATAACATAAATAAGAATATAAAAAAATATGTTCAATGTTATACGAAATGAAACCAATTGCTATGCTTTTTTATATACTTCATCAGTTCATCAAACTTTCTCAAAGTTTGATTGATAATATAAAACGAAGGGAGCATTGGTTAATGTTGGAAGAGAATTGACGTTGCAGTTATTGAAATAGAGAGAGAGAAGGGGGGGAGTATATCTTCCTTTTTTATAATGGTTTTATCTCTGGTTTAATTTCCTCCGAGCATCTTAATTGTGTACTTGTTCCCATTTATATATGGCTGCTTGTTGCTGCCTTGCATGTCTTTTTGAGAGAAAAAAAAGGAGAATTATCTATTACTATATTTCTTTTAAAATATAAGTATTTTTATATTGTTATGTAGAGGTTAAGGTTAAGAAGAAAAATACTTTAATTAATGCCCCTCAATAAATGAAAAATAAGTGGGGTTGGATGGAGAAGTGGGGGTAAGATGAGAAGAGATTTGAATGAGGAATAATTGATGAGATAAATAATAGTACTGTTTGTAGTGTTATAAATTTTTATATTTTAGAAAAGTATTCAAATACTATAAGTTCTTAATCATAATTTGGAACGGAGAGAATATTATTAAATGAAGGTGGAGTAAATTTAACAATTCAAATATCTCGCGACACCCAAGCAAGAGTACCACACAGACATGCACAGTACAGAGTACATGATACATCGATGCGCCAGCATAAAAATTGAAATATCCAGACGGAGCAAAAGTTAGACAAATTATCCATCCTATATTTCAATTTGCTACGACCAAATATACACTTAAGAGCGATCAATAATTAATTGCATTCTAAAAATCGGTAGCAGAGCCGAAGAAAAGAGCAAGGCCAAAAAGCATATACATGATTGCATAAATGCATGATAAGAATGTGGTGAAGTTTATGCGATCATGTAATATAAAAAGTTTTAGGATTAAAGATACATATTAAAAAGGTTAATAAAATTAAATGAGGATTTATTGTGATTGGTTTAAAAGAGGAGGTAGGCAGTAACAAGGCTCAATGTGAGTTATTCTCCGGTTTTCTGGGCTGGTTCTGGTTGTAACTTCATCTCACAACTTATTTGTGACGACAATATATATTGTTGAGTAATATATTTCTCTTTCCTTATAAAAAAAAGAGAAGGTAGGTAGGGAATTTTAATGTTAGAAGATTGTGATTGGTTGAAAGAAATATATTTTAGGTGAAATTTTAAATGCTAAACATTGTTATATTTTATAACAAAGAGAGTAGTGCTTATGTGTAAAAGGTGCGTTAATTTCTTGATTTAATTACCTCGAAAGATATGATTGCATAGTTGCATTCCAAGAGATGCTAAGGCCCTGTTTAGATCATCCAATGTTGCCGTTTTAAAGCACTTTTTGCTATTTTGGATCTAAACACTAGTAACAAAACTTGGCAATTTGGCATTTGGCATTTGCTAGTCTATAGTAGCAAATTGTGCCAAAAAGTGCTTTGGGACCACTCCCTCTTTCTTTCTATCTCTCACTTTAGTGCTAGAATGGCAAAAGTTTAGGATGCATCTAAACACCAACTAGTATTTTTGCAATACCAAAACTTTTACCACCAAAACTTTTGCCATTTGCTATTTGCTATTCCAAATGGATCTAAACAGGGCCTAAGATGTTAATTGCGTCCACATTAATTAAGAACCCTATATTAGCACATTACATTGGAAAAACATTCTTGAACGACCGAACGATCACTGCCACCAGCCGTCCCGTTAGGAGAGTTCATAAACGGCGTCACTGCTGGTTTTCTAATTAGTAACATGAAGAGAGGGCAATCAATGTACAGTGATACTACTAGAGAGTATCACCGCTGATCGATCTTGAACAGGCAGTATTGGTAAGTAGGTATCAACCCGGCCAGAAAAGATATACAAAGCAATATGATGCATCTATATATTGTTCATACATGCATGATATACACATATTCATACATCGACAATATTGCACTTCATATCATTGCCTCAATCTATTGAGAAAAAGTACAAGGAAATTAAAACAAGAAAATTATGCAAACCACGCTACTACAAAACCATTATTGTAAACACATCCTCTCCAGTTTTACATGCAGTCTAGCTAAAGATACCCACATGTGAAAATGGATAATTAAGGGATCCCAAAGACCCATAAGTGAAAATTGGTTTTTTATAGACAAACCAATTTTTACATATGGACCGCTTAAGAGCCCGGTTGAAAAAAACCACCTTTTTTGCTTATGGGTCTCTTTACAGCTCTCGGGGCTATCGATTGAGAAAATACCGACAAGATATAAAAGGCAAGGGCTGGAGCGCGGCTATAAGACACAATGTCTTACTCCGACTTCTCCCATTCTCCCATCGCCTCCCTCTCTCCTGGTGGCTTTTCCTCTACTTCGCCACTCCACCTTCCCTTTGCCTCTCCCCATACATAGCAGCAACCGCTTCGGGTGGTCGAGGTGGAGGTGACTGGCTTTGGGCTGCAACAGCGGCAGGCTTGGGCGGTGGCGGCCATGGGAGTAGTGGATTTGCCGCTAGAGGCAATAGGAGGTGCGGATCCATTGGCGGCGGCCTTGGGAGGGGCGGATCCGCGGCCGAGGAGGTCGGGGACGGTGATGCCGGATCTACCGCTAGAGGCCATGGGAAGGCATCCACCGGCGGGGGCCTTGGGAGAGGCGGATCTGCCACCGAGGAGGTCGGGGACGGTGATGTCGGATCTAGCACTAGAGGCTATGGGAGGGGCCGATCTGCTGCCGAGGAGGTCGGGCACGGTGATGCCGGATCTACCGCTAGAGGCCATGGGAGGGGCAGATCCATCGACGGCAGCCTCGGGAGGGGCGGATCCGCCACCGAGGAGGTCAAGGATGGTGATGCCGGGTCTACCGCTAGAGACCATGAGAGGGGCGGATCCACCGGCAACGGTCTTGGGAGGGGCAGATCCTCTGCCGAGGAGGTTGGGGACGGTGATGCCGGATCTACGGCTAGAGGCCATGGGAGGAGCGGATCCACCGGCGGCGCCCTTGGGAGGGGTAGATCCATCGCCGAGGAGGTCGGGGATGGTGGATCCAGCGTTGTGGAGGTTGGGAACAACGTCTAGGTGCATGCATAACATGTGGTAGTTTAAAAACATTTAACCATATCTTCTCATTAATATGCGATGCAAAGACGTGTGAGATGAGGCGACATAATGATAGAGGCAAGTTTATAAGGTGATCTCTTCTTCCACCTCCTTCGTATACTATACTCCACAAACTTGTGAATGGTTCCTTCCTCTTCATTGTTTGGCATCGCACTTGTAATGCCTATCTCACTATCAACACCTCCGGTGATCTCGTTATCAATGAGAAGAGAGGAAAGAAGGGAAGATTATTGCTCACCCGTCCTACCATGTTATAGAGGTAAAATTACTTTGATTTTTTTTACTCTTTAGTAGATGTGTTTAAAATAGTTTTGATCCCTCTTTTGGTTGATCTCCTCGCCGGTAGCTGCCCCTTCCTCCTCCATCCTTCAGGAACCACCGTGCTGGAGATGGATAACACCTTTAGTATAGGTAAGAGATGAAATCCTACAAATGCACCTGAAAAATGAGTTACACTAAGAAATATAGCCTGGCCACCATCCAAATTTATCACGTGCTCCCACATATAGAAGGATTCTAGAAGCTAATTAGGGGCAAAAAAAAAGATTTTTTTTCTTTCTCCCGTCATTTTGTTTTGGTGGTATCACCGACCTTTGTTTCCCATTATTCAATACAAATGATGCAAGTTCTAATCCCAGCCAGAGTCAAAAGCTTTCAGCCTCACCTTCTCGGTTATGTTTATCAGTCAGGATTTAAATTTTTAGCTTTAGATTTGAAGTTGATTTTAGGACCTTTTATCATAGTTTATTTTCCAATCTTTATTTAGAACATTAAAAATACATATATAAAATTTTAATTTACAAATTATTTTATATTTGTAAATATATCATTTCGTCTTTTCTCTAATATGTCAAAGGATGGGGCTCTTTTGGTTTGTTTGGTAGTTGGGTGGTGATGTAGCAGCAGCAGGGGCCGGCCAAACCGGGCTCGGGGAGGGCGAAAACCAGGGAAGAGAGGCGCGCAGCCAAACCGCCCGACGGCGCGCGCACCACGCGCCCCCCGCAGTCCCCGGACACGTGTCACCCCCTCGCCACGTCGCGTCCATGCGGGCCCCACCCCCCACCCCCCACGGAAACCACCTCCCCCCAACCCCAACCCCTCTTCTTCTACCTCCCTCCTCCTCTTCCCTCTCCTCCTCCTCCCTTCCCATGATCGGTGATGGTGATGGCTAGCGCCGGCGTCAACATGCCGGGTGGCGATGGGGACCACCCCCCCGCGGCCGCCCAGGAATGCCACCGCCTGCGCAGGCGCCGCTACGTCCCCGCCGCCGCCGCCGCGTCCGAGGACGGGGACAACAGCAGCAACGGTGGGGGCGAGAAGAGGAGCCTCCCGGCCTCCTCCGCGTCGCCGTCCCCGTCCCCGACCTCGTCGGCGGCTTCCTCCGACTGCTCGTCCGACCGCGACGACGACGGGTGCTCCTCCACCGCCGGCGCCGCGGCGCGGCGGCTCCCGCTCCCGTCCGGGGCGTCGACGGCGGCCGCGGTGTGGCCCGTCGCGTTCGGGTCCGTCTCGCTCGCGGGGCGGATGCGCGACATGGAGGACGCCGTCTCGCTCCGGCCCTCCTTCTGCACCTGGCTCGACGGCTCGCCGATGCACTTCTTCGCCGTCTTCGACGGCCATGGCGGCCCCCATGTACGTCGCCCCCCCGCTAATCCTTTGCTTAATCCCATCATTATTTCATGCTAATCCTACTCATCATAATCTTGGGTTAGAAAGAAAAAAAAAACAGAGAGAGAGAGAGAGAAAAAGAGATAGAGATTGGATTGATTGATTGCGAAAATGCTGCTGTTGTGTTGTACCGCATTGCACTGTTTGATCCACCTGGCAATGTTCTAGCACCATCGAAACCGAGGTCGACACGTTTTTTTTTTATAAAATTTGTCGTTTAATTTTCGTTTTTGGTTTTTACTACCACTGCTCGATCAGTGACGTGTGTTTGTTTGGTTTTCTCTTTTTTTTGGTGTGATCGATGGACAAAAAAAAAAAAGCAGGTGTCCGCGCTGTGCCGGGAGCAAATGCACGTGATCGTGGCGGAGGAGATGGTGGCGGAGGCGGCGGCGCTGCGGCAGCGGCAACCGGCGGCGATGGAGGAGGAGGAGGAGGAGAGGGCGTGGCGGGCGGCGCTGTCGCGGAGCTTCGGCCGGGTGGACGCGCTGGCGGCGGTGGCGTGCGCGTGCGGGCGCGCCACCGTGCCGGCGTGCCGGTGCCCGCTGTCGGGGCAGACGGGCGCCATCATCGGCTCCACCGCCGTCGTCGCCCTCCTCGTCCGCGACCGCCTCGTCGTCTCCAACTGCGGCGACTCCCGCGCCGTCCTCTGCCGCGCCGGCGACCCCCTCCCCCTCTCCTCCGACCACAAGGTAATCAGCCCTTCCATTCCTACGTGGCACCCTCCTCACACGCACACGTGTCCCTCACACCACGGCTTTGACCGTACCTGCCAAAATATTCCAAGTCTCGCGCTGCCGTTTACCGTTGACTCCTGCGGGGGGTGGGCCCCAGCCGAGGTGTCGCCTCTCCGGAACCTTCGCGGCCGCGGCTGCCTCGCCGGCGACGCGTGGTTGGCCGCCGGCGACCGGAGAAAAAGAGAGAGGTCGCTCTCGCTTGTCGGAGAGACATGGATCGCCTCGCCTTGCCGTGCTCGCCGACGTGGACCCCGCTAGCGTCATCACAAAAAAGATTATCACCTCGTATTAAAAAATAATAATAAAAAAAATAATTACTAGTATCTTTTTTTCTTCTCTTATTATGGTCTGTTTTTGTTTTGGCCCTCTCATTAATGCGAGTAGAAAGGGCAGTGGCAATTTGGAGAATTTGTGGGAACCTCGGGGGTGGCTGCGGAGGGGCGCGGCCCACGTGGTGTTGGGCGGGGGAGGGGGGGGGGATTCCGAAGTGTTTTAGGTGGTGTTTAGATCCAGGGACTTAACTTTAGTTCCTGTCTTTAGACACTAATTTAGAGTATTAAATATAGACTACTTACAAAACTAATTACATAAATAAAAGCTAATTCACGAGACAAATTTTTTAAGACTAATTAATCTATAATTAGAGAATGTTTACTGTAGCATCACATAGGCTAATCATGGATTAATTAGGCTCATTAGATTCGTCTCGCAAATTAGTCCAAGATTATGGATGAGTTTTATTAATAGTCTACGTTTAATATTTATAATTAATTTTCAAACATCCGATGTGATAGGGACTTGAAAGTTTTAGTCCCATCTATACAGGGCCTTAATCCATCGCTTTCCTGGAGGGGGACACGTGTTGCTCTCGCGCGGGGCACGTGGGGGGATAAGACTGGTCAGAGTGTGGGGCCAGCTGCTTTGCTGCTGTCTGGTGGGGCCCACGTGAGCAGTGAGAGGGGGTTGGCCGCCACCTCTGCCACCTGTCCCTGCTCCTGTGTACTGTGAAGTTGCTGTCCCTTTGCCTCTTTTTTTTTCTTTTTTTCTTTTTTATTTTTGCTCTTCCTGAGATGGATTGTGGACCCACACTGGTCAGAGCTTCCTTTTCTGTGGAAAGGGGGAAAAAAGAAGGGGAAAATTGGCTGGGTGTGGTTGGCTGTGGTAGGTCCATGAGGGGGGTAGGAGATGGGGGCAGTGGTTGGTGCGACAATATTCGTGCTGGATGTGGTAGTGTGATTAACCTAATCTTGCTCTTGTATCTTGCTAATCATAAGTGTGATCTTGCTGCTGACGAACCTAGATTACATGGTACTATAATTGACGGTGAATTATGCAGCCGGACCGGCCGGACGAGAAGGCGCGGATCGAGGCGGTGGGTGGCCGGGTGGTGTACCTCAACGGGCCGAGGGTGCGTGGCATCCTCGCCATGTCGCGAGCATTAGGTAATGTCATCGTCATCATCATTGATCTAAATTCTGTCTGCAGGCACTATCTTTGTGTGTTGTGTTTGCTACTCTGCTGTAGAAGAACTGAAATTGCCTGTGTCCTGGGCTACAATGTCTTGGCTGCTAGCTGCACACATGATTCACTTAAGACCACATGATACAGCTAGCAGTGGGTGGCACAATCTGAATGTTTGCGTAGCTAGCTAGCTTTGGATAGAACTTGGAGCCACAATAAAACCAATTTCTGTCGCTCACGTGTTCGTCTTGGCGTGGGTTTTGATTTCACGCGGAAACATGTACTCAATGAGTAAATGTTTCGAAAAGAAGTCTGCTAAGAGCAGGTACAATAGTAGGCTATAAGCCAGCTGCAAACATATTTTAAGAAGATAAATAAGGAGAGAGAAGAGTAGCAGATTACAGATTTGTAGCCAGCTATAGCACAGACTCCAATACGCAGTGTGTGTATGACTGGTGGGACCAGGTATTAATAGTGTATTATGTAACTATTGTATAAATGAGCTATTAGATTGGCTATAGATAAATTGGAGCTAGTAGTTGGCTATAATATTAAACTTGCTCTAATAGAAGTAGTCAGGAGTTGTACTTGTGCACATAATCTGGAGTTAGGGAGACCAATTATATATGGTTGGTAATGCCTTGCCATTCTAGTTTAGTTGCTCTGGATATCATTTGTTTATTGTTCACTAGCCTTTTGGTTTTGCTTGATCATTGGGCTAAACCACTGAAGCTCCATTGGCAAGTCAGTTTCTAAGACGTGTCCAGTTGTTCTTAAACTATCATGTTGCCCCCAACGAGGTTGGGGGAAATGGAAATAAACAAAAGATCGGAAGGTAATACTATATCACAAAGGGTGGTTACATTTGTCGCTCTGCATGTTCTTCCAAACATAAAAAGGAACCTATTGCTCTGCATCTTTCCACCCCTTGACCAATCAAAAACTGCCTGGTGACAGAATCTAGGTCAAATAAGGATGTTCCTGCTTTAAGACTATGAGGAAAATAAGTATTATATGCAAGTTTCGTGGCAGGAAGGTTATGAATATGACAATAGCATGGTACCCTATGAATTTAAGGTTTTTTACACTTTAGTTACATAGGATATTTGCATCTGTCCGAAGGTACCAACTTTTTTTTGTGGTTTATACAATTAACTATGACAAAGATAAAAGGTACAATTCCAGCTTCTAATGAGCTTCTAGTAGATGTTACTTGGCAGTTTGTTGAGTTGATACACAGTCACATCACTGACCCCACCGGTTTGTGCCATATTATCTGGCTTATCAAGAAAATGACCATATGTACCCAGTCCATCTCACTTTAGCCATTAGGCCTAACATTTGGCAGTGCCTGTATGGTGTTATTTCATTTAGTTATATTATCAGATGTCTGAAAGAAGAAAGATGGATTAGACATAAAAGACACGCGTTCATCTCTGATTCACCATCTGTGAAAGTGCTAGCTCTTTTTATTAGTTGCTCTGATTGTAACCTAACCAACTGACTAAAAGAAATGATCTTCATAAATAAGTGGGACATATATGTTTGATTAGGCTAGTGACGTTGTCCTCTGTTGTATCCTAAGTTCCCAATAGTGATGTTACACCTTTTTTAATCTAGCTTTCAGGATTGACAAAGGAAATACCTTGGGTAGTAATAATTTGGACCTTTTGACAATAGAGAAAAGCTCAACTTGCACCATTGTAGAACCTTGTCAGTCTATTTGATTTCAAAACTATATAATTGTACTTCATATCGAATGTTTATAATCAAATAACATAGAAAATATTGTCTCTGCAGATCTGATGTTGTTTCTGATAAACCACTTTTTCTTAAAATAGTTTTTATCTGTCTATCTCACAAGCTCTGTTTTAAACTAGAGTTCAGTGGTAGTATGTTTATATATCAGGTTTCAAGTTGGAGAGGGTTGTATTATATTACAGACACACCATTTTGGTTGTAGGAATTGCCCATTTCACATATAGGAAGCACCACACTACTTATCACTTATTAAGTATTTTGAATCAATGAAGATTCCTACTTTATATAGTAGATTAATTAATATAATGATAATATAATTTATGTGCAGCAGAAGGAAGCAGTTTACTTGGCCCAAAAGGTCAAAGGAAATGTGTTCTTTCAAAATACTTATCTGTCCAACTTGTCATTATAGGCTTATACATGATACATCACCTTCCCTTGATATAGGCAGTACAAATTTCCCTACATTCTAGTAGTTACTGAGTGGTTATAGAATATTTTATGTTTCTGCATCTCACGTTTGCCCCTGTTTTGATGCTTAAGCTTTTCATTGCAAAAGGGCTGGTCCCTGTGTATCCTTTCATTGTAGCTTCAGAGGTATCTGTGGCTTAAATATTTGGATGGAGTTCTTGAAATGCCGTAGCCATAATAATGTTCTCGATTTCACTAGTTCGTTAGGTTTATATGTGTCATCTTCTCCTTTTTCTTTCATGAAACTAAATAGGATTCCTGAAAATACTATGTAATACCATGAATCTTCTCATTTACTAGAATTCAATGCAATACCATTTGAAATGTTTGAAAATTTATTTCCTTTCCTGTATATTACTTACTTTATGAGATTCTTTATGTAAACTAATTCAGTATCATGTATGTTACTCTCAATTATTCTAAATATGTTCACGCAGGAGACAAGTACCTAAAGCCTGAAGTCATATGTGAGCCAGACATCACCATAACCGTGAGGACCGTCGACGACGAATGCCTCATCCTCGCGAGCGATGGGATGTGGGATGTGATCTCAAACGAGACGGCCAGCGATGTCGCTCGACAATGCCTTGAAGACGGGAGCCCCACCAGTGGGCGTCGCGCAGCTAGGAGCGGCGAAGCCGCTTCCAGCAGCGCCGGTGCTCCGGCAGCAGCGGTAGGCCAAGAATCTGAGCCTCGCTGCTACCGTGCCGCTGCTCTCCTTGCGCGCCTCGCCCTCGGCAGGGAGAGTTCAGATAACATTAGTGTCGTTGTGATTGATCTGAAAGGAAGAGGGTAGGCAGAGATCATGGAGGTAGCCTGGTCTCAGATCACAATAAGAATTTATCTGGCTGCTTCATTTTCCTTCATGTTTTAGCCTTTGTTATGTTCAACCCTCACAAAAGCAAGCTCTAGTAGTGGTTGTTAGAACAAAGGGAGGAGTTGTTTCTGAAAGTTGGGGTGGTCTGAACTCTGAAATTTTCTTTGTTCTTTCTTTTTTCTTCTTTCAATTTTACTAGCTTCCTAGTAGTTCTTTGTCGGTTATGTTCACTGGGAAGAGTCCAGTGGAAAAAAAAAAAGGAGAATGGATGCAAACATTGCCATCCATAGAGATAAAAGGAGATAACAAAAAAGAAATTGCAAATATGCAAAATGTCATGAGACATTATGTACATTATTTATTATTATATTCCATTTTCTCATGGAGCCCTGTGGCTTGCAGTTACTGTTTTTTTGTGGATGCCTGTTAATCTATCTATGATCCAATCAAATGTAGTTACTGACAAATCAAAGTGGGACATGTATAGTCTCATTTCGCTTATGTTTATAAGCCATCTTATTAAAACTTAATTTTCAAGGTGTTTTTGTGATTTTTTTAATTATAGTCTTTTTTACAGTATGTGCTTATAAATCAGTAAGGATAAGTTATACCCATAAATTAATTTTTTTAGAATTTAAACTATTTTACTTTAGTTATTAGTAATTAATAAACGGTTCCATAAAGCATATATGCATAAGCGACAAGGAGAGTGACAAAAGACCACCTCCCCTTTTCAAACTCTTTGGTCTTTTAGGCAACTAGACGTACGTACAAAACCTAAACACGCCACATTCACATCACAATACTTGCGTGCTCGTATTACCTGTGCATGCTATAAGCATGCTTGAAATGTTTGGTGATGCCAAATATTCCTAGAGTAGGGGTAAGTGCAAACTCCCTGAATATGCAAGAATATACTTACAAAAATACGATGGTCCTAAGAACAGATGATAGTCCTTCTCTCCAACATTGGCTCTGTTCGGCGGCAGGTATGGCTCTGTTCGGCAGGTATGGCTGCTGCAGCCGCTGCGGCTGCGGCAGTTCAAAGTCGCTGTAAGCTGCAGCAATTTTGAATTGCTGCAGCCGCTGCTAAACAAATGGCAGCCGAACACACTCATTTTCTTTTGACTAATAACGAAAGAACAATTCGTCATATTTACAAATATATATTGATATTTGCATGCAAACATTGAGGAGTCAATGCAATATTTCCAGACAATTGGTCCAATGACTAAACACACAGAATGAAATATTCCAATGGAACAATTATCTAGTGAAACATACCAGTATTTTGTTGTTTTTATGCGGCGTTTCACTTTTCGGCGTTTCACTTTTCTGCTGTAACTATGACACGATCGTACTAAAACATGTGACTGTCCAATGAAACATTATAGCGTTCCATAGAATTGAAATGATAAGCAATCCGATCCTTAGTCATGTCTATTTAATTATTTAAATAACTTCGATTCAATTCGTACAAATGAATTTTGAAAAAAGTCCGAATTACCTTTGAACTTTTGCACACATCCGATTTACCCCTAGATAACAATACAAACACTTTTAAATGTGGACTTTGTAATCCGGATAAATTACTCTCTAAATCGATTTGAATGTGGTTTTGGTCCTACGTAGGCGCACATGTGGCGCTGGCCCCACATGTCAGCCTCCACCTCATGCTTCCATACTTACATATCAAGCTAGTGGACCCTACATATCAGTTGCTATGTCCTCTTTCTTCATCTACTGCTAGAGCATCATCGGACGCTGCTTGGTTGCTGTCGTCGAACGCCAGTTGTCCAGCTCCTCTTCTCTCTCAATCTCTCCCCACAGCGTCATTTCGGCAGCACCAACTCCACCGCGCGGTCGATGCTAGAGTTCCTCCGCTCCCTCGTTGTGCTACCAAACACATAAACCTACTGCTCCCTTATGGCCTCAACAACACAACTTAGATCTAGCAAATACGACGGAAGCAATGGTGAACTCACGGCGGAGGCGATACAGGTGGTTTCAAGCTTGAAGTGGAAGAGCGGTGAGATTGACGGTGAGCTCCATGAACTCAACACCACTCGCCTATGCTAGCTCCACCACGAAGCATCGCCTCTTTGGATCTTGGTTCCACTTTGCTCCGCTGCCAAGAGTCAACTCTGCTAGCTCCGCTAGCGTGCATTGCCCCAAAACCCTAGTGTTGCTTGCCTTAGGAAGGGGCGCAGAGGAGGGGAGAAGAAGAGGGATTGGGCGAACAAGTGGGTCCAATAAAATTTTCTTTTACTTGTTTTGGCTGACTGACTATCACATGTGTGTCACTAAAGAGCAAAACCGCCCTAGAGTGTCGCGGGGTGGGGGGGGGTAATTTGTCCACTTTGCAAAGTTGATGGGTTTAAAATGTTATGTATTGTTATTCAGGGGGTAACTTGGATGAGCGCAAAAAATCATAGGGTAATTCAGTCTTTTTCCGATAAATTCCTTTACTACATTGAATCTTCACAAAATGTTTACCATTAAAACACTCAAAAATCCTAAAACCACTAATATTTGGACTTGATGTGCATAAATGAGATATTGATATTTATTGTGAAAAAAATTACTACTACTATGAAAAAAAACAACGGTTTATCCAAGTACATTAGAAATCGAAAACGCTCAGTGTCAGGCGCCACGCTCGCACACGTCGTGACTCCAAACACCCTGAAGCCTTCGATGGCGTGGTGGCCGGTGTCAGGAAGTCCTGGTGGGTAATCACCAAATGTTCAGTACGAGTACATCCAGTTCCGGGGCAAGATTAAAGGCGGTGATATGCGGTGGCCTTAGCGTCGAGCTCGTGTGGCTAGGCAGCGATGACCCTTCTCTCCTTAAACTAGGGGTGGAACCACGAGTAGGGCAGTTAAGGCTAAAGCATATGTAAATTATACTGTACTCTCTTCATACTTATAAAGTAAGTCGTTAAGGACAATACTTAAGTCAAACCTTAGAAATATAAATCATAAATAACTCTCAATTTGTTGAGTTTAAAAATGTAAAAAATATATGAATAGATTTGTCTTGAAAAATAATTTCATAAAAGTATAATATATTATTTTTTAATAAATATTTTTATAGAAACAAGAAGTCAATGTTGTGTTTTGGAGATCGTGTCGCTGTCCAAAACGATTTTCTTTACGAGTACGGAGGGAGAATTGATTAATTGAGCCATGTGTCTGGAGAAATTTTTGGCTCTACCACTGCCTCAAACCTTTCGTCTCGTCTCGTGTTTGAGGAGGTTGGCACTGATGTCTCACCGTTGGGACCATGCAGGAGTGGAGTACGAGAATACCAAATGGGTGTGTACGGTGCTTTTTCGATGTTTCAACCGATGTACTTGATGTTTCTTTGTGTCGAAATGTTTCAATGGTTGAAATTCTATATTTCGTACGTTAGAAAAAAAATTTCAATTCATAATTTGAATGTGTTTCACCGTTTTTAATAATATGAAACATGTTTCTATATAGTGGTGAAAATTTTTTCGATGAGCAGGGAAACAATGCTCGATTTGTTGGAAAACAAATTGGGATGTAGTAGTTCCGATTTCGATTAGAAATTTTGTGGTTGCACTACAACTTAGGTAAAAAAAAGAAAAAGAAAAAGAAAGCCGTCTGTGTCGTGGACTTGACTTTTTTTTTTAACGTGTGATGACTCTAACCCTTTGCTTCTTGTCTCCCAAGCTTACAAGACTAATAATTCTTACTAGTACTACTCAGCACGATTTAGAAAGAGTCTTTATAATTAACATCCGAATAGACAACGAATCCACTCTCAGCGACCACAAACCCAATCCCAAGAACCCGTTCGATCGATGGCTGCTTCCGACGTGCACCACGGCGGCGCCACGCCGGCGGCGGCGGCGACCGCCGTGCCGTGCGTCACGCTCAACTCGGGCCACGCGATGCCGGTGCTGGGCTTCGGCACCGGCTCGTCGACCCCGCCGGCCGACCTGGCGGCGACCATCGCGCACGCCGTGCGCCTCGGCTACCGCCACCTCGACACCGCGGCGGTGTACGGCACCGAGGGCGCGGTCGGCGCCGCCGTCGCCGAGGCCGTGCGCTGCGGCGCCGTGGCGTCCCGCGGCGAGCTGTTCGTCACCACCAAGCTCTCCATGGCCGACGCGCACCCGCCGCGCGTGGTCGCCGCGCTCCGGGAGTCGCTGTCCCGGCTCGGCCTCGACTACGTCGACCTCTTCCTCATCCACTGGCCCGTCGCCATCGGCAAGAAGGACGCCGCCGGCGAGCTGACGTGGGACGACCTGAGCCGCGGCCTGGTGCCGTTCGACATGGAGGGCGTGTGGCGCGGCATGGAGGAGTGCCACCGGCTGGGCCTCGCGAGGTCCATCGGCGTCAGCAACTTCTCCGCCGCCAAGATGTCGCGGCTGCTCGCGCTCGCCGCCGTGCCGCCGGCGGTGAACCAGGTGGAGATGAACGTCGGGTGGCGGCAGGAGAAGGTGCGGGAGGTGTGTGGCGAGGGCGGCGTCGTCGTCGCCGCCTACTCGCCGCTCGGCGCGCACGGCGCGCACTGGGGCTCCGACGCCGTCATGAACAGCGGCGTGCTGCACGACGTCGCCGCCGCGAGATGCAAGACGATCGCTCAGGTAAAAAAAAAAAAAACTAAGAAAAAAATCAATTAAAATCGTTGACTTCTACAATTCTATTGACATTAGCTGCTCCAGTTAAAATACTGAATTATTATTCTTTGAAACTATTCTCTCCGTCACATGGAAAATAAATCTAGAATGAGATGTGACGGTTGCCGCCATGAGAGGCAAGATGATTGCTCAGGTGATAAAATAAAACTAAGAAAGAAAAAGTTCAGACTGGTTGACTTCTACAGTTCAGAATGGTATTAGCTGTTTCAATTAAAATAATTGAATTGTTGTTATATAAACTTGTGTACTCCAATGATTTTTATTATAGTTTGACCTTTTTCATGGTTTATGGAAGTATAGAATGGCCATGGTGCTAGGAGAAAATAACCACGACAAGAATTAAATTTGATAAATGAAAAATTTACAACAATCAAAATAGACTCTGCTGAAAAGTCCTGTTTGGCCTCGAAAAGGGGGCGGGGTTTAGTAGTGTGAGTTGGTGGAGAAACTAATTCTCAATAATTCATAGGTGTGAAGTGGACACACAACAAGTCATATATGCTCCAGAATTTAGAGTTAATCGTTATGCAGTTTTTTAAAAATTTTGGATGAAAATTTAGCAATAGACTTAAAACTTTGAATATGTTGCTTATTTTTTTTGGTTGGTGTCGTTGTGTCTTTTTTTTTTATCTACTGTTGTTTTATTCTATCCTACCTGAGCTTTGAGAAAAAAAAATGTAATGGTTGTAGTTTCAGTTGCAGTAACTGAAGCAAATGCTAAATTTAATATCAACTAAATGAACCTTACCCTCTAAACTCCTGTTATCTCTCCCCTCTAAAAAAAACTCCTGTTATCTCTCATCTCAAGTTAGTCCCCATCATTGCTAATGCGAAAATTTTACCTAACACCTCTGGAACACAGCTGCCATGCCATCTGGTCTAATTTCCTCCTACACACTAGAAAAATACAGCTATTAAGGCATGTTTAGTTCGCGAATTTTTTTTATCACATCGGATATTTGACAGGATGTCGAAAGGAATTTTTGGACACTAATGAAAAAACTAATTTCATAACTCGCATGAAAACCGCGAGACGAGTCTTTTGAGCCTAATTAAGCTGTCATTAGCTCATATGGGTTACTGTAGCACTTTGACTAATCATGTACTAATTAGGCTCAAAAGGTTCGTCTCGTGATTTCCAAACAAATTGTGTAATTATTTTTTGTTTTCAAAAATATGATATGATGTTTTTGGGAAAAAAAAATTTAGGAACTAAACCAGGCCTAATTGTCTCCCCAAATAACTGAATTCACAATCAATAACAGTAATATTCCCTTCGTCCTAACAAACAAGGAAAATGCAAGACCAAAAATTCGATCGATTGGGTTAATTACATACATAATTACAGTATTCAATTAACAAAGGTTTATATCCTACAGTTTTATGTAAAACTACTATATATATACAAACATCAATATATAACTCAATTAATTAATTATCTCTTGGTTTGTGATGCAGGTGGCGTTAAGGTGGCTGTACGAGCAAGGCGTGTGCATGGTGGCGAGGAGCTTCAACGAGGGCCGGATGAAGCAGAACATGGACATCTTCGACTGGGAGCTCAGCGACCAAGACAAGGCGATGATCGCCGGCGTGCCGCAGCGGCGAGCCTGCCATGGAAACTACTTCGTCTCGCCGGACGGCCCGTACAAGTCCCTCCACGACCTCTGGGACGGCGAGATCTGACGACGGCAACGACTAGATCTCTATTCGCATCATTGTGCTGGTCAAAATACTGTCTTGTGTTTATATGGATCATCGATGCTAGGTCATTCCCAACTCAATAATTATGATGGTGTCTATAGCATTAAATAAGCTGCCACCTAGGATAAAAAATGATGTGGCAAGTGGATAAATAAGAAAAGAGAAGGAAACCATGTCTTGCATGAGACATCCAAGACATTATGTGAGATAAGTAGTATTAAATTTAAGTATGAAATAGTGGTGTTTGCATTGGAAGAGTAGTGTCTAGTACATGATGTGAAGTTTATAGAAACTACGTATAGTGTCTTGAGTTAAAAATGGCCTTATTATTAATAAAGACCGCCATAAATTTTTTATAAACATACGAGTACCTATCTTATACTATATCGCTAATCTCTAGTAACTCGTGAGTCCTGACCTACTACTAGTTAGAGAAATTATATTTTGCCACTCATTTTGAAGTAAAGAACAATTGAAGAATAGAGTTATTAATCTGTCATAACAGTTCTAGATTATGAACTGTTTGGAGGCATCGACGTTGCCGCAGCAGCTGCAGAACTCCAGGACAACCATGGCTGCTTACGGTTGTTGGTGTAGGGAACTAATCCTTTCGTACGTAAAACGAAACAACTCATTAGCGTATAATTAATTAAATATTAGCTATTTATTTTTAAAAAATGGTTGAATATATTTTTTAAGTAACTTTCGAATAGGAATTCTTTAGAAAAACATACCATTAAATTGTTTGAAAAATGTACACGTAAAAAACGAGAAAGATAGTTAGAAAAATAAGGTAAAAAACACAACCTTACTGCTGGGTAAAGAACATAACATTTTACTGCTGTGTCTAAGACCGTACCTAGAAATTGAAGGCCTATGTGAAAGTACTCCCTCCGTCCCATAAAAAATCAACCTAGTACTGGATGTGACACATTCTAGTGCTATGAATCTAGACATACTCTGTCGGTATGTCTAGATTAATTGTACTGGAATATATCACATTCAGTTCTAGATTCGTTTTTTTTTTACGAAAGGAGTATATATTGAGCCTGAATTGAAAAGATGTGGTGACCTACGACAGATAGCCACAACCGTGTACTGTACACACTGCCGTGGCCGGTGGTGTATAGTCGTGGACACACAGAAGTCAGGCAGCTAGGAGCTTGTTCATTAATTCGTGCCGTCTGTACGTGCCCATTAACCATCCTTAAGTAGCGGTGCTGATTGTTTTGAAAAAAAGATCGAAGTAGTGTCCTAGCGGCGACGGTGTGGGAAAACCGAGTCTTAAAAAAGCGAGACGATGCGATGTGTGGTGCATGTTGGATGTTAGTTTGATCAAACGAGACAACATGAGAACATACATTCTTTTTTGCCTGTTGTTTGAGCTTTCAAATTAATACTAAATTGCTCAAATAGCTTGTTGGGCTTTCCATACGTGTAATACGTTTTCATTTCTTTGCTATTATAGTTAGCATGGATAGGATAATTACGAATTAGTACTAGTAGTTATAGATTTGGGGGCCTTGAACATGTGCACACTTTACATCGGTGGATATACGGCCCCTGCTGCCATCGACAGTTACCATACAGGAAGCTCACCCGTAGCAGGGTCTGCTTCCTGGGCCGCACTACCGATGATCTTTCTCAGCCGCCACGCCTAGCCCCATCCTGCTCACGGGCACTGCCATGTTGAACGTGTTGGAATTAATAGATGGGTTAAAGCCTATTCGAAGATTAATTCTTTGGAAAATTACAAAAGTCCACCTCATGGGATGGTATGCATGTGGAGTTTAGTACCACCTTACTTATTCTAGCGGATGGGGACCTCCTTAAAAGGGAGGATGCCCTCCTAGCCACTTGAAGCATGTGTGGTGGAGAGAAGAGGCGGAACACACGCACGCACGCAAGTCAAATGGTCCGCAAAATTGGCTCCTTTTGTAATTTTGTTTTGCTGCGGGAAATTTTGGAAACATTCTGAAAAATCCAGTGCGTGAAAACGGCGTGGAGTCCGAGTAAGTTACGCGCGGCTTATCCGATTCGGTTACTGTCGAAACATGAATTCGGCAATAATAAAACGGGGTAGCGCACGAGACCTAAAAGTGGATGGATGCAGAGACAAAGGATTTAGACAGGTTCAGGCCCTCTCAATGAGAGGTAATACCCTACTCCTGTTTGGGGAATTGAATCCGCCGAGTGTGTATTGATCTGACGATCAGGTTGTCTCATATCTGCCCCCTAGAGGGCCTCCTGCCCACCTTATATAGGATGGGGGGCAGGATTACAAGATAGAAACCTTAACCAATACGGTATCGGTTTCCTAAATCAGGACTTTAGGCCGTTCCGTAATATACAAGGAAACGTAACACCCAAGTCATGATCTGTTACATATTACATAGATATAAGTTATCCCCTATAACTAGTCGGATAACCATGCCCTGTGGGTATGGGGTACCCATAATATCCACAGTAGCCCCTGAGACCTTCGCAGTCGAAAAGATAATCTTCTCTCGAACCAGATTACTCCAAAGCCGAGTGCTTCAATCATCTTTGTCATGGTCTCCCGAGTACTTTTACCAAATCTGAAGACTGTGGAGGGCTGAAAAATAAAGTCAGGTGCATCGAATAGATGCACCTAATAGGTGTAGCCCCCGACAATGTGGTTAATTGAACAAACCAAGCATATAGTCAAGGAATAAATAATCCAACCAACCAAGTGGTTTTGATAATCGTAATCAACCAAGTGACTTGATATCAATATATAGTATATGCGGTGTGAATCCTCCAAATAACATGATCCGAGTGATATACCAAAATAGCTATAAAAAAGCTCGTATATTGTGAATAAAGAAATTTCCAAAGTATTGGGCATACGCCATGCGCACACTGCTTTAACAGATGTGCTTAAGTCCCTAGAAGACACATGGTTTCACCACACCTGGAAATATATGGCATATGTGGTGTAAAATCCGAGTAAATAAACTCATAAAGGATTTACCAACCGCCTAGAAAAATGACCATAATATATAATCAGCCTAAGCCATAATATTGGTCAATAAAAATGCACACTTACGTGGCAAAAAGCAATGATATTATATCCAATCAATTGCTTGATAAACCCAAACAGCACCTTGACTATATAAAAAAGTCAGCGGGGCAGCTATGTAAAGCTTTACTGTTTGACACCTTTTAAGATGCATCGTACCAACTCCTAAAAAGTCGAGTAACTGCGGTATAAAAGGATTTTAAGGTATTGGGCACTTGATCACGCGCACTTTGGCCTAAGCGAAAAGTGCCTAAGTCCCTAAAAGAACGTGACAGGCCACACCTGAAAATATGGGCTGCAGACATATTAGGCCTAGGCCAAAACATATGCCTTCGACACCCTTTAAAGGATGACGCATATAACATGCTCCCGAGTAATAAATCTTCCGGGTAATATAGATCAAGCGTAGCTCATATGAATAGCTTCTGATCTGAATGATTATCCCTTATGGGATACTCCAAAATAAATATAATAATTGAATCCCGACTGGCGCAAGTATTCGGTTGATAGCCCTTACGGGGAATAATAATTGGTCCAGTCTTTGAGCATAGAAAATAGACTCATGACTATGAATCCATGTGGAATGTATCCGGAACAAGTCCAAATTGGAGATATAATCCTCACGCTTGAGTTGATGAGCCCCTGAGCATATAGCTTGTCCTTCTGTCATAGTCAAAATTGCTTATTGGCAATAGCTGACGCAGTCGGCATGGAGATGAAATGACCAACATGAAGACGAAATTGCTCATCAAAAGTAATGGAAGATGTCATTGGTAGTAAAAAACAGTGACACCAATCAAAGGTAATGAAGTTGCACAGCCGTGGAGGCGAAGAAACCAATCGGCAGCAGACAAGTCAGCCAACAGTGAAGATGAAGGCATCCAGCAACATCGACAAAATTGAGCAGCCATGGTGGCGAAATAATCAGTCGGTGACAGATGAGGCAGCCGATGAAGAAGATGAAGATGCCCATTAGTGGCGACATAATAAGCCATCCGTGAAGGCGAGGATACCAGTCGGTGGTGACGAAAGCAAGCCGACGGTGAAGATGTAGACACGTATCAAAGGCAATAACGAAATCCACCAATCATGAAAATAAAGAAAATAGTCGACGACGACAAAGGCAACCGTCAGTAGCAACAGAGATGATCGACTATGATGACGAAATTGCTCATCAAACAGTAGTAGAGTGGGCTATGTTGAAGAGGCTTGACAGTATGTTGATGAAGATGACGATGTTGGTGATCCAGCCAATAGCAGTGTAGCAACCAATGATAATGACAAAGACGCTCATCAGCATTTGCATAGTAGGTCAACCATGAAGGTGAAATAATAAGTCGGCGAAAACATAATCATCCATTAGCAACAGCGGAGATGTCAGGGCCGATGAAGCAGAGGTGCTGGTGATGATGTCTGTCACACCCTGAAAATTTTAAAATTTATAAATTGTTGTTTAAATGGAATTTTTAGAAATAATTTTAAAAGTCTTGAAGAGAAGATCTAGTTTTAATTAATAAATTCCAATATAAAATGGGGCCAGATAAAATTTCATCAAATACTTTGCTTAATTCTATAATTCCTAGATTTTTCTGGGATTTATTTGAGCTAAGGAAGTATTTTTAATAAATGGAATTGCATTTAAGAAATAATTTAAATTGAAAAATGTTTTAAAAAGTCTCTTTTGGCTTTGGGCCGAAAGTCGGCCCAAAACCCCCTCTCTCTCCTCGGCCCAGTTCGGCCCAGTCCGCCGCGCGCGCGCCCTTTCGCTGTCGCTGACAGGTGGGTCCCGCCTGTCAGGACCTTCGTCCTCCTTCGGCCGCCGCCGCCGAAACCCTAGTTTCGCGCCGCCGCCGTTTCCTTCCAAATCCGGCTGTTCCTTTCCTTCTCCGGTCGAATCAAAAGAGGGGAAACAATCTCCGGGATCTACTCTACCTTTTCTCCTTTGGAATCTTCGGCTTAATCGGTTTGGAAGTTCATGGAATCGAGTTCGATTCGGATCGACCTCTTTCCTTCGAGCCGCGAGTTTCCTTCGCCGTTGCCGCCGTCGTGGGCCTTTGCCGCCGCCTCCGAGCCCCTTTAAAAGGACCCTCGGTGTCTCCTCTACCCGCCGCCACCCTCGCCTTCGCCTCTCGTCGCCGGAAGAGCTCTAGCGCCGTGTGCCCTAGCTTTGCCGTCGCCGCCGCCGTTCCAGCCGTGCGCCGTCGTCGCTTCAGCCGTCACCGTCGCTCGGGAAGACCGTCGTCGTGGTCGCCATCGCGTCGCCGTTCTCGTCCGCCCCTTCGCCGTTGCCGGAGATCGCCGGAGCTTCGTCGCCGTCGACAACCCGAAGGTTTCCGCCGTTTCCTCCTCGTCGTCGTCCGTTGTTCTTCCGCCGCTGTTTTGGTCACCGGTGTGTTCGCCGCGTCGTCCTCTACATGCTGGTGCCCTCCGTTTGCGTCCTGGTGCCGCCGTTCGCCGGCAAGCGTGCGCCGCCCGAGCCGTCCGCTCCGCCGAGCCGCCGCCGCTGTCGGTGACGTCATCGCTGACGTCATCGGGGTCGTCCGCTGTGAGCCGGTCGTGGACCGTTCGATCTCGGCCGTCCGTTTTGGATTGGTTCGATCTCGGCCGTCCGTTCGTGTGAACCGCCGCCCGTGCGCCCGGTCCACGAAACCCTAGCCCGCTGACGCAATAACCCTTCTTTTCCTTTTCAAAAATAATTCATTATTGCGTCATAATTCAATTTTAACCGATATAAGTGTTTTAATCCGATTTAATCTTTAAAAATTCATAACTAATTCATCTTAGCTCCGATTTAGTTGGTTCAAGTCTCTAAATTTTTCTAAAATTGAGATTTACACTTTAAAAATATCCACATATACTGTTCATGCTTGTTTATGTGCTGTTTTGGTGATTTTGCTCTTTTCTGCTTAGATTCCGTCGTTTCCGGAGAGTCCGTTTTCGCAGAAGAAGAGTTTGAAGAGTTCCAAGGCCAGCAAGGCAAGTCACACAGATCCCAAACAACCCTTTGAGCATGTTGATCCTATTTAAAGCTATTGTTTCTATTCAACTATTGCATCTATTTTCGAATGTCATTGGGTGGAGTTGACCTATTCTTTGTTATGGCCCTTTCGTACTTGATTACCTTATTCCTTGATACCTTGGGGTTATATTAATTTGACTAGTTGAGCTTTATTTATATTGGTTCAACTAGATATTAGATATAATTGCTTAGCCCTGCTTAGAAACATTAGTACACTTATGGGATAACTAATGACTCACTATTATTTCATGATGGCTTATTGATAGTTCACGATGGTCAATCGTGATTAGTTAATTAATTAATGTGCCAACTAAAACCTGATAATGGTGGGTTGTGGGCACATAGTTTTGATGGTCGTGCTCATGACAATTAAGGACCGGTTCACGAGTTTCGGTTGTGAAACATTTATCGTGCCAACCACAAGCCAGCATGGGCAACGGCTTTATCTTTTGTATAGCATGGTTCATTGCGGGGCACCAGACTGAGAAGTGGCGGAGATAAGCCCACGGGGGTCGCTGGGGAGTCCATGCCTTGTTTATAAGGGGGTGATTATGATCCAGGAAGGTGCGCTGCAGTGGATTGTGTTATGCGAGGGATATTGTCACAACTCCTTTCCGAGATACCGTGGTGGTATTGAGGCACATGGTGACATGATGTGGGGTTGTGTCTTGTGGGTACAGTGGTACACCTCTGATCAGAGTAAAACTATTCGAATAGCCGTGCCCGCGGTTATAGGCGGGTCTAACAATGTCTTTCGTGATTAGTCTCACACCTCTCATCATTGTAAAAGATGCTTAAACTGGTAATAATTTGATTAGCTCCTGGTTTGGAATGTTATATTCCTGGTTTGGAGATAGAACTGTGCAGCCGGGGTGGTTGTTCAGAATGGTTGGGCCTATACAACAGGGTATGTTGTATAGCGTTGGATTAATATTGTTTAATTACTTAACTGTTTTATCAAATTCTCAAATGTTTGCTAAATGCTGCTTTTGCAAATGCAACCCTATTATGCCATCCTTTGTTATCCTGTGCACTTGCATATTTGCTGCGTGGCTTGCTGAGTATGTCATATACTCACCTTGCAATCATTCATCAGAGGAAGAGTTCTACAATGAGGCTGATGGTGTGGAGGATTAGGTGTAGCCTTGGTCAAGCTGCCTGTGGAGTGGAGCCGTCTGCGCCGTTTATTTATTTTCCGCTGCTTAGATCTTTATTGATTGAGAGGAACTATCTACCTCTGTAATGACATTTTATTCACTTATTAATTAGAGTAATATTTGTACTCTATTATCAATTTGTTATTGTGTGCCTCGGCTGATTCCTGGACGAGGGTTCACACACATGTAAGCGTTTGGAATTTTGGATAGAAATTCCGGGCGTGACAAGTTGGTATCAGAGCCTCTTTGACCCTAGGTTATGCCAAATGGTTATCCATAGAAGCCCTCTAAAAATATTGGAAAAGTAGAACTGTTCTCCTCCCTTTCTCTTTTAATTAAACCAAACTAATGGCACATGTACTTCATAATCTCTTTTAATGGTTCTCATTAAAAATTTATTTCAGTGTTATTAGTACTGTACATCTATTACTGTACTAATGGCTCATTTACCAGCAAAAGTTTTACAATACTGTTTTATTTAATCTTGCTGCAATAAAATAAATTTAGCATGTTGATTTTATAATTTTCTTTCTTTTCTTTTGAAACCAGTTATTCAAAATTACAAAATTTGTGACCTCGTTTCCAACTGTTTTAACTTATCTCGCAAAGCTTGGTTTACTTTATTTACTTACCTTTTACTCTGATTTTCTAACTTTATTCAAATTAATCCAAAAACTTGTGCTATTAATTGGATAAAGGTCTTAACTCCCTCCTTTCACTTGTCTTTAGATGCCGCGTTACAAGCCTGAGTACCTGTTTGGTGTTGAGGGTTTTGTCCAGGAGTTGCGTACGATGTCCTTTGTCATTGGATTTGGGACTGCCCCTTTTTATGCCCAGATTCCTCATGATCGTCATGAAGAGAAGTGCCGAGTCAAAGTCACCTTGAACAGTAATAGTGAAGATATCCCCTCAGTGATGTTTGAAGCTGGAGGAAGAAACTACATCCATGCATGTCAGGAGGTGGCAAGGATCGCCATAGGAGAGCTCCGTGATCGCTACAGTGATCAGTTGGCCGACACTGAGTATCGCTACCATCCTCGCCAACCCCAGGGAAGTGACCGTGGCAGTTACCTTGAGACTGAAGGAATTGAGAATGATGCTACCACGAAGCATTTGGTTGAGATGTTGTGGGCTATGGATGAAAGTCGTGCGGAGACTGTGTTAGCCGCTCAAGATCGTGAAGACCGGAATCGCGGTAAGATTTGCAAGTTAGAAGACAAGGTGGATCGTTTGGAGAAGGAATTAGCCGCATTGAAGGGAGAAGCACCGCCGCAGAAGGCCAGGATTCGTCTTACCGCAAGGAAGAGAGCTCTATTTGTCCCTCGCTATCAACTGGCGCCAAAGGTTCGTGTGATGGAGAAAGAAGTTGCCCCAGCTCAAGCGGATCCTCCGGTCATCATCATAAGTAGTGATGAAGAAGAAGAATCCAAGCGCAACAATTCCAAGATTGAGTGGGTAGCATCTCAAGATGATAAAGACGAGCCTTCAATCGACCTCCGATGCTTGGAAGAACTAGAGTGACTTGTTAAGTCGTTGTCTTAGATCGTTGTGTTAGTTTGCTTGCTTAAAGTTTGCTTGTGTGTGGCTCGCATGTGATTTACATCAGTGGTGGGATGTAAGTGCATGCGTTTGTTTGCTTTTGAGTGTTAGGAAGTTGGTGAGTTTAGTGGTGTGAGAGTCTTTAGTTTGTATTAATGAAACTCAGTTAAGATCAATAAAAGTTAAAGTAATTCTCTGTCCTAAGTAGTTTCCCCGGTTTCTCTTCTTGTGCCCTGTCCATGCCAGATGGTGAACACTCGCAGCAATGGGAATGGTCCCAACAACCCCAATAACAACAACAATGGAGAGAATCCCACTCTTGCTCAAGTTCTTGCTCAACAGACACAGCTTATGAACATGATGATGCAGCAATTTCAGAATCAGCAAAACCAAGGAAATAATCATGCACCTCCACAGAACAAGTTAGCAGAATTTCTTCGTGTGAGGCCGCCTGTTTTCTCTAGTACCACTAATCCTGTTGAAGCTAGTGATTGGCTGCATGCCATAGAGAAGAAGTTGGATTTACTTCAGTGTACTGATCAGGACAAGGTCTCATTTGCATCACATCAGTTGCATGGCCCTGCCTCTGAATGGTGGGATCACTTCCGCCTTAACAGGACTACTGCTGAACCTATCACTTGGCTTGAATTCACCGCCGCTTTCCGGAAGACGCATATACCATCAGGAGTAGTGTCTCTCAAGAAGAAGGAGTTCAGGTCGCTTACCCAGGGATCTCGCTCTGTTACGGAGTATCTGCACGAGTTCAATCGTCTTGCTCGTTATGCTCCGGAAGATGTGCGCAATGATGAAGAGTGCCAGGAGAAGTTTTTGGGAGGACTTAATGATGAGCTTTCTTACCCACTCATGGTTGGAGATTATCCTGATTTCCAGAAATTAGTGGATAAGGCTATTCGTCAGGAGGACAAGTACAATCGCATGGAGCAGAAGAAACGCCGGATTGCTCAATTCAAGACACAACAGGGGAATAATCAGAAGCCGCGTCTTACTTTAGGACCCCAGTCTGTGCCACAGGGAGGTTCTTCGTCTGTTGTTCGTCCGCAGCGTCAGTTCTTCAACAACAATGCTGGCAACAACATCCGTAATCAAGCTCCACGTCCTGTTGCAGTTCCAGCACAGCAACAACCTGCCAAGAGGGAGCAAGGCAACAAGCCCGTGGTGTGTTTCAACTGTGGAGATCCAGGACATTATGCTGACAAGTGTCCGAAGCCCCGACGCGTGAAGGTTGTCCCTGCCCAGAATAACTCTGCTGTACCAGCATCCAAGGCTCGTGTAAATCATGTCGCTGCTGCAGAAGCTCAAGGTGCTCCAGATGTGATTTTGGGTACGTTCCTTGTTAACTCAGTTCCTGCAACAGTACTTTTCGATTCTGGTGCTACACATTCATTCTTATCTATGAGTTTTGCGGGAAATCATGGGATGGAAGTAGAAGATCTTAGACGTCCTTTGATGGTTAGTACCCCAAGTAATCAAGCACTCTCTTTGCAACGTAGCCCCTCGGTCAGAATAGAAATTCAAGGAGTACCATTTCTGGCCAATCTTATCTTGTTAAAATCCAAAGACCTTGATGTCATCCTAGGGATGGACTGGTTAGCCAGACATAAAGGTGTGATAGACTGTGCCAACAGAAAAGTAACTCTCAACAGCTATGATGGTCGAGTTGTAACTGTTCATGCATTGTCATCTGAGTCTTTAAGGTCAAGACTGAACCAGATAACTTTGGAAGAGATTCCTATAGTCCGGGAGTATCCTGATGTGTTCCCAGATGATTTACCTGGTATGCCGCCTAAAAGGGATATAGAGTTCAGAATAGATTTGGTACCTGGAACAACTCCGATCCATAAGAGACCTTATCGAATGGCAGCCAATGAGTTGGCAGAAGTTAAGAGGCAAGTAGATGATTTGCTACAGAAAGGATACATCAGACCGAGTTCATCACCATGGGGAGCTCCGGTTATTTTTGTGGAAAAGAAAGACCATACTCAGAGAATGTGTGTGGACTATCGTGCACTAAACGATGTGACTATCAAGAATAAGTATCCACTACCCAGGATTGATGATTTGTTTGATCAGCTTAAAGGTGCCACTGTTTTCTCCAAGATAGATCTTCGATCAGGGTATCATCAGTTGAGAATCAAAGAGGAAGATATACCTAAGACAGCTTTTACCACTAGGTATGGGTTGTTCGAATGTACTGTTATGTCTTTTGGACTTACCAATGCCCCTGCTTTCTTCATGAACTTGATGAATAAGGTGTTTATGGAATACCTAGACAAGTTCGTGGTGGTCTTTATTGATGATATTCTTATCTACTCTCGAACCAAAGAAGAGCATGAGGAACATCTTCGCCTTGCATTGGAGAAGCTACGAGAACATCAACTGTATGCTAAGTTTAGCAAGTGTGAATTTTGGTTGTCTGAAGTGAAATTCCTTGGTCACGTCATCTCAGCCGGAGGAGTTGCCGTCGATCCTAGTAACGTGGAATCCGTAACCAATTGGAAGCAACCAAAGACAGTTTCAGAAATTCGCAGTTTCCTAGGCCTCGCAGGATATTATCGGAGGTTTATAGAGAATTTTTCCAAGATTGCTAAGCCCATGACACGACTGCTTCAGAAAGATGTGAAGTACAAGTGGTCGGAAGAATGTGAGCAGAGTTTTCAAGAGTTGAAAAGTCGCTTAATATCAGCTCCTATTTTGATTTTGCCTGATCCAAAGAAGGGTTTTCAAGTGTATTGCGATGCATCCAAACTTGGGTTAGGTTGTGTTCTGATGCAAGATGGGAAGGTGGTTGCCTATGCCTCTCGACAGTTACGTCCACATGAGAAGAACTACCCTACTCATGATATTGAGTTAGCTGCAGTCGTTCATGCATTGAAGATTTGGCGTCATTATCTTTTCGGTACTCGTACAGAAGTGTACACCGATCACAAGAGTTTAAAGTATATCTTTACTCAGCCGGATCTGAACATGAGACAACGGAGATGGTTGGAATTAATTAAGGATTATGACATGGGAATTCATTATCATCCGGGAAAGGCTAATGTTGTAGTAGACGCTCTTAGCAGAAAAGGCTATTGCAATGCTACAGAAGGACGACAGTTGCCATTGGAATTATGCAAGGAATTTGAAAGATTAAATTTGGGAATTGTCGGTAGAGGTTTCGTTGCAGCCTTAGAAGCGAAGCCCACTCTAATTGATCAAGTTAGAGAAGCCCAAATTAATGATCCTGATATTCAAGAGATCAAGAAGAATATGAGAAGAGGAAAAGCTATTGGTTTCTTGGAGGATGAGCAAGGAACTGTATGGTTGGGTGAGAGAATCTGTGTCCCCGACAACAAAGATCTAAAAGATGCAGTTCTGAAAGAAGCTCATGATACTTTATACTCCATTCACCCTGGTAGTACTAAGATGTACCAGGATCTCAAGGAAAGATTTTGGTGGGCAAGTATGAAGCGTGAAATCGCAGAATATGTAGCAGTATGTGATGTTTGTCAGCGAGTCAAGGCAGAACATCAGAAACCCGCCGGTTTGTTGCAGCCTTTGAAGATTCCTGAATGGAAATGGGAAGAAATAGGTATGGATTTTATTACTGGTTTACCCAGAACGTCATCAGGCCATGATTCTATTTGGGTGATAGTCGACAGACTTACCAAAGTGGCTCATTTTATTCCGGTAAAGACAACCTATTCCGGAAGTCGTTTGGCGGAATTGTATATGGCAAGGATTGTGTGTTTGCATGGCGTCCCTAAGAAGATAGTGTCTGATCGAGGCAGTCAGTTTACTTCAAATTTTTGGAAGAAACTTCAGGAAGAGATGGGTTCTAAGCTGAACTTTAGTACTGCTTATCATCCACAGACAGACGGACAAACCGAAAGGGTGAATCAGATTTTGGAAGACATGTTGAGAGCTTGTGCTTTAGATTTCGGTGGAAGTTGGGATAAGAATCTACCTTATGCAGAATTTTCATACAACAACAGTTATCAAGCTAGTTTACAGATGGCTCCTTACGAAGCACTGTATGGTCGGAAGTGCCGCACTCCGCTTTTGTGGGATCAAACGGGAGAACGTCAGGTTTTCGGGACGGATATCCTAAGGGAAGCAGAAGAAAAGGTAAAGGTCATTCAAGAAAGATTGCGAGTGGCTCAGTCTCGACATAAGAGTTATGCCGACAATCGCCGTAGAGATTTGAGTTTTGAAGAAGGAGACTATGTGTATCTTCGTGTCACGCCTCTTCGAGGAGTTCATCGTTTTCACACCAAGGGAAAATTGGCACCGCGTTTTGTGGGACCTTATAAGATTGTCAGTAGAAGAGGAGAGGTTGCTTATCAGTTAGAATTACCTCAATCTTTGGCAGGAGTCCATAATGTGTTCCATGTGTCACAATTGAAAAAATGTTTAAGGGTACCTACCGAAGAAGCTAATATTGAGCAGATAGAAGTCCAAGAGGATTTGACTTATGTTGAGAAACCAATCCGTATCCTGGAAACAAATGAGAGAAGAACCAGGAATCGAGTTATCCGTTTCTGCAAAGTTCAATGGAGTAATCACTCGGAAGAAGAATCAACTTGGGAACGAGAAGATGAATTGAAGTCAGCTCATCCGCACCTGTTCGCCAGTTCCTCCGAATCTCGAGGACGAGATTCTGTTTAAGGGGGGTAGGTTTGTCACACCCTGAAAATTTTAAAATTTATAAATTGTTGTTTAAATGGAATTTTTAGAAATAATTTTAAAAGTCTTGAAGAGAAGATCTAGTTTTAATTAATAAATTCCAATATAAAATGGGGCCAGATAAAATTTCATCAAATACTTTGCTTAATTCTATAATTCCTAGATTTTTCTGGGATTTATTTGAGCTAAGGAATTATTTTTAATAAATGGAATTGCATTTAAGAAATAATTTAAATTGAAAAATGTTTTAAAAAGTCTCTTTTGGCTTTGGGCCGAAAGTCGGCCCAAAACCCCCTCTCTCTCCTCGGCCCAGTTCGGCCCAGTCCGCCGCGCGCGCGCCCTTTCGCTGTCGCTGACAGGTGGGTCCCGCCTGTCAGGACCTTCGTCCTCCTTCGGCCGCCGCCGCCGAAACCCTAGTTTCGCGCCGCCGCCGTTTCCTTCCAAATCCGGCCGTTCCTTTCCTTCTCCGGTCGAATCAAAAGAGGGGAAACAATCTCCGGGATCTCCTCTACCTTTTCTCCTTTGGAATCTTCGGCTTAATCGGTTTGGAAGTTCATGGAATCGAGTTCGATTCGGATCGACCTCTTTCCTTCGAGCCGCGAGTTTCCTTCGCCGTTGCCGCCGTCGTGGGCCTTTGCCGCCGCCTCCGAGCCCCTTTAAAAGGACCCTCGGTGTCTCCTCTACCCGCCGCCACCCTCGCCTTCGCCTCTCGTCGCCGGAAGAGCTCTAGCGCCGTGTGCCCTAGCTTTGCCGTCGCCGCCGCCGTTCCAGCCGTGCGCCGTCGTCGCTTCAGCCGTCACCGTCGCTCGGGAAGACCGTCGTCGTGGTCGCCATCGCGTCGCCGTTCTCGTCCGCCCCTTCGCCGTTGCCGGAGATCGCCGGAGCTTCGTCGCCGTCGACAACCCGAAGGTTTCCGCCGTTTCCTCCTCGTCGTCGTCCGTTGTTCTTCCGCCGCTGTTTTGGTCACCGGTGTGTTCGCCGCGTCGTCCTCTACATGCTGGTGCCCTCCGTTTGCGTCCTGGTGCCGCCGTTCGCCGGCAAGCGTGCGCCGCCCGAGCCGTCCGCTCCGCCGAGCCGCCGCCGCTGTCGGTGACGTCATCGCTGACGTCATCGGGGTCGTCCGCTGTGAGCCGGTCGTGGACCGTTCGATCTCGGCCGTCCGTTTTGGATTGGTTCGATCTCGGCCGTCCGTTCGTGTGAACCGCCGCCCGTGCGCCCGGTCCACCAAACCCTAGCCCGCTGACGCAATAACCCTTCTTTTCCTTTTCAAAAATAATTCATTATTGCGTCATAATTCAATTTTAACCGATATAAGTGTTTTAATCCGATTTAATCTTTAAAAATTCATAACTAATTCATCTTAGCTCCGATTTAGTTGGTTCAAGTCTCTAAATTTTTCTAAAATTGAGATTTACACTTTAAAAATATCCACATATACTGTTCATGCTTGTTTATGTGCTGTTTTGGTGATTTTGCTCTTTTCTGCTTAGATTCCGTCGTTTCCGGAGAGTCCGTTTTCGCAGAAGAAGAGTTTGAAGAGTTCCAAGGCCAGCAAGGCAAGTCACACAGATCCCAAACAACCCTTTGAGCATGTTGATCCTATTTAAAGCTATTGTTTCTATTCAACTATTGCATCTATTTTCGAATGTCATTGGGTGGAGTTGACCTATTCTTTGTTATGGCCCTTTCGTACTTGATTACCTTATTCCTTGATACCTTGGGGTTATATTAATTTGACTAGTTGAGCTTTATTTATATTGGTTCAACTAGATATTAGATATAATTGCTTAGCCCTGCTTAGAAACATTAGTACACTTATGGGATAACTAATGACTCACTATTATTTCATGATGGCTTATTGATAGTTCACGATGGTCAATCGTGATTAGTTAATTAATTAATGTGCCAACTAAAACCTGATAATGGTGGGTTGTGGGCACATAGTTTTGATGGTCGTGCTCATGACAATTAAGGACCGGTTCACGAGTTTCGGTTGTGAAACATTTATCGTGCCAACCACAAGCCAGCATGGGCAACGGCTTTATCTTTTGTATAGCATGGTTCATTGCGGGGCACCAGACTGAGAAGTGGCGGAGATAAGCCCACGGGGGTCGCTGGGGAGTCCATGCCTTGTTTATAAGGGGGTGATTATGATCCAGGAAGGTGCGCTGCAGTGGATTGTGTTATGCGAGGGATATTGTCACAACTCCTTTCCGAGATACCGTGGTGGTATTGAGGCACATGGTGACATGATGTGGGGTTGTGTCTTGTGGGTACAGTGGTACACCTCTGATCAGAGTAAAACTATTCGAATAGCCGTGCCCGCGGTTATAGGCGGGTCTAACAATGTCTTTCGTGATTAGTCTCACACCTCTCATCATTGTAAAAGATGCTTAAACTGGTAATAATTTGATTAGCTCCTGGTTTGGAATGTTATATTCCTGGTTTGGAGATAGAACTGTGCAGCCGGGGTGGTTGTTCAGAATGGTTGGGCCTATACAACAGGGTATGTTGTATAGCGTTGGATTAATATTGTTTAATTACTTAACTGTTTTATCAAATTCTCAAATGTTTGCTAAATGCTGCTTTTGCAAATGCAACCCTATTATGCCATCCTTTGTTATCCTGTGCACTTGCATATTTGCTGCGTGGCTTGCTGAGTATGTCATATACTCACCTTGCAATCATTCATCAGAGGAAGAGTTCTACAATGAGGCTGATGGTGTGGAGGATTAGGTGTAGCCTTGGTCAAGCTGCCTGTGGAGTGGAGCCGTCTGCGCCGTTTATTTATTTTCCGCTGCTTTGATCTTTATTGATTGAGAGGAACTATCTACCTCTGTAATGACATTTTATTCGCTTATTAATTAGAGTAATATTTGTACTCTATTATCAATTTGTTATTGTGTGCCTCGGCTGATTCCTGGACGAGGGTTCACACACATGTAAGCGTTTGGAATTTTGGATAGAAATTCCGGGCGTGACAATGTCAGTGACAATAATCCATCAAATTAATGTTATAACTGTTGTAGATGCTTCACTTGGAGGAGAGTTGGTGTTGTTGTCCAACTTGTCCAAACCGAAATATTTGAAGTTGTTGAAGTAGAATGTCTGCTCCGAAGCAAAGATGAAGATAATGACTCCTGGAGTTGACTCGTTGGTTGATGAATTGATTTCTTCAGCTTGACATAAAATTTGTCAAATTTTGAGCCTTATATTTGTGTAGCCCCTGACTCTTTGATTAGTTGGGAAACAACTGAACATAGAGTCGAGAACTGTAGCTTCTTGTCGTCGAATAGTCATTGCTTGATTGAAGATATGTGTTGAAGATGTCCAAGTAGAAATCCTGAATATTGGAGAGCCACTTGTTGTAGTAAAATAACATGGCATTGCATGCCGAGATGTCGAGGTTCACAAAGACGTCGTGGTTGGTGAAGTAGTAAAACTTGCGAAGTAGCAACAATAGAGTTTGCCGGTGCCGAAGATAATAAAGATGAAGTCGCTCCACCATGATGACAAAGTTGTATTGCCGTAATGAAGTGAACACAAGTCGGCGGCAACAGAAGCAAACCGGTAGTGAAGACGCGCAGTTGTGAAGATAAAAGCACAAGTCGGCGGCGGCATAATCAGTCGGCGACGGAAGATGATGATGTCCATCAGTAGTGGTAGCTGTATAAACCAGACGTAGAGGTAAGGGCACTAATCAGCAACAGACAAGACGACCGGCGATTAAGATGTAGATGCCCAACAACGGCGGCATAATAGGCCAGCCGTGCAGACGGAAACACCAGTCGGCGGCGATGGAGGCAGGCCGGTGGTGGAGTCGTAGACGCCCAAAACCGACGGCATAATAGGCCAGCCGTGCAGACGGAAACACCAGTCGGCGGCGATGGAGGCAGGCCGGTGGTGGAGTCGTAGACGCCCAACAACGACGGCATAATAGGCCAGCCGTGCAGACGGAAACACCAGTCGGCGACGATGGAGGCAGGCCGGTGGTGGAGTCGTAGACGCCCAACAACGACGGCATAATAGGCCAGCCGTGCAGACGGAAACACCAGTCGGCGGCGATGGAGGCAGGCCGGTCGGTGAAGACGTAGACGCCCATAAACGGTGGCATAATAGGCCAGCCGTGCAGGCGGAAACACCAGTCGGCGGCGGACGAGGCGGCCGGTCGGTGAAGATGTAGACGCCCAACAACGGCGGCATAATAGGCCAGCCGTGCAGGCGGAAACACCAGTCGGCGGCGGTCGAGGCGGCCGGTCGGTGAAGACGTAGACGGTCAACAACGGCGGCATAATAAGCCAGCCGTGCAGGCGGTGACACCAGTCGGCGGCGGACGAGGCGGCCGGTCGGTGAAGACGTAGACGCCCAACAACGGTGGCATAATAGGCCAGCCGTGCAGGCGGAAACACCAGTCGGCGGCGGCGAAGGCAAGCCGGTCGGTAAAGACGTAGACGCCCAACAACGGTGGCATAATAGGCCAGCCGTGTAGGCGGAAACACCAGTCGGCGGCGGCGAAGGCAAGCCGGTCGGTGAAGACGTAGACGCCCAACAACGGTGGCATAATAGGCCAGCCGTGCAGGCGGAAACACCAGTCGGCGGCGGCGAAGGCAAGCCGGTCGGTGAAGACGTAGACGCCCAACAACGGCGGCATAATAGGCCAGCCGTGCAGGCGGTGACACCAGTCGGCGGCGGACGAGGCGGCCGGTCGGTGAAGACGTAGACGCCCAACAACGGCGGCATAATAGGCCAGCCGTGCAGGCGGAAACACCAGTCGGCGGCGGCGAAGGCAAGCCGATCGGTGAAGACGTATACGCCCAACAACGGTGGCATAATAGGCCAGCCGTGCAGGCGGAAACACCAGTCGGCGGCGGCGAAGGCAAGCCGATCGGTGAAGACGTATACGCCCAACAACGGTGGCATAATAGGCCAGCCGTGCAGGCGGAAACACCAGTCGGCGGCGGCGAAGGCAAGCCGGTCGGTGAAGACGTAGACGCCCAACAACGGCGGCATAATAGGCCAGCCGTGCAGGCGGAAACACCAGTCGGCGGCGGCGAAGGCAGCCGGTCGGTGAAGACGTAGACGCCCAACAACGGCGGCATAATAGGCCAGCCGTGCAGGCGGAAACACCAGTCGGCGGCGGCGAAGGCAAGCCGGTCGGTGAAGACGTAGACGCCCAACAACGGCGGCATAATAGGCCAGCCGTGCAGGCGGTGACACCAGTCGGCGGCGGACGAGGCGGCCGGTCGGTGAAGACGTAGACGCCCAACAACGGCAGCATAATAGGCCAGCCGTGCAGGCGGAAACACCAGTCGGCGGCGGCGAAGGCCAGCCGGTCGGTGAAGACGTAGACGCCCAACAACGGCGGCATAATAGGCCAGCCGTGCAGGCGGAAACACCAGTCGGCGGCGGCGAAGGCAAGCCGGTCGGTGAAGACGTAGACGCCCAACAACGGCGGCATAATAGGCCAGCCGTGCAGGCGGTGACACCAGTCGGCGGCGGACGAGGCGGCCGGTCGGTGAAGACGTAGACGCCCAACAACGGCAGCATAATAGGCCAGCCGTGCAGGCGGAAACACCAGTCGGCGGCGGCGAAGGCCAGCCGGTCGGTGAAGACGTAGACGCCCAACAACGGCGGCATAATAGGCCAGCCGTGCAGGCGGAAACACCAGTCGGCGGCGGCGAAGGCCAGCCGGTCGGTGAAGACGTAGACGCCCAACAACGGCGGCATAATAGGCCAGCCGTGCAGGCGGTGACACCAGTCGGCGGCGGACGAGGCGGCCGGTCGGTGAAGACGTAGACGCCCAACAACGGCAGCATAATAGGCCAGCCGTGCAGGCGGAAACACCAGTCGGCGGCGGCGAAGGCCAGCCGGTCGGTGAAGACGTAGACGCCCAACAACGGCGGCATAATAGGCCAGCCGTGCAGGCGGAAACACCAGTCGGCGGCGGCGAAGGCAAGCCGGTCGGTGAAGACGTACACGCCCAACAACGGTGGCATAATAGGCCAGCCGTGCAGGCGGTGACACCAGTCGGCGGCGGACGAGGCGGCCGGTCGGTGAAGACGTAGACGCCCAACAGCGGCGGCATAAAGGCCAGCCGTGCAGGCGGAAACACCAGTCGGCGGCGGCGAAGGCAAGCCGGTCGCTGAAGACGTAGACGCCCAACAGCGGCGGCATAAAGGCCAGCCGTGCAGGCGGAAACACCAGTCGGCGGCGGCGAAGGCAAGCCGGTCGGTGAAGACGTAGACGCCCAACAACGGCGGCATAATAGGCCAGCCGTGCAGGCGGAAACACCAGTCGGCGGCGGTCGAGGCGAGCCGGTGGTGATGTTCTGACTGATCCATTCCTGGAGCGTAAGAGATAAGCTTAAAGCCATGAATCCCTTTTATGCATATCTGGATCTGGATCCTGCAGAACAAACATATAGGATGAGTAGTATCTGATATAAATATAATACTCGAGAAAAAATCAAGTATTTTAAAATATTGATAAATATGTATTTCTCCTCTTGTCAATTTTGATTTCCCCGAGCAGATGATTCATTACGTTTAAACGCTCTGTCCGACTAGTCATAGCCCCCAAGCACCGGGAGTCGGCCTAGGCACTTCCCAGACATGCATATGAGTGACATGAGTTCGCCATTAATGGAACAAAGTTTCACGAATCAGAATTTACTACTCGGGTACTTTTGCAATTATTAAGGGCAGAAAATAAATTTATCTCATCTCTATGCTTTTGATTTATTCCGAATAATACTTAGCACCTTGCGTTACTCGGTCCATCCAACGAGCCCCCGGGTGCTAGGAATCGGCCCAAAGGCAACCATCCATTGGCAAACCAAACGGAAAGCATAGGAAGATAGAACTCCATAACTCGATAGGTACTTTTGTACTCAGATTATGTCGCAAGCAATCAAGATAAATATTATAAAAAATATGATATAACATCTGTAGCCCCCGACTCACTACTCAATGGAAGACCAATTGGTGTAGTGAGGCAGAGGAAAAGGAAAAATATCATATAAAGAATAAAATAAATGATGACTTAGCTTTGTAATATTCCCCTTGGTGATGGCAGAAGTGGCCAATGTGGGAACAAAGTCGTCCATCAATAACAATGAAGACACCAGTCGGCGGCGACGAAGGCGGTCGACGGTGAAAGCGAAGATACCCACTAATGGCGGCATAATAGGCCAGCCGTGTAAGCGGAAACACCAGTCGACGGCAACGAAGGTGAGCCAACGGTGAAGATGTAGACATCCAACAACGGCGGCATAATAGGCCAGCCGTGCAGGCGGAAACACCAGTCGGCGAAGGCCAGCCGGTCGGTGAAGACGTGGACGCCCATGAACGGTGGTGTGACCAACCGACCGTATAGGCGGGGACACCAGTCGGTGGCGACGGAGGCAGGCCGGCGGTGTAGATGACGATGCCCATCAACGGTGGTGTGACCAACCGACCATATTGGCGAGGACACCAGTCGGCGGTGACGGAGGCAGGCCGGCGGTGTAGATGACGATGCCCATCAACGGTGGTGTGACCAACCGACCGTATAGGCGAGGACACCAGTCGGCGGCGACGGAGGCAGGCCGGTGGTGAAGTCGTAGACGCCCAACAGCAGCGGCATAATAGGCCAGCCGTGCAGGCGGAAACACCAGTCGGCGAAGGCCAGCCGGTCGGTGAAGACGTGGACACCCATCAACAGCGGCATAATAGACCAGCCGTGTAGGTCGAGACACCAGTCGGCGGTGGCGAAGGCAAGCCGGCTGTGAAGATGAAGATGCCTAGCAATGGTTGGAAAATGCTAGGATATGTCCTCACACATGTTTGCTCCCAATCTGCTCGCACACGTGTATATATGTGCATACGGCAGAGTGCAAATTATGAGTGTGAGCAGCTCGCTCCAGCCAGATCAGGGCGACGTCAGCCGGATGGATAGGCCAACGATGATTAATTTGCATGTCCATGCATCTGAAAGTATTGCACTCCACTGTGCTTGCATCTGCCCCTGTAACCAACAGTCCTTCAGCATGATGCCGTCGTCGGAGGTAATCATGGAGCCGTCAAACGCCAGTATATGCACGCGAGAGAAAACGAAGAATCAAAGGGCAGATCAATCTATGATTAAAAAAAAATCATAATTATAATAATAGATTGGAACGATAAATTAGCCGATGCCGGATAGCAGTTTTTATCCATGCATGCATGTGTTTATGCGTGTAGATGCAGAGCCGATCCTTGCGTGTCCAAGTGCATGTGCGGACGGATGATTGCTATCCCGGCGAGTAGCTGTCTTCACACGGCTGATAGATGGCTGCGGTGGATGACGCACTGCTACACGCCTCCGCCGAGGCGCCGAGTCCGCGTCGAACTCGAAGCGTCCAGTTTGATCTCAGCAATCAATCTCACCGAGCATAACAGAAAACGGCGATGACGACGACGACTGGATCGGAGGCTCGATTGCTATCCGGTGCGTGTGAACATCCATCGCTCCAGCACGCCTGTCCAGATAGCAGTGGTGACTCCCGTGGCCGACCTCCATGCAGAGCAGTACGATCAAGCAGGGTTGTGCAGGCTGGTAGCTGGAGACGTGGCCGATGATCTCTTGGATACAGATGATTTTTTTTTTTTTGGCTACGGACTGTATAGCGGCTCCAGCCGGCATCTTGGCGAGCTGCATCTTGAGGATTCACCACCATTGGTGACGTCGGAGATTGGAGTGATCCAACTTGCTGAGGTTGATTTTCCTTGCTAGATTGAATCTGATTCGGCGCCTTCTAATTGGTTCCATCTCACTTCTCGTAGATAACTCGACGCACCCCTACCTGGCGCGCCAACTGTCGAAACATGAATTCGGCAATAATAAAACGGGGTAACGCACGAGACCTAAAAGTGGATGGATGCAGAGAGAAAGGATTTAGACAGGTTCAGGCCCTCTCAATGAGAGGTAATACCCTACTCCTGTTTGGGGAATTGAATCCGCCGAGTGTGTATTGATCTGACGATCAGGTTGTCTCATATCTGCCCCCTAGAGGGCCTCCTGCCCACCTTATATAGGATGGGGGGCAGGATTACAAGATAGAAACCTTAACCAATACGGTATCGGTTTCCTAAATCAGGACTTTAGGCCGTTCCGTAATATACAAGGAAACGTAACACCCAAGTCATGATCTGTTACATATTACATAGATATAAGTTATCCCCTATAACTAGTCGGATAACCATGCCCTGTGGGTATGGGGTACCCATAATATCCACAGTTACGCGGAGTGGAGATCGTGCGGGCGCCCTGATCAAGCGACCTATCTCTATATAAAACGAGCCGCCGTCTTCACGCAACACACGCGAAATCAATCTAGGGTTTGCCTCCTACTCTGTGCTGCGCCGTCGCTCGTAGACTACTCCATCCCGCTCGCCGGCGTGCACCGGCGATCGGGTGAGCAGGTCTCCCGAACCTCTGCCTTCGACGTCCTGCACTGGGAGAAGGCGGCAATAAGGTTTTTGGGAAGCGCTTCGCGCGACTACTCCCTGTTCGTCCGCGAGGGCTCGTCTTCCTCTTCGCTCGCGTGCTGCGCGCCTTCGTCGACGCCCGCAACCGCGAGTAGTTCTTGCCGAGCAACCGGTCTTTCCGTCACCTCGGTACGTGTTCGACATGTTGCGAATATTTGATCTGTTCATGTTCTACTGCTTAGCTTACATGTGTAGATCTAATGATGCGTTCATGCTAGTTTACATCTGTAATGTCATGATTTATTTATGGAATAATGTAGCGCCCGTTCCGTCGTGGCGCCTAGCGGGAAAACTATCTCTTAAAAACCCTATTTGCGAAATCCGTTTCTTTGCTTGTTGTCTAGTGTCCGTGCCATCTCAGATCTCAAATCCCCGATCTATCGTTGAGTTCAATCCCGAATCCAAATCCTTCCCAAATCAAATCCCTCCGCAAAAGTCTATTTCGCCTCCCTCGGGTTTGATGGGCTGAATCCCTCTCGGCCCATCTTCCCCTCCCTCCCCGGCTCTCTCTCTCTCTCTCTCTCTCCCCCTCTCTCCCTCTTTCCCGCTCTGCCCGTGCACTGCGCACGCATGCGCGTGAGCCGCGCCGAGCCGAGCGCCCTCCGCCCTCGCTGCCGTTTCCCGCCGACGCCACCCAAATCGCCGCGCTGTCCGTTGCTTCCCGCGCGCGCGTGCGCCATGGTGGCCGACGGGCCAGTCGCCGCCGCCGTCAGCGCCTGCCGCGCCTGCCCGCGCCTGCCGCCCGTGTCGTCGCTCCGCTCCAAACCGCCCGGCCGTCATCGCCGTCGTCATCGCCTTGGCCCCGCCCCTCCTCGCGCGTGCTTCCAAGGGACGGAGGCAGAGCTCCCCCCTCTGCCGCATCGCCCTCACTCCCTCCTCCTTTTCCCCAAAGTGGCAAGGGGGCAAGCCCCCTTTCTCTCCCTCTTTTTCCCTTTTTCCTCCCGCCGGCGTCATCCTCCGCCTCTGTCGCCGTTTTGGCCGCGAGCGCCGAGCGCCAGCTCGCGCCTTGACCGCCCAAGGTCGGTTTCCAAACCGATATCGTCGTCCTATAAACCAAGGCGCCCTCCCATCGATTCCTCCTCCCGTTTCGCTCGCCGCCACCACGCCATTGCCGCCCCTCTGTCTCGCCTCCACAGTTCATCGCCAAGCACCGGGAGAGCCGGTGCGTTCGTGGACGCGGAAGGGGACTCCGGGCGCTCGTCTTCTTCCTCTTCCCCAGCCCGAGGCCGGAGAGATCACTCCCGTGCCGTCGGCCTCTCGTCATTGCGCCCCATCACCCCCGCACGGTAGTGCCTCCCTCCGTTCTCCCTCCTCATTCCATCTCCTCCCCTTAGACTCAGGTAGTAGCACGAGTAGCCTCCCCGTAGCTAGCTGACGCCGCCCCGACCGTTGCCGCCGCTCGCTGTGTGCTCGCCGCCGTCGCCGCCCGTGCTCCGTAGCACCCACTCGTCGCCGGCCTCGCTCAGCGTAGCTCCGCCCAATCCGACGCTAGCAACGGATTCCCGGAGTCGCGTAGATGCTCTAACTCGCCCGAATCGGTCTCCCGTCGCGCCATCGCCGTTTCCCCCTTCTCCTGCCGCCGGTTGCCGCCGCCGCAATCCGCCGCCGTCGAGCATCCCCCGGCGAATCCGAGCCATTGGCTCGTCTCCCTTAGTCCTGTGCAACTTCCCGGTGTGCTCGCTTTCGCCTGTATCGCCGTGGTTCGCTCCGCCGCTCGCCGCTGTTGTCTGCCGTCCGTTCCGACCGGCGTCGTCGTCTACCTCCCGCCCGCCCACGTGGCAGCCACGTAGGCACCACGTCGGCGCCACCTCGGCCGCGACCGGGTCAAGCAGACCCCGGTCCGTCGCTTCCCTCCTCCCCCTCGCGCGCGCGGTCCACCGCGAGCCGTGAGGCTGCGCGTGGGCCTGCCGCACCGCGTCCTCCGCGAACCGCGCGCCTGCGCCGCGCCTCCCTCCCCAAACCCTAGCACGCCCTGCGTGCACCTTGCTCACGGTGAGCTGAGTCGCCGACAAGCGGGTCCCACCCGGGACCACGCGGGATGGACCCGGCCCACCGGCTCTCTCTATCCCCTCCTCGCCCGCGCGCGCGCTTTGGGCCGCCTTCTTGGGCCGGCCGGCCCATTAAGCTCGGCCGAGCAGCCCCTTTCTCTCGGGCCGCGCCCTAGCCGCCCGAGGAAAGTCTAATTTCCCTCTCTCCTTCTTTTCTTTTCTTTTCTTTTTCAAAAAGGATTTAAATAAATCCTTTTCCTTTAGACCAAAAATCCAATAATCTTAGAAATTCAATATCTTCCCAACCGTAAGTCCGTTTGACTCCGTTCAACTTCCAAAATTCCTCAAATCTCGAGATCTATCTAATGGCACGCTTAGAGGTCAATAATAGGGCTTTATTTTCGCCGTTTGCTGAGTTGTCCCGTTTCACGTGTAGTTTCGGAGCCCGAAGACCCGCAGTACGAGGATTTCGAGGATCAAGCTCAAGATCTCGAGCGAGGCAAGCCACCTTTGAACATCTTGAGCTTATATTTGAACTTAATTATGTTGCTTGAAAAATATTATGCATTGATAGGATCGCACTTAATCTGCTTGTCCCGTCTGCAAGGCAGATTGGCAGACCTACCTAATTTGTTGCATTTGACCCTCCCATTGTAATTGTTATACCATGCTCCCTTGTACCCACCTAGTCGCGCCTCGGTAATCATGCACTCTGCACGGGTATCGACGGTCGCCTTCGAACTTAAAATCTGAGAAACATCTTGGGCAAAACTTGGGTTTTACAAAAGACTTGGAAAACCCGACACCTGGGTCGGTGCTTGCGAACTAAATGAATTTCCAAAACCGTGGACCGGGGAACGTACCGGGTGTACGGTTTCCCGCTCTTGCACTTAAGGACCGTTTCCTTGGAATTTCATCCGAACATAAGACAAGTACGACCACATGGGTGGAATGGGACACCCCTGGCTGAGTAACTAGCTTATCGGGGGAGCCATGATGCTAAGAGACATGTGGATTCGCCGGGGTGGTGTCGGGGAGGACCCCTGGGCTTCCTGGCACAGTATGGTCTGGGACCTAATCTGGTGTTGGTCTGGGACCCCTCTCGTTGGCATATAGCGAACCTGTGTCGGCTTTCAAAATGCCTTGTCATGAAAGCCTTAAGGTCTCTAGTCGTGGCCGTTCTGCACGAACTGGATGATCCGGGTTAGTAATGTCGTGTGCGTAAAGTGTACCCCCTCTGCAGAGGTTGTTAAAACTGTTCGAACAGCCGTGCCCACGGTCATGGGCGGATGTGAGGTGATTCCTAGCGTAGTTTTGTTTGACTACTGCCTTGTGAAATTTGCTGTTGTGGAATGGGTTTGATGTTTGGAAAATCTGCGGCTGATGGGATCAGCCAGGCCCGGGTGGCCGTTTGAAAGCTGTTGGCCGGGAGCCAATCTTAATCAATTCAAAAGACTGATACATTGCACATACTCCGACCGGACGAGACGCACTGTCTCACCCGTGTCATTTGAGAAGCACTCCCTTAGTTGTTTCAGAAAAGAGTTCAAATAAATAATTGCAAAAACAACAGCCTTTCTTTGAAGCCTACATTAAACACTTATTTCCCATGGCTTGCTGAGTACTCCCGTACTCACCCTTGCTCTATATAAATAATCTCCCCCCAGTTGCTGAAGAAGATAAAGCGGATCCCGCTGACGAGGAGTTCTTCCAGGAGCAAGCCGGCTACGATGAGTTTTAGGGTTTCGGCCTAGTTCCCAAGTCGCGCCTGTGATGTTTGGTCCAAGCCTGGCTTCCGTTTCCCTTTTGTAATGCAGTTGTGAGCTCGGGATCTGTCCGCAGCCCAACATGACTGTACTCCTACTCTATAATAAAGAGACCTCTGTTGCTGTGATATTCTGTCTTCCTGTGATACCAGCACTGTTTCCTGGGACTGGTATCGGTTAACAGGTTAATTTGGAGCGTCATGGGCTAGTTCCGCTCGGGACTAGTTCGGGGCGTGACAAATAAATTAAATCATTATGTGCTTATAATTTCAACAATCCAAAAACCTTATTATAGGCGCTGTGATTTTACTATGGCTGGTTTTGCCGATGCGCTGAGGCCAGATAAATTCACCGGTGTGCACTTTAAGATATGACAGAAAAAGGTCACTCTGTGGATGACAACTATGAAATGCTTATGGGTGAGTACTGGCAAACCTGAAGGAATTCTTACTGCTGGTCAGCAGAAGCAATTCGAGGAAGCCACTACTCTCTTTGTGGGATACATTCTTAGCGTTCTTGGCGATCGTCTGGTCGAGGTGTATATGCACATGACCGACGCTAAGGAGTTGTGGGATGCACTACATACTAAATTCGGTGCTATTGATGCTAGCAATGATCTGTATATCATGGAGCAGTTTCATGACTACAGGATGGCTGACAACCGTTCTGTAGTCGAACAGGCTCATGAGACACAAACCATGGCTAAGAAACTCGAACTCCTTAAGTGTGTCTTACCCGACAAATTTGTGGCCGAGTGCATTTGTGTCCTGAAGTTTACTTCGGGAAAGATCGTGCAGCTGAAGAACGTGCAGCACGTCCCTTCTATCAATAGGAATCTTGTTAGGGGCTCCCGTCTGACTAGAGATGGATTTAAGTTGGTTTTTGAGTCTAATAAAGTAGTCGTGTTTAAACATAGAAATTTTATTGGTAAAGGTTATGAGTGCGGAGGTTTGTTCCGCTTTTCCCTTTCTGATTTCTACAATAAGTCCGTGAACCATATTTGTGGCAGTGTGGATGATGAGGCTAATGTTTGGCACTCTCGTTTATGTCATATTAATTTTGGCTTGATGTCTCGGCTTTCCAGCATATGTTTAATTCCTAAGTTTTCCATTGTCAAAGGTTCTTAGTGCCATAGTTGTGTGCAATCGAAGCAACCTCGCAAGTCTCACAAGGCTGCCGAGGAGAGAAACTTGGCACCACTAAAACTCCTACATTCAGATCTTTGTGAAATGAATGGGGTGTTGACGAATGGTGGAAAACGATATTTCATGACGTTGATTGATGATGCTACTAGATTTTGCTATGTGTACTTGTTGAAAACGAAAGACGAGGCTCTAGACTATTTTAAAATTTATAAGGCAGAAGTTGAAAATCAACTTGACAGAAAGATAAAAGGACTCAGGTCTGATCGTGGTGGAGAGTTTTTCTCAAATGAGTTTGACTTATTCTGTGAGGAACATGGCATCATACATGAGAGGACGCCTCCCTATTCTCCCGAGTCTAATGGGATTGCTGAAAGGAAGAACCGCACATAGACTGACTTGGTGAATGCCATGTTGGACACCACGGGACTACCTAAGGCATGGTGGGGGGAGGCATTGTTGACCTCGAATCATGTGTTAAACAGAGTTTCTAACAGAAATAAGGACAAAACACCATATGAGATATGGATTGGGAGAAAACCATCGCTTTCTTATATCGCACATGGGGGTGCTTGGCGAAAGTCAATGTACCAATAACGAAGAAGCATGAACTTGGACCTAAGACTGTGGACTGTGTCTTTCTGGGATATGCTCATCACATCATTGCCTATAGATTTTTAATAGTTAAATCTGAGGTAACTGACATGCATGTTGGTACAATTATGGAGTCTCGTGATGCTAACTTCTTTGAGAGCTTTTTCCCAATGAAGAATACACATAGTAGTTCTAGCCAACCTTCTGAAATAATTCCCAGTTCAATCACACCACCAGAACAAACTGAACATACACATGAACATGTCACTAAGGAGGATGACAGTGAAGCTCCTCGAAGGAGTAAGAGACAAAGGACGGCTAAGTCTTTTGGTGATGATTTCACTGTGTACCTCATGGATGACACTCCTAAGTCAATTTCAGAAGCATATGCATCTTCTGATGCAGACTACTGGAAGGAGGCTATCCGTAGTGAAATGGATTCCATTATCGCTAACGGGACTTGGGAGGTGAGAGAGCGACCATATAGGTGTAAACCTGTGGGGTGCAAGTGGGTGTTCAAGAAGAAGCTTAGGCCTGATGGTACTATTGAAAAGTACAAGGCTCGGCTTGTTGCTAAGGGCTATACTTAGAAAGAAGGCGAAGATTTCTTTGACACTTACTCACCTGTTGCTAGATTGACCACAATTCGTGTGCTACTTTCCCTAGCAGCCTCACATGGTCTTCTTGTTCATCAAATGGACGTTAAGACAGCTTTTCTTAATGGAGAGTTGGATGAGGAGATCTATATGGATCAACCTGATGGGTTTGTAGTTGAAGGTCAAGAAGGCAAAGTGTGCAAATTGTTGAAGTCTTTGTATGGTCTGAAACAAGCTCCTAAGCAATGGCATGAGAAATTTAACAAAACATTGACATCTGCAGGCTTTGCAGTCAATGAGGCAGATAAATGTGTGTACTATCGCCATGGTGGGGGTGAGGGAGTTATTCTATGCTTGTATGTTGATGACATACTGATATTTGGTACAAACCTTGGGGTGATAAATGAGGTTAAATCATTCTTGTCTCAAAATTTTGATATGAAGGATTTGGGAGTAGCTGATGTTATCTTAAACATTAAGCTAATTAGAGGTGAGAATGGGATTACACTCTTGCAATCCCATTATGTGGAGAAGATCTTGAATCGCTTTGGCTACATTGATAGTAAGCCTTCTCCAACACCTTATGATCCTAGCTTGTTGCTTCGCAAGAACAAGAGAATTGCTAGAAATCAACTGGAATATTCCCAAATCATTGGCTCGCTGATGTACCTGGCTAGTGCAACTAGGCCTGATATCTCCTTTGCTGTGAGCAAGTTGAGCCGGTTTACCTCTAATCCGGGAGATGATCACTGGCGTGCGCTTGAGCGAGTAATACGCTATCTGAAAGGTACTATGGAATTGGGGCTTCACTATACTGGGTATCCTGCGGTACTGGAGGGTTATAGTGATTCTAACTGGATCTCTGATGTGGATGAGATTAAAGCCACTGGTGGATATGTCTTCACACTGGGTGGTGGTGCTGTTTCGTGGAGGTCTTGCAAACAGACCATTTTGACGAGGTCAACCATGGAAGCAGAGTTGACGGCACTGGATACTGCTACTGTTGAGGCAGAATGGCTGCTTGATCTATTAATGGATCTGCCTTTTTGTTGAAAAACCGGTGCCGGCTATCCTTATGAACCGTGACAATCAAACGGTAATTGTTAAAGTGAATAGTTCTAAGGATAATATGAAATCGTCTAGACATGTGAAAAGACGATTGAAGTCTGTCAGGAAATTGAGAAACTCCGGAGTTATAACGTTGCATTACATCCAAACAGCTAGAAATCTGGCAGATCCCTTCACGAAGGGACTATCACGAAATGTGATAGACAATGCATTGAAGGAGATGGGTTTGAGACCCATGTGAGTTATACTATGGTGCTAACCCAATCTATGTGATCGGAGATCCTGTGAATTAGAACCTGGGAAGAACAAACCATTAGTAAACTAGAGGAGAGTACCCTCTCTATGTGAAGATGCATGTACTCTCGTGAGCTGCAAGGCAGGTTGGCTATGCCTTAATGAGTTCAGTTGGCTTTAATTTGCGAAGATGCTGTCCTGCAGAGCATTCTTGAAAGAACTCACCTTTGTGAGCTTGATTGTTGGTCGCAGTCTATGAAGATTTTGGTGAATCTTATAGGAAGCTTACTAAAGACCTAGGAGTATGACTTATATGCTCCACCCGAGGGGTAGTCTACAGACGGTCTAGTACCAGATAAGACTCTGAGTGAAACTTGCTTGCACAAGACTTGTAATTCAAGGCGTAGTACACTGTTCAAGTTGTGAGTAAGTGCAGCTTGGAGTTCTAGATGGATGTTCAACCTTAATCGGTCTCCATCGAACCGCTGGTATATAAACAGTACTTTGGAAAAGGCAAATCTCAGTGGGATTTTGAGATTTGGTGGGGGATTGTTGGAATTAATAGATGGGCTATGGCCCGTTCGAAGATTAATTCTTTGAAAAATCACAAAAGCCCTCCTCATGGGATGGCATGCATGTGGAGTTTAGTACCACCTTGCTTATTCTAGGAGAGGGGGACCTCCATAAAAGGGAGGATGCCCTCCTAGCCACTTGAAGCATGTGTGGTGGAGAGAAGAGGCGGAACACACGCGCGCGCTCGCTCGCCTCACCTGGCCGGGCAGGGCAGGGCAGGCGGCGCACGTGCACGACGTACGCGTCGAATGGTCCGCAAAATTGGCTCCTCATCCTTGCGTAGATGCAGCCTCCTTTTGCAGTTTTGTTTTGCTGCGGAAAATTCGGATTTGTTTTGTTTTGGAAATATTCCGAAAAATCCGGTGCGTGAAAACGGCGTGGAGTCCGAATAAGTTACGCGTGGCTTATCCGGTTCGGTTACGCGGAGTGGAGATTGTACGGGCGCCCTGATCAAGTGACCTATCTCTATATAAACCGAGCCGCCGTCTTCACGCAACACACGTGAAATCAATCTAGGGTTTGCCTCCTACTCTGTGCTGCGCCGTCGCTCGTAGACGACTCCATCCCGCTCGCCGGCGTGCACCGGCGATCGGGAGAGCAGGTCTCCGGAACCTCTACCCGCGACGTCCTGCATCGGGAGAAGGCGGCAATAAGGTTTTTGGGAAGCGCTTCGCGCGACTTCTCCCTGTTCGTCCGCGATGGCTCGTCTTCCTCTCCGCTCGCGTGCTGCGCGCCTTCGTCGACTCCCGCAACCGCGAGTAGTTCCTGCCGAGCAACCGGTCTTTCCGCCACCTCGGTTCGTGTTCGACATGTTGCGCATATTTGATATGTTCATGTTCTACTGCTTAGTTTACATGTGTACATCTAATGATGCGTTCATGCTAGTTTACATCTGCAATGTCATGATTTATTTATGGAATAAATTAAATCATTATGTGCTTATAATTTCAACAGAACGATGTCAAGCCTTGGACCTAGGCGCCAATTCGTAATAAGTTTTTCGAAAGATCAAATTCGACAAATAAATTTCCAAACAAGATAAAATGTAAAAAAAATCGAGTATAGACAAGGGTCAGGGGACATCCAGCAGCAGTGGTGGAGCCAGGATAAAATTATAGTGGGGCTCCTCAGCCTTTTGGGCCTTATAACAATATCAGACAAACTCTATTTTAGCTCCCTTACAATAGATATATGGATTTAAATTTTAGGGGGTTTTAATGGGAGCTCTAATGGTTTATTAGGGGTAGGGGGGTCTAAAGACCCCCCACGCTGCCTCCGCCACTATCCAGCAGCTCAACCAGTTCTTGGCCGATCACCGAGCCTTTGATTTTGCAGCTATACTGTACTCACCTAAAGGCTAGGGAGAATGTGACATCCTGGTCCAATTGGAATTTGGTCTATGTGGCCCATGAGAGTTGTGTGCACATGTTTAGTACCACCTTGCTAGTTTAGCAAGGGTGGAACCAACTTATAAAGCCTCTTCACTCGAACCATATCACTCCCGGTTTAACTCATTTACACGAAGCAAGGACGGAAGTGTAAGTGGACCCACCCGTTAGTTGTGCGCTTTGTGTGAGGCACATGACATGGCATATGACGCAGGCACTGGACGTGCCCTAAGAGGGGATGTGTTCTTGGACATTTGCCTATATGCCTATCCGGCTATGTGGGTGAGTTGGACCGATGGGGACGTCGGGTATCCGGCTATGTGGGTGAGTTGGACCGATGGGGACGTCGGGTCCCCTTTGGGGGGGGGAGGGGTTGTATCTGACATCCTGGCCTAATTGGGATCTGGCCCGTGCGGCCCATGAGAGCTGTGTGCGCATATTTAGTAAGGGTGAAACCAACTTATAAGGTCTTTTCCCTCCAATCATATCACTCATGTGTTAACCCTTTTATATGAAGTGATGATGAAAGTGAAAATGGAGTGATGTGTATAAGTGGGCCCGCCCATCAGTTGGGCTGGGCTACGTGGTTCTGGAGGGAGGGTTGTTATAGAGAAGCTCATCTCTACCATATAGGGGGAGGGAGGGCCCCCATCATTGCTGATGCACACTGCCACCATCGTCCTTAGCACACCATCACCGCGACCATCTACAGGCTAGGGAGGAGCTCTATTGCCGGTATACGTGGGATAGGAAGGGCCCCTATTGCCATGTCTACTAGTGGCCGAGAGGAGGGAGCCCTTGTTACCGTCGCCATCATCTCTTCAAACCGTTAGAGACCCCCATTGCCACCTGTTGAGGAATCCCCACATCTAGGAGGAGTACCAAAGGTCGAGCTCAGGGTGGGAGCTTCTGCGTGCTCCCGATGCGCCCTCGATGCTACACGCCCATGACGTGCCATCTCCGTTGCGCAGCCCCCTCACGCTGTCGCTGCCACCTGGCCTTGTCACACCATCGTTGTCATTGGCCACCCCTCTCTTTATGCTAGAGGGGTGCTGAAACCAAGCCCCACTACCGCCCTCCTGGCTAGCTTCTTGGTTTCTAGTTGCTACTTCCCACAGCGGTGAGCTGGGGGAGAGGCAAATGGTTTTCTCCCTCAGGTTGCCTGCGCAACGGTGACGCGGTGGTCTTCTTACCCAACAGAAAGTTTCGTTCTAATGGGAAACTATGAATCACTTTAAATACTCTACTCTCTCTCTCTCTCACTCCACCCCCGGCATCCCCTTTATCTTCCATCCCCACACCTTCTATGCACTCTCTCTCCTCTCATCACCGGTGGCTGAGCAGAGGAGTAAACGGCAATAGCGGATCCAAGGACTCTATTGAGTTTGCCGTATTTGTACTCTCCGTTGACTGTATCTCTACCGTCACCCCCGCCGATGCACCAAGTCGTCTCCATCATCGGGAGGCCGGTGCACATGACCGTTGACCGTCGTCGACTGCACCTCTGCCATAAGATGTTGGTGCAATCTGCCCTCATTGCAAGTGCGCACGTCATGGTCATATTCACCGGAAACCCCTACCCATTTGCTGGTTTGTGAAGTGCACCATGTTATGATGTGTTTTTCACTTTTCCTCATTTTGTTCAATGTGCACTGCAATTTGAAATGTGTATACCTCTTGTGATGCAAATTGTGCATTTGTTCGGAAAATATGTTAGAGATGTGTTATGGGCAAAGTTGTTTTGCAGTTGGAAATGTATTATGTATAGAGCTGGTGCACATGTGTGCAGTTTAAAAATGATGTAGTCAAATGTGCCGTAGAGTGTAAAAATGTATTTTTATTTGTGTATAGGTTTGTGTGAATGAAAAATGTACATAACACTTTCTGTGAATGGAAAATGTGCAGAACATTTTTTTGTGGGAATGGAAATGTGCATATATGTTTTGTTGATGCGCAGATGCATCTTTAAAAGTGATATTTGTGTAGATATGTTTTTTTTATGTTAATTTGGATGTATTTTATAGTGAAATGTGCAATTAATTATATATGTAATGCACTCTAAAAAATGCCTATATCCTCTTATAAACATAAAGAAGTGCATCTATTAAGATGTCATAAGACATTGAGACATTTTATAAAATGCCTTTAAGTTTGTAAACACAATTCACCATAATGCACGAATTACCCTCCAAACCCGAAAACCATACATCTTTCATCCTCAACTAGCAATAGTTTGATAGTTGAGGGTGAAAGATGTCTGTTTTTTTTAGAGGGGTAATTCTAACTCGTACTCTCCCAATAGTCTAGGGATGTAATTCATAACAAGTACTTAATGTAGTATAGATTTCTCATATCTTTTATAGTTAATGTAGTGATTTAATCATCTAATATTCAATATCAACGAGATATCTTAAATATGCACAACCATCCAAAATAATACAGAATGCACAACCAGTCAATTTCAACGGGAAACAAGGTAGCTTACCTCATGCCTGCAGCTACAACGAAAAAGCAAAGAGAAATAATGAGAAAAATCAAAGAGAAAATGTCTCTAAAACATTATTCTGGTAGTGTTTGTTAGAAAATTTTCTACAAAAATATTGCTTATAGGGATGAACTAAATATTATATATTGAAGTGTGGTAGGTAGGTGTCATACGGTTGATATTCCGTTCCTATAAATTTATCAAACTCAGTCTAGGATACATGCCCGCACAAATGTGTCACCTACATTAATTCTTAATTTTATAATTATTAGTAATATGTTTTTGCTTTGGAACGGATCAGGTCCATATAATTGGGGATTAGTGGGGTGGATGGAATGATGAAAAAGTATTGAATCTTAATATGGTTATGCACACACAAAAGACCGTGGTAGAGATAATAATTCGAATGTTATAATTATATACTCATCTTGCTTGGCACTTAACATCAGAACCAGTTCAAAATACTTAATGTAGTATTATTTCCCATATATTTTGTAGTTAATACTGTGATTTATTTGTTTAATTCAATATCAACGAGATATCATCATTGTGCACAACCATCCAAAAATATTATTGAATGCACAACTATCCATTTCAACAATAACCAAGCTAGCTCACCTCATGCCTATAGCTCTGCTATGAAAAAGCAAAGATAAATAAAGTAAAAAAAGAGACAAATAATACCACAACATCATCTTCCATAGTCTCATCTTTCATAGCCTCATATGTTGAATTGCTAGCCAAATTCTTGCTCATGAATCCAATTCGTTTGTTGATTCATTTGCTCAATCAAGCCCATTTGAACCCCTTTCTCACCATCAATTTGGGTATTTAGATAAAAGTTTCACATTCTTTAAATTGATTTTCGAACGTTCCACATTTGAATTAAAAACTTTTCAATTTTTTAAATTGAAAGTTTCTGGCGCATCAGAGTTTTTGAACAACCGAAGATTTCTATGTCGAATTCCGACTCCTTGACGTTAGCGTGGAAGGGCAAACAAATCGGTCCAAACTTTCCAATTTGTTTGAACAAAATTTAGTTAAATTTGAACAAATATTACCAAAATTCATGAAAAAATAAAAAAATTGAAAAATTTCGGCCGAAATAATATCGTATCGGAGGGGTCTGAAAGGACCGAAATTTCTGAAATTTTGGAAATTTCAGTCCGAAATTTCCAACCCTGGTTCAAAGTACTTAATGTAGTATTAATTTCTCAGTTCTTTAAGAGTTAATGTAATGATTTAATCGTGTAATATTCAATATCAGCAAGATATCTTCATTATGCACAACCATCCAAAATAAAATTGAATACACAACCATTCAATTTCAACAGGAAACAATGTAGCTTACCTCATGCCTGCAGCTGCAAAGAAAAAGCAAAGAGAAATAAATAAAAAAAATGACAAACAATATCATAGCATCATCATCCAAGTCTCATCTTCCATAGTCTCAATCAAATGCATGCTAGTAAAATTCTTTGGTCATGAATCCATTAGTTTGAGCTGAATCCCTTTCTTCATCACCATCAGTCCGCTTCTGCCGCTGCACAAACTCTCATCATATTCCATTGAAATCGTTTGTCCATATCCTAGTCCATGGCGTGCGTGAGCGTGAGGTCACTGCTGGACTGGAGCTCTGGCCTCCCAAGGGAGCTCCTCGAGATCATCGCCAAGAAGTTGATCTCAAGAGATCTAGTAAGATGTCATAAGACATAGAGACATTTTATAAAATGCCTTTTCATTTGTAGACACAATTCACAATAATGCACAAATTGCCCTCCAAACCCGAAAACTAAACATCTTTCACCCTCAACTATCAATAGCTGAAGGTGAAAGATGTCTGGTTTTTGGGTTTAGCGGGGTAATTCTAATTCGCACTCACCCAATAGTTTAGGGATGTAATTCGGACTTTTCGCAAGTACTTAATGTAGTATAGATTTCTCATATATTTTATAGTTAATGTAGCGATTTAATAATCTAATATTCAACATCAACGAGATATCTTAATTATACACAACCATCCAAAATAATACTGAATGCACAACCATTCAATTTCAACGGGAATCAAGGTAGCGTACCTCACGCTGGCAGCTGCAACAAAAAATCAAAGAGAAATAATGAGAAAAATCAAAGAGAAAATGTCTGTAAAACATTTTTCTTGTAGTGTTTGTTAGAAATTTTTCTACACAAATAATTGCTTATAGGGATGAACTAGATATTATATATTATAAAGCTAACTAATAACTTGAAAAATTATCAAAGCAATGCCGATAAAGAAATTTTGTGAAAAAATAATACTTTTAAAGTGTGGTAGGTATCATACGGTTGATATTCCGTTCCTATAAATTTATCAAACTCAGTCTAGGATACATGCCCGCACAAATGTGTCACCTACATTAATTCTTAGTTTTATAATTATTAGTAATATGTTTTTGCTTTGCAATGGATCATGTCCATATAATTGGGGACTAGTGGGGTGGATGGAATGATGAAAAAGTATTGAATCTTAATATGGTTATGCACACACAAAAGACCGTGGTAGAGATAATAATTCTAGAATGTTATAATTATATACTCATCTTGCTTGGCACCTAACATCAGAACCAGTTCAAAATACTTAATGTAGTATTATTTCCCATATATTTTGTAGTTAATACTGTGATTTATTTGTTTAATTCAACATCAACGAGATATCATCATTGTGCACAACCATCCAAAAATATTATTGAATGCACAACTATCCATTTCAACGAGAACCAAGCTAGCTCACCTCATGCCTGTAGCTCTGCTACGAAAAAACAAAGATAAATAAAGAGAAAAAAGAGATAAATAATACCACAACATCATCTTCTGTAGTCTCATCTTTCATAGCCTCATACGTCTAGCCAAATTCTTGCTCATGAATCCGATTCGTTTGTTGATTCATTCGCTCAATCAATCTCATTTGAACCCCTTTCTTCTCTATCAATTTGGGTATTTAGATAAAAGTTTCATATTTTCTTCAAATTGATTTTTGAATGTTTCACATTCGAGTTAGAAACTTTGTAGTTTTGGGGATAAATCAGGATAAATGATGGTCCAGATCAGATTCGTCTTCAAAAGTTGTTTTTTTTTTGACGGAATGCGTAAATAGCTAGCGCAGTTATGCCAATTTGCCAATGCCATCCATCTGTCCTATACCACTGCATCCATATATTTAAGCCACACTAAAGTAGTACATATTTTGTTTGGAAAAAATATATTTTACTATTAAATTTAAATTTTAGAAGTCATGTTGATTAGGTATTTCAGAAAATAACACATTAATTCATAACATAGGGAAGCGAGGTCTAGCCTTTGTATATCTTCTCCATATGTATTAATTCATAGGCAGGTGTAACAAATTACGTTAAAATGAACCAATCGGAAGGAGGGTTATCTTGATGGTATAAAAAACATATTTATTAGTAATAATATTTTTTTTGGATTTGTTAAAGAACAGTCACTAAGATTGAATTAAAAAAATAAAAAAACACCTTAGTTTTAATATACTGTGGTTTGATAGACAAGTTTTCTAAACAAATAATTGCTTGGATGAATTAACTAATAACTTGAAAAATTATCTAAACAATGTCGATAAACAAAAATTGTAAAAAAGAAATACTTTTAAAGCGTGGCAGGTGCCATACAGTTGATATTTTGCCCGTATAAATTTATCGAACTCGTTCTACAATACATACCTACACAAATGCACGGGTTACCTTTATAGTCTTATAGTTACTAATAATATTACCGTGCTTTACAACGGATCAGGTGTATATAATTAGGGATTGACTCGATTGGTGGATTGAGGAGAAAGTCTTACAGTGGTTATGCACCCACAAAGGAATGCACGACCTCCTACTCATGTTTAGAAAGGGATGGAAAAGAAACGACTGCGGCAGTGAACTTAATTATATACTCATCTTGCTTGCCACTTGACGTCAGAATCAGTTTAAAGTACTTAATGTAATATTAATTTCTCATATCTTTCATACTTAATGCAATGATTTAATCGTGCAATATTCAATATCAGTGAGATATCTTCATTATGAACAACCATCCAAAATAATATTGAATGCACAATTTCAACGGAGGTAGCTTACCTCATGCCTGCAGCTGCAATGAAAAAGCAAAGAGAAACACAGAAAAACAATGACAAATAATCTCATATATAGCATCATCTTCCAAGTCTCATCTTCCATAGTCTCAATCAAATGCATGCTAGCCAAATTCTTTGGTCATGAATCCATTTGTTGATTCATTTGTTTGAGCTCAGCTGAATCCCTTTCTTCACCATCAATCCCCTTCTCACCATCTTCCATTGAAATCGTTGTTTGTCCATATCCTTGTCCATGGCGTGCGTGAGGTCACCGCTGGACTGGAGCTCTGGCCTCCCAAGGGAGCTCCTCGAGATCATCGCCAAGAAGCTGCCGTCCGGCCATGACGCCGCCTCCTTCCGCTCCGTCTGCTCGCCGTGGCGCGCCGCGCTGCCGTTCGCGAGGTTCGCGCCGCTCCTGATGCTCCCGTTTGATCCCACTCCCACCTCGCCGTCGCCGCCGGAGGAGAAGACCGTCTCGTTCTACAGCTTGGTGGAGGAGAAGACCGTCTCCTTGCCTCTCCCGGAGCTCCACGGCAAGGTCGTCGTCGGCGCGTCGCGCGGGTGGCTGGCGCTCGTGGACGAGGCCGCCGCCGTGTCGCTGCTCAACCCGTTCACGGGCAGCCGCGTCGCGCTCCCGCCGGCCGACCAGCGCGTCGCCGCGGCGTCGTCGAGAAGCGTGGAGATGGTCGGCGTCGGGAACGACGGCGGTGGCCGGTGGGTACTCAGGTGTTCGTCCGGCGACGTCAGCCCCGTCACGCTGGACAAGATGAGGGAAGTGTTCTTCAGTGAGATCGTGCTCTCCACGACGCCCGGCGGCGACGGGTGCGCGGCCATGGCCGTGCTCGCGGACTCGTCGGAGGTCGCGTTCTGCCGGGTCGGTGACACGGCATGGACGCTGATCGAGACGAACGTGGAATGCTGCGTTAGCGCCATCGTCCACTGCCATGGTAGCTTCCTCGCCATCGGCTGCCTCGGCGAGGTCTCCATCATCAACATCGCCGGCGACAACGACGCGACGCCGTCTCCGGCGAGGCCAGTGTCGTCGCTGCCAGAGCCTGCGCAGATGTGCCACCGCAGCTACCTGGAGGTGAACGGCGAGCTCCACCTCGTCGGCGTCGCTATACGAGCCTTCCACGGCGAGTGGCCCTTCGGTCACCACGCCGTGGTCTACAAGTGCGACCTCGCCGCCGGCGAAACGCCGGTGTGGTCCATGGTTACCGACGCCGGCGACATGGCAATGTTCATGTCCAAGAATTTCAATTCGGGCTTTGGTGGTGCAAGTGTCTCCAAGATCAAGAGCAACTGTATCTACTTATCTGAGCCTACATATGGCAGTGATCATTCTCCAGAATTGGTTGATATTTCTACTGGCATGTCAGAGAAGATAGCTTGCCCAACCATGAAGGGTTCAGAGGCTCTATGCTGGATTCGACCCAATCTCTGGACATGAGGTACGTGACTTGTTTTTCCTTATATTTTGTTCTTTATCCAAAGTTGTTGTTTTTAGTGCCTAGGTTTCTATGTGAGCGTTATCGAATGTGGACATGTTTGGTTTATGTCACCAATGGACAGCCTAATGAAAATAAGTTGGATCTTTCATTTCTGACGTATGAGCGGTGTGCCCGATTCAGAATACAATACGTAGATGTTTGAGTCATATCATACTTATTGTGAATATGTATGGCGGCATTTATGCGGTCCATAAAGATGTCGACTTATTGACCTAGTAACGTCGTTTTTCTCTCCGTTATAGTATTTTTCTTTGTGCATAATTTTATTTTGTTAATGCTGAACTAAGATGGTAGGCCTTTAGAATTAATCAATTTATCTCCTTACACACATGACATGAGTAGTAATCGATTTTGGTGCTATAAAAAATGGCACGATAAGAATTGCCCCCATAGAATGGACATTTTGTGAGAAACTGAGCAAAGCCACTTTTGCGGTTGTGTTGATGAGCACAAGTCAGAATACACCAAACAACCCCCCAAAAAGAGAGAAAAGACAAAAAGAATACACTAATCAATGCAGTTACCCTGACACCCTGTTCATGTAGTTTGTGGTCAACCATGGACATCACACTCTGATACTGGTGTGCATTAATCATCTCTTCTTGTCTATAAGAATCCTTCTCATCAAAATTTTTATGTGGCTAACTTTTTTGATGATTATGTGTACAGGTGACAAATGTTGAAATAGTAAAAGATTTATCAAAAGACAAGCAACTCCTAGTCTGAGCTAGTATCATGCATGCAATACAAGGGTTGGAGATCATCGCTAGCTGCTCCTATTAAGGTTCAGTTTGGAGGGGGGCCAGTTTTGCTTAATCTTATACTCTATTTCTTAATCCTTTTCAATAAACCAGACGTTTCCCTTATATCTAGTGGGCGAAAGCCAAAACATCCTCTCTTTTTTTCCCATTATATTTGGTCTGAAATGCAGTTGTTTTTCCATTGTGTTGTGCGAATTAAGCATTGATGCACCTTATATATGCTAAAGGGCAGGCCGAAATATGAACTATTTTATATATATTTAAGAGCTCATTTTGCATGACAGGATTTGTTATTTACAAGCTAGCTCTCGGCAGCCCTTTTATTCTCGCTTTGGTCCGAAATGCATTATATTTGTATTTCAAATATATATATTGGGATAAATATATTGATGCGCCCTTGTGAAAGGACGACGGAAAATGTAAAAATGTTTTGGAGGGCACTAGCAAAAACTTATTTTTATAGGACAGAATAACACGCAGTAGTAAAACTTATTTTTATATTGTTCGTGTATGTTTTAGTTTCTGAACCACATGCACATCGCACATTTCTTGTTGTCTATAAGAATTATTATCATCAACAATTTTTTATGTAGCTTTGGGGTTGATGATTATGTGTATAGGTGAAAAATGTTGAAATCATAACGAAAGATCAGAAGAGAATTGAAGCAACTCCCAGTCTGAGACTAGTTAGCGTGCCAAGCCCAATAAAAGTCACAGGATAATATCATTCAATATGAGGGGTTAGAGATCATCGCTGCTTCTACTCAGCTCAGTTTTTAGGGGCCACTTCTGCTTAATCGTACGTCTTAATCCTTCTCAATAAACCAGACGTTTATTTTCCCTATATATCTTCGTGAGAAGATCTGACGTGCGAAATTAAGCCAAAACCAACATCGTCCTTTTCCCAGAGGACTTTGCAAGCATGAAATTTCATTATGTTTATCTGAAATGCAGTTTATTTTTCCATTGGGTTGTGCTAATTAAATATTGATGCACCTTACAAATCCTTCTTCTTCCTTGATTTGTTTCAAATTATCAGACGTTTTGGGTTTTAAATAGATTCATGTATGGATCATATATGAGCTTCATATATATGTCCAAATTTATATGAATGTTAGTAGTATATACAGATGAGTGATGCATGAATATAGCAAAACGTATTATAATGTGGAACAGAGAAAGAGGGAGTAAAGGACAGGCCGAAATATGGACTGTTTTGTATGTATCAAGAGCTCATTTTGCATGACAGGATTTGTCATTTGCAAGCAAGCTAGCTCTGCAGCCTTCCTTATTCTGTTTGGTGAGAAGTGCATTTGTATTCCAAATATGTTGAGATAAATATATTGATGCTCTGTTGCAAAAGGACAACGTGAAATATAAATATGTTTTACAGGGACACTAGCAATAACTTATTTTACAAGACAGGAAATTAAAGATCACACGCAATATAAATATATACTACTCTCTTAATTCATTTGTCACTTCGGAGACATAGTGCCAGTTATGTGTGATGATTAAGAAGGCCCTAACTAGCATATGCATGACAATTATCAAAAAATATGATTGATCACTAAATGCGAACCTAAATAGGAAAAAACAAAAAAGAAGTATATGGGCCCACATATAAGTGAGCAGTATTTCACTTGCAGTACTGCAGACAACTTGCGTCCTCAAGTGTGGCCATGTTTTGGTTTATGTTTATTAGCTAATAACCTGCTCAAACAGTTAGACATGTTGTTTGGAGTTCTTGTGTGCGATGTAAATACTAACGTGAGCAGTCTGCAAATAGAGAACATAGGTCAATGCATGCTTCCAGAAAGAATCGACATTTCTGCGTTCAATCTACTATTGCCCTAGGCATAGTCTGATTGTTTTCTATTGTTTTTTTTCTATTTAGACTCATGTTTAGGCTTTTAAAAAGCTGGACTTCTTGAGGTGGTGAGAATTCGAATTTAAATTTCAATTGATCCCCTTACATTCATTGGTGTGAACAAAATTATCTGCTTTAGGATCATCATGCTTGCATATATAAGGGGGCTTATTTATACTTGTAACCGAATGTACAGCTTCAATTATGGTGGTAGCGTGTAATTAAAGGCAAATACAGAATTTACAAATTTAAAGTTACTTTGAACATTATGATGCCGTGATTACATCTGGCTAGTAACTGAGTTCAGCCCTTACATCAGAACACACCAACCAGGTCACCCAAATGCATATTCCGCCTTTTTAATTTTGAGAATTTTTACTGACAGGTACCAATAGGTCCTAATTATTTTTAATAAATTTTGGAACCCCCTAATACGGGAGATACCGAGATGTACCCAGTTTTACATTCAAAACTGGGGTTACTCCTGTACCTCCTCCACTCCTCGAGAACCGTGAAATCACTATTAATTTTGTTGTCAATCAGGCATACCACGTCCTAACACGTGCCCGTTCTTCATGTCAAGAAGTGTCATTATAATTATTTATGCCGATTAATATTGTTGATTGTGTAAAGTTCTGAACAATCGTGAAGCATTGAAAGATCAGAAAATACCCAGTTCTTAGTCTGAGAAAGTGTATAGTCAAATCAAGGTCGAAGGCTGGTGTCATGCAATATGATGTGTTAGATATTGCCGTTTCTTCATCTAAGGTTCAGTCATTATGTTTAATATCATACATTTCAAATCACGTAAAATAACACTATAAAAAACCCTAATGGGAAACGTCATAATAGGTGCTAGTACATTAAAAAAACCAACACCTATGAGACTTTCCTCGTCTTTCTATGTGCCTACAAATAAAAACCGACATCTTTAACTACTCATTGGTGTTGGTCCATAAAAAATTGACACCAATAGACCCCTAAGTTGTAGGTGTCAGTTGTTATAATAAAGCAGTAAATATAGACATCACATAGGTGCTAGTTTTTTTAAATAAATCGGCACTTACAAGTGCGATTCAATAGTACCGGTTTTCATATATGGTCTTCATATATATATGCAGGTTATCAATTAAATCCGGCACCTATGATAACGCTACTCATATATATTTGTTTTATACCTAACTTTTTCATATGAAGTTGGATGAAAAATACGCTTTATGTCAAATTTGTATATCTCGATGAGATCTACAACTTAGAACTTTGTTGTTGATGATATTTGTTTGATTTGAGGTCGTTTGGATGTTCGATCTACTTGGATAAGTGAATTTTTTATATTTCTAAATGATTTCGAATATAGACAAATCTATATAAAAGTTGTAGATATGGACGAGATCTACAGATTTGCAGTTGATAAAATTTTCATTTGAGCTCATATATGGTGTTAAATATGGATTATAAGTTTTAGATGAGAGTAGTATCAAAAGAATTATTGCTTCCTAGACAAGTGTTTCTAGGTGTGATAGTAAGAGATAATAGGTAGACAGAGAGGTCGAGGGTTCGAAGCTTTAACCAAAAAACCACGTGCGTATGAAATGGTGTGAAAATCTTGTGAGTTGTTGGAAACAGAGTGGGACCATGTATAGGTGGCAATTTTTTTCTATTTTTGTCACACCCATAAAAATAAAAAATGGGTCCACCCTATTGGTGCTGATTCTAAATTAGAGCTAGCACCTATGAGGGTGTTATTGGTGCTGGTTTTAGCACCGGCACCAATAAGGCACTTCATTAGTGTCGCTTGACAGGTGCCGGATTTCCCGACCGACTCCAATGACGCTTTATGGGGTAGTGTAAGTACCAAAACTTTTCCTTTAATTTATATCTTCCAGAAACATCCCTAATGAATTTAGTTATGACAGCTTCCTCTCAGAAGCCTGTGACTTTAGTTATGGCTTACAAGTAGGGACAACTAATTCACATGGATATAGTTGGTCCTGAAAGATTTCAGTCAGTTGAGAGGAAATGTTATGTTCTAGTGATTGTTAATGATTTCTCTCAATACTCTTGGGTTTAGTTTCTTGAATCAATGGAAGAGACTTTCAGTTTCTTTCTAAATCTATCTCCTCTTTTGGATTTGGAGTTGCTTGTTATAGTGCGCAGGTCGGCCCACCAGTCATAGACAACCCAGGTCACACCGGCCTTGCTCCATCCTAGTCCTAATCGGAGCCACTACTTTAGGTCTTAGAGGCATATACAACCTAAAAGACTAGTCTGATATGTAAGAACTATCCTCGCCTTTTAAGTCGTGCTCCCCCATAATCAATTACCTATGTAGGACTAAACCCAACAATCTCCCCCATTACAAATCGGACTAAACAATCTCCCTCATCACATCAACCCATCTGACCCCGAAGACTTGTTACCGGGCTCCTCCACCATGTGACCCATGGAAATTGTTCCAGCTTTCCAAACCTAGGCTATAATACCACTTGTTAGAGTGTGCAGCCTAACCCACCAACCATGGTTCACCTAGGTCACATTGGGCATGCTCCACCATATGCCCAAGCGAACATTTCATTTTTCGTGTCGAAGAATTTTAATACTGACTTTGGTGTAGCAAGCACCTCCAACATTAGATGGAACTGCATTTACTTATCTGAACCTAGATTGTGTACTCATTAAGATAAAAAAGGCACAGCCGACTATTATCTGGAAATGGTTGATATTAACACTAATGAATCAGAACTGCAAGCTTCATTGCTCCCATCTATAACGTGGTACGACCCAACAAATATGTATTTTTGTTTGTGTATAGATTTGTGTGAATGGAAAGTGTGTGAAACATTTTGTGTGAACAGTACATGTGCATAACATTTTTGTGTGAATTGAATTGTGCACATATTGCTTTTAAAAATTAGAATTGTGGCCCAATCCTTGGTCCACCTCTGGTCATGGCGGGGTAGAACGTGACGTTGGTGTCCGGTGAAATGCATGGACATGAATGGTGGGGCTGCAAACTGGCAAATCTGATATCGGTAATGTCAACCATCTGTAGATGACGGTCGTTAGTGTCTTCTTGATCTTGGTGACACAACATGGGCTCATATAAGTAGACGCGGTTCCAATTGGATATTGAAATGTTGGACACAAAGAATGACGTGTCTTCGACATCTTCCACCTTGGAGCACCATGAATTCTCACAGAGGAGGTCACACAAGTATATCATTATTTCATACCTTGTCCAGCTGGTCACATGCAAAATGGCACCCATTGAAGAGATATCGCTCGCCATTCATATCCAGGTAGCTATGTTGGTAGATGTGTGCAAATGGAAGCACCAACAGCAATGGGCTCGCCGTGAGAGGAGCAACACCATCACTGTTACTGCCACTGAAGATGGAGATCTCTTTGAGTGAGCTGATGGCGACAAACCCAAAACCCTAAACCCTAAATAGTAGAGTGGTAAGCTCTTGCAAATCCGATTCGTTAGTTGTAATGTCAACCATCTCCAGATGATGGTCAGTGCCTTCATCTTCTTGATGCAGTTCCAACTAATGTTGGAGATGCTTGCAACACCAAAACCAATATTAAAATTCTTCGACACGAAAAACACAATGTCTTCAGCGTCTTCCACCTTCGATCACCATGAATTCTCACGGAGGAAGTCACACTTGTAGGTCACAATCTCGTACCTGACCCGCAAGATGGTGCTAACTAGGTGCATCTTGTTGTTCATGTCCAGGTAGCTGCGTTGGCAGATATGTGCCGGTGGAGGCATCAACAGTGACGGGCTCGCCGTGAGAAGAGCCACACCATCAGTGTTATTACCACTAAACATGGAGATCTCTCCGAGGGAGCCAATAGCGACAAAACTGTCTCGACAGTGCACGACACAGGTCACTGGGTATTCTAGCTTTGAATCTATCAATGTCCATTTGGAATCTCCGAGCCAGAAGAAGGCGATCAACGTTGTTCTGGTGAGAACAGCCATGGACATTCAATCGACATCGCTAGATTTTGCTGGCGGCGCGAAGAGCACGGTCTCTCGAAGATGACCAGATGGGCATTATACTGTACAAAGGTAGTATATGATTTGAAAATTGAATGTGGAATATATGTGAGCCCTAGTTGGTTTCAGTTGTGTGTAAAATGTCAAGTAAGTAAAATTGTGCACATTAGCAAATAAAATGGAATATACTAAGAATAGAAACTGCACGAATCTTGATGAATATTTAATGATGTTGACATAGGTGAGGAAAGCAACAGTGTTGTTAAAAACCCTTGTCACACCCATGCATGCACACATGCACCTTTTCATCGAGCCCAAAATGTCCCAGACATTTTCTCATCTGCGCGCTAAAAGACACAACAAGCGGGTTATCTACATGGAGTACTACGTCTATTTGTTGATCACAAATTAACAAAAATACAAACAGGCAATGGAAATAAAATAGCAAAAAATTGTTCATCCATCGTTCGTCACTCTATCTCATACCATAAATGTTATAGGAGATATATATCTACCATGGCACTTGAGCAAATTGAGAAAAGAAACATGTTCTAGTGCTAATGCCTCATACCTTTCAAAATAAATGTACTGATTTATTCATATAATCCAATATGCACTCTAGATGTCATGATACACAACCATCCAAATTTCAGTTTCATCCTTTATTACCTGGCTACGCTGATAACCTTCTCTAGGCTCACCTCACGCCTACAGCATGCTATGAAAAAGCAAAGAGAAGTGGAAAAAAAAGACAAACTCTCCCATTAAGGGAAGTGTTCATCTGTGAAAAAGCAAAAAGAAGTGTGACGATGACGGTGGGTACTCTGGCATTCTTCCAACGAAACTAGCCCTGTCACGCTAGACGATATGAGGGAAGTGTTCATCTATGAGATTGTGCTCTCCACGACACCCATGGCCGTGCTCGCGGACTCCTCAAATTGAAGGCCACATTCTATCAAGTTGTGGACAAGGCATGGTGTTGATAGCCAACTTTGGAACTGGATCAAATCTAGGCTAAATCTATAAAAGGATTAGAGCCTTCATGCCAAGTGTGTCATGTTGGTTTGATCGGATAATGAACTGCGGTCATACCACACATTTCTAGGCAATCAGACCTTCAGCCCTGAGTCCGAGTCCAATTTAGATACTACTTATGTTTTCTTGCTTGAGGCCGGGGTTTCTCAAGTCCTAGTGGGTCTCTAAGACTAATAGGACATGGAGAAGACCCATTAGACGAAATATCACCCCTCCTATTAACGTAGGGGAGCCAAGGCTGATTAAAAGAAATCAATAAAAACTGCCTGTATTGGTCATATAAACATCCTCAAAAGTGTCTCTGCATTGGTTAAAATGTCTCAAGAAAATACCTTTTATATATTAGGTAAATTATAAATTGCAAAAAAATGCCTCCATAAGAAAAACTTAATAAAATATGCTATAAAGTGTATATAGAGTAAACGTATTATATGTAAATTTTAGAGGCGATATGAAAATTATCAAAAATATGAAAATGGATGATATGAAAATTGCCAAAAATAAGAATGCATCTACATGGTGAAGTGAGTGTAGCTCAACTGGTTAGGTTTCTTGTGATGGAACTAGCCCACTCAGTTTTAAGTCTTAGATTTTTTTTAGTGGTAGGCGACCCGTCGACAACAAGATGCCTATGTTGACTTTATCTATCTCAAGATACGCTGACCCATATGTATATGGTGTTTATTTATAGCGGTGAGTGTACGTGTGTCTGCATTTGTACTATATTTAAAGAAAATGTTTTTACATGAGGTTTTTTTTAGTGCATGCCTGCATCTTCCGAGATATGCATCTTGCACGGCACTTAATGTAGTAATCCTTCATATCTTTTGTAATGAATGTAGTGGTTTAACCACATAATCCGAGATCAACCAGATGTGTCATTATGGACAACCATCGAAACATCAGTTACATCCTTTACGAACTGGCTATACGCCGCTAATTCTGCAGGCTGACCTTCCACTGCAGCATGTGTGCTATATATGAAGTATGAAAAATCAAACAGAAATAATGCGAAAAAGACAAAGACTTCCCAGAAAACGCTCAGATACCATATGCCGATCCTGAGTCTTCAGCGAGTTCCTCTTGTTTAATTTGCAACATCTAGCTATTAATTGAGCACAACCATTTGTACTGTTCAGTTCATATAATCAGACCACAACGACCTGGCCGGCCGGTCACCCTGACACCGAATGTATTTTTATACCACACCCTGACATTTCCCATTCTTCATTTAATTTTGATTCGTTGATGATTATGTAAGTAACTCCCTTGACCACCTTGAACCACCAACTATAGAAGGGTGTAGTAGTAGACTGAGGTGCTGCAGCGAGCGAACATTCTCCAGCTAGTGATAAGATACCACAAATGATGCAGCCACATGTGTTTTTAGTGATATAGAGAAATTATATAAAGTGCTATTAACACTTTTGTACAAAATACCATCGATAAACATGAGTTGTACAATATGCATTCTACCAGACAAGTGTATATCTTTACTTTCTGACATCACAATTACCAACTTTATCAAAAAAAAAAAACTAACCAATATTTTTTTTTTGAAAAGTGTGGGTAAAAGACAAACCATCACCAATATTGAACTTTTAAAAGTTGCATTCTTAGTCATGGTATACCAACATGGTTTGTTCTTTTTCAAGCTATAGTTTCAAAAAAAAACATCCATATATGAATTTCTAGAGGAATACAACCATTCCATTCAGCAATTTTCACAAAATCAGCAATATTCAAAAAAAAAAACTCTTCGTATATGAATTTCTTAGAAAACTTATTTAAATAAATTTTTCTATCTTATAGCAGTTAGTTATTTGTTTGTGCCCATGAATAGTTATAAAAAACCAGCCATCACCGAGCCACTAATTTCCAACCATGGACTCGTCCGCTACGAGACACATGCAGCAAGTGAAGTATGAGTACATAAAGTATGACTACGAGACACATGTTTTGCTACTCAAACAAACAAGATACAAATTTGCCACACAGCAAAAAGGTTCAAAGCTCCTTTCCTAAATAAACAAAACAATTTTGTCCACTCATCGCATCACTCTAGCTATCTGGTGCCATAAATGTGCCTAGAGATATGCTCTTGCTTGTTACTTAGGGCATGTTCGAAATAGCACGTTTGTTTAGCTAAATGAGACGAGTCATTAGCATAAGACTTCATCCGTTTCGCAATGTAAGTCATTCTAGTATTTCCCACATTCATATTAATGTTAATGAATCTAAATAGATATATATGTATAAATTCATTAACATCAATATAAATGTGGGAAATGCTAGAATGACTTACATTGTGAAACGGAGGGAGTAATTATTATAAACTTCGAAATATTTTTGATTTATTTAAAAGAAAACTTTTATATAATTTTTTTTTACATAAAACACATACCGTTAACTGGTTCGAAAGTGTTTATAGTAAACAAGGCAGTTGAAAAAATCTAAACGTCCTTGAGAACTCAGTCTTAATGTACTAATAATATTCCTCCATATGTTTTGCAATGAATATAGTGGTTTAGTCGTGTAATCTGAGATCGATCAAACCAGGTGTGTTATCATCGGAACTCCTTTACTAACTGCCTACGTACGCCGCTGCTGATTCTGCAGGCTCACGCACCAAACCCCTCAAAGCATGCGATGAAATATCAAAAAGCAAAGAGAAATAATGGGAGAAAAGACAAATTTCTTCCCAGAAAATGCTCACATATCTTTTGCCATTATTCCTTTTCCTGAGTCTTTTCACCGATCGAGTTCCTCTGTTGCTTCTAACATACATTCCTCGGTTTCATCGGAGCAGAGAGCGAATTCTCCCCAAATTAATCCTCAGTTCACGAAATATCACTAGTACAGATCCTTCCATCTGTGATGGCCCATAACAAGATTGGAATTTGCGGGCCGTCACAAGGAAGTAATCTCAATCGGGCCGAAGTTTCGCCCGATTGAGATATGGTCGCACAGCCATGGTATATCGGCATAAAACTAAAACCCGTCACGGATGACATTTATCTGTGACGGGCCATAGTTGAGGCCCGATTGAGATGAGGGTTCCATATCTCAATCGGGCCCTAAACGAAGCCCGTCACAGATGAGGGTCATCTGTGACGGGCTCCAACTAGAGGCCCGATTGAGATAAGTTTAATACCCGTCACAGATGACACTCTTTTTTGACAGCCTTTTATTAAGGCCCGATAGAGATTACTTGTATGCCCGTCACGGTTGATTGTTTCAGGGCCGTTACAGATATTTGTTGCACAGTATAAATACCCCCCACCACCTAGTGTAACTGTATCCTACTGTTCACTATTTTGGTGGGAGGCTGTAGGGGGCGATTTTTTGTCTTTTTTTCCAAGAAAAACAGAAAATTCCCAAAAGTGATCAAAATGGATCAATCAAGTGAGTAATATTAATCATTAATTGAGCAATTTCATCACGTATTACTTTTGCAATACTGATCTTATAAGATGTGCATGTAATTTGTTTTTTTTATTTTGTAGCAATCGATCGAAGTTGGATGTATGCGAAAAATTTGAAACGTCATTCTACGGAGTACAGAAAGGGCATAATAAATTTTATGAATGCCGCGGAGGAGGATCGGAAAAGAAGAAACAGTGATTACATGTGTTGTCCATGTGCAGATTGCAAGAATGAGAATATGTTTGATAGCGCAGAGGATGTACACGGTCATTTGATACAACGAGGATTCATGAAGGGCTATACATGTTGGGTGAAGCATGGAGTGCAAGAATCAGGAAGTGGAGTAGCAGCAGACAGAAGTGGTGCACATAATCAGGAAGATGAAGATGAGCATGACATGTTTATACCTTCTCCATTGGGCGGTGAAATGGTTGATGTGGATCACGATCTGCTGCAAGACATGTTACGTGACGTTGAGGACCCAGCCCAGAATGAGAGAGATGGAATGAAGTTCAGCAGGTTGGTCAGTGATTCCGAGACGCCTCTGTACGCTGGATGCAAAGCAAAACACACTAAGTTGTCAGTTACCTTGGACCTAATGAAGCTGAAGGCAAGTAGTGGATGGACAGACAAGAGTTTCACAGATCTTTTAGGAATTTTGAAGGCTATGCTTCCTGTTGAGAACACATTGCCCGCGACGACATACAAGCAAAGCATGTTCTGTGTCCACTGGGGTTAGAGGTCCGTAGAATTCACGCTTGTCCAAATGACTGCATATTGTACCACAAGCAATATGCGGACTTGGATGCTTGTCCTGTCTGCAAGGCTTCTCGATACAAGCGAAAGAAAAGTGCTGACGAAGGAAATAAGTCAAAGAGGGGTGGTCCGGCAAAGGTTGTGTGGTATCTACCTATCATTGATCATTTCAAGAGAATCTTTGCCAACCTGAACGAAGCGAAGTTAGTACGTTGGCACGCCACGGAGAGAAGGAATAACGGTATGCTTAGACACCCAGCGGATTCGATTGAATGGAGGAATATCGATCGAAAACACAAAGACTTTGCTGCCGACCCTAGAAACATGAGGATATGTCTGTGTACAGATGGCATGAATCCTTTCGGTGACATGAGTAGTACTCACACCACTTGGCCAGTTCTTATTGCGAACTATAACCTCCCGCCATGGTTATGCTTTAAACGAAAATATATTATGTTGTGCTTGTTAATCCAAGGTCCGAGACAACCCGGCAATGATATCGATGTATTCCTGGAGCCTGTTATCGACGATCTGGAGATTCTTTGGAAAGAAGGTGTGAAAACTTGGGATGCATATGGTCAGGAGAACTTCAAGCTAAGAGTTCTATTGTTCTGCACCATTAATGACTACCCTGCACTCGGTAATCTTTCCGGACAAACTATAAAAGGAAAGAAGGCATGCTCCGATTGCAAGGAACATACACGAAGCCGGTGGCTGAAGAAATCACGAAAGATGGTATACATGGGTCATCGGAGGTGGCTCCCGCTACGTCACGCATTTAGAAGAAGGAAGAAAATTTTTAACGGTAAGAGAGAACTTCAGCCTGCTCCCAAAGATTTGTCCGGAGATGAGGTCCACAATATGGTCAAGGACATAAGCAATGAGTTTGGGAAGAAAAGAAAACGTAGCAAGACAAAGGAGAAGGGTATGTGGAAGAAAAAATCCATATTTTGGCGGCTACCTTACTGGAAAGATCTTGATGTCCGTCATTGCATTGATCTCATGCATGTAGAAAAGACTGTGTGTGAGAGTTTGGTTGGCCTGATGTTGAATATTCCCGGGAAGACAAAGGATGGGTTGAACGCGCGCCTTGATCTACAGGACATGAATATTCGCAGTGAACTCCAGCCCATACGAAATGCAGAGACAGGTAGAGTGTACCTCCCTCCAGCCTGCCACACATTATCGAAGGATGAGAAGATCGCAATGTTATCATGCTTGAAGGATATTAAAGTTCCATCGGGCTATTCAGCGAGGATAAGTAAGTATGTTAAATTGGACGATCTAAAACTTGTTGGAATGAAGTCTCACGATTGCCACGTGCTAATCACACAAATCTTGCCAGTTGCTATCAGAGGCATTCTACCACCGAAAGTGCGTCACACGATCAAACGTCTATGCGCCTTCTTCAATGCAATTGGACAGAAGGTTATAGATCCAGAAGATCTAGATGGGTTGCCGACCGATATTGTGAATACCCTCTGTCACCTGGAGATGTTTTTCCCACTATATTTCTTTGATATAATGGTTCATCTCCCTGTTCATCTGGTGAAGCAAACAAAACTATGTGGCCCGGCTTTTCTAAGGGAAATGTGGCCATTTGAAAGGTACATGGGAGTTCTGAAGTCGTACGTTCGTAACAGAGCTAAACCCGAGGGGAGCATCATTGAAGGTTACACGACCGAGGAGGCTATTGAGTTCTGTGTCAATTACATGTCCGATGCCGATCCTATCGGAGTTCCTGCGTCTCGTCACGAGGGAAGGTTGTCAGGTGTTGGCACAATCGGAAGGAAAAGAATTAGGCCCGATCAAGCGTCGTACGTGCAGGCTCATTACGCTGTACTCCAACATATGGCAGAAGTTGGCCCATACTTTGAGGAGCACTTAGAGAAAATCCGAGATGAGAACTTAGGACGATCTAATGCATGGATTAACAGAGAACATAATTCTTGGTTCAACGAATGGTTCAAGAATCGTGTGACAATGTCCACGGATGTCCCAAATGAGACAGTACAGTTGTTGGGGATGGGACCGTCTTGGACCGTAGACACATGGCAAGGATACGATATAAATGGATACACATTTTACACCGTCAAACAAGATGACAAAAGCACAGTGCAAAACAGTGGTGTCCGTATAGATGCATTCCAGGATCAAGTTGGGTCAAACACATACTACGGCTGCATTCAGGAGATCTGGGAGCTGAACTACGTCAAGTTCAAGGTTCCTTTGTTCCGCTGCCGTTGGGTGAATCTACGGACTGGTGTCAAAGCTGACAAGGAAGGTTTCACTTTAGTAGATCTATCAAAGGTGGGATACACCGATGAACAATTTGTACTTGCGAAACAGGTTGAGCAGATATTCTACATAAAAGACCCTTCAAACAAGAAGATGCACATCGTGAGGGATGGAAAGCGCCGAATTGTAGGAGTTGACAACGTCGTCGATGAAGAAGAATACAGCCATAATCTTCATGTAAGACCTCACATTGACCTTGACGATGATCCCCAAGAGCATGTGGCATATGCTCGTTCAGATCATACGGAAGGCATGACCTTGTGACCGATGCATTTGTACTTATCTATTGTAATGAATGAAGTATTTTGTTTTATTGCAAAGACTTGATATGTATAGTCATTAATATGGCTAATTTTGTTTTATCACAAATGACCAAAAGAAAAGTTGTAGATCCTGATGAGAGGATCAACTTTGTTGTTGACCATATTTCCATTTGAAATCATTTAGTATTTACAAATGCTGTTTATATTTGTCATATATTCAAATTCAATTTCAAGATGTTGGGAAAAAAGTTGTATAGAAAAAAGACCAAAATAAAACTTGTAAATCTTGATAAGTCATCGGTGACGGGCCTTAGTTTACGGCCGATAGAGATTAATCTATCTCAATCGGGCTTTGCCGTAGGGCCCGGGCTCCATACTAATGCCCGATTGAGATGACATTAAGGCCCGTCACGGATGACTCATCTGTGACGGGCCCTAAGATAATGCCCGATAGAGATAGATTAATCTCTATCGGGCTTTAACTAAGGCCCGTCACCGATGACTATTTTCCCATTTTTCCAAACAAGTCTTTATATTTGTGCGTACAAAATATATAGCTGTTGTGTAATAATTCATTTTATTAGTCATAATACATTTTCGGATACTAAATGATTTCAAATGGAAATATGGTCAACAAAAAAGTTGATCCTCTCATCAAGATATACAACTTTTATTTTGGTCATTTGTCTATATAACTTTGTTCCCAACAGCTTGAAATTGATTTTGACAATATGACAAATCTAAACAGCATTTGTAAATAATAAATGATTTCAAATGGAAATATGGTCAACAACAAAGATGATCCTCTCATCAAGATCTACAACTTTTATTTTGGTCACTTCTTCATCCGACAAAGTGATAGTTATATTATTCACAAAAATCACATTTCTCTCATCTGGTTTATAAACATCAACACATATATGTCAATTTTGTAAACATTGGTACTATCACTTTGTCGGATGAAGAAGTGACCAACATAAAAGTTGTAGATCTTGATGAGAGGATCAACTTTATTGTTGTTGCCTTTTTCATTTGAAATCATTTACTATTTACAAATGCTGTTTTAATTTGTCATATTTTCAAAATCAATTTCAAGCTGTTGGGAACAAAGTTATATATACAAATGACCAAAATGAAAGTTGTAGATCTTGATAAGCTCTACAATTTTGTTGTTGACCATATTTTGATTTGAAATCATTTACTATCCAAAAATGTATTATGTCTAATAAATTGAATTATTATATAGTAGCTATATATTTTGCACTCACAAATATAAAGACTTGATGGGAAAAATAGAAAAATAGTCATCGGTGACGGGCCTTAGTTTAAGCCCGATAGAGATTAGTCTATCTCTATCGGGCATTATCTTAGGGCCCGTCACAGATGAGTCATCCGTGACGGGCCTGAATGTCATCTCAATCGGGCATTAGTATGGAGCCCGTCACCGGTGAGTCATCTGTGACGGGCCCTACGGCAATGCCCGTTTGAGATGACTCATCACTCTACTATAACTAGGGTTTCTCAGATCGGATCAAAAATTTTTCTAAGTCCCGCTACAGTTTCCCACCTCCTTAGAACCCTAGCGCCGCTGTCGTCCTCCATCGCCGAGCCCGCCGCCGTCGCCACCAGCCCGCAGTCGCCGCCACCGAGCCTCCTCCGCCCTCCATTCGGACCGTGTCACGCCCGAAAATTCACTAGTAATTTCCGAACTTATTTGTGCATAAAATCCTCGTCCAGGAATCAGCCGAGGTACACAAACTGACAATTTAATATACAGATTCATCCAATTAACTAAAACGATAAATACTTACTTAAGAGGCACTTAGTCCTCACCATGAAGAAAACTGCAGCGGAAAATAAAATCTAGCGAAGCTCCGGCTCCACTCCCACAGGCAGCTCAACTGGGGTATAAGCCAAACGTCTTCTCCTTCTAGATCCTTTTTCTTCAACTGAGGTTGATTGATTATTGCAAGAATGAGCATATGACATACTCAACAAGCCACACAGCAAATATGCAAGTGCACAAGGATACCAAAGGATGGCATAATATAGTCTCATTTGCGAAAGCAGCATTTAGCAAAGAGTTAAGAGTAGTAAAACAGTAGAGTAATTAATCAGAAATTTTAATCAACACTGAACAGCACACCCATGCTGCACAGGCCCAACCATCCTGAACAACCATACCCGGCTGTACAGATCTAACTCCAAATCAGGAGCTAAGCAAATTATTACCAGGTATAACATCCATAATTATTGTGAGAGGTGTGAGACTAATCACGAAAAACATTGCTCAACCCGCCCATAACCGCGGGCACGGCTATTCAAATAGTTTTACTCTGGCCAGAGGTGTACCACTGTACCCACAAGACACAGCCCCACAACATGTCACCATGTGCCTCAATACCACCACGGTACCTCGGAAAGGAGCTATGACAATACCCCTTGCACAACATAATCCACCACAGCGCACCTTTCCTGGATCATAATCACCCCCTTATAAACAAGGCATGGACTCCCCAGCGACCCCCGTGGGCTTATCTCCGCCACTTCTCAGTCTGGTGCTCCACAATGAATCATGCTATACAAAAGGTAAAGCCGTTGCCCACGCTGGCTTGTGGTTGGCACGGTTAATGTTTCACAACAGTAGCTCGCGAACCGGTCCTTAATTGTCATGAGCACGACTCTCAAAACCATGTGCTCACAACCCACCATTATCAAGTTTTAGTTGGCAAGTAATTAATTAACCAATCACGATTGACCATCGCGAGCTATCATTAAGCCATCATTAAATAATAATGAAACATTAATTATCCCAATAGTGTGCTAATGTTTCTAAGCATGGCTAAGCAATCATATCTAATATCTAGCTGAACCAATATATATAGCCCAACTAGTCAAGTTATAATAACCCAAGGTATCAAGGAATAAAGTAATCAATGCAAACAGGCCATAACAAAGGAATAGATTCACACCACCCAGTGACATTCGAAAATAAATGCACAGTTGAAATAAATAGAGAATTTAAATATAGGATCAACATGCTCAAAGGATTGTGTTTAGGATCTGTGTGACTTGCCTTGCAATAATCGGTCTTCAATTAATCTTCTTGGATACTTCCGGCGCACTCGTAAACCTTCGCAACGACGGAAACGACAAGCTAACACGCAAAACAAAGAAAAAGACTAATAAAAACCAAATAAACAGTACATAAAAAGTAAACAAACATGTAGATCATAATTTTAGATGAATTATGAGACTTGAACGGCCTCATTCTGACTTCAAATGAATTTATTAAGAATTTTACTAGATTAAATCTAATTAAAGCCCATTTAAAAAGGATTAAATAAATTTAATTCAATTTATGGATAATTTTAATATGTAGATCTTTATTTTATACAACTTTTGCAACTTGAACCACATAAAACTGAGTTACAATGAATTAGTTATGAATTTTTAAAGATTAAATCGGATTAAAACACTTATATGGATTTTAATTGAATTATGACGCAATAATGAATTATTTTTTAAAAGGAAAAGGGAATTATTGCGTCAGCGGCTAGGGTTTGCGGTGGACCGGGTGCACGGCGGCGGCTCACGGAAATGAACGACCGAGATCGATCCTATCCAAAACGGACGGCCGAGATCGAACGGTCCATGACTGGGCCACGACGGATGGTCCCGATGACGTCAGCGGTGACGTCACCACCGGCGGCGGCTCGGGCTTGCAAACTCGCCGGCGAACGACGGCGCGGCGACGCGAACGGAGGGCACCAGCACGTAGAGAGTGACGCGGCGAACTCACCGATGACCAAAACGACGGCGGAAGATGAACGGACGGCGGCGGCGTCGAGGAAAAGACGGCGGCACTCTTCGGCTTGACGACGGCGACAGTGCTCCGGCGGTCTTCAGCGACGGCGAAGGGGTGGACGAGGACGGCGACGCGATGGCGACCACGATGGCAACCTTCCCGAGCGATGGCGACGACTGGAGCGACGGCGAAGCACGGCTGGAGCGACGGCGACGACTGCGGTACGAGGTCTCACGGTGCTAGGGCGCTTCCGACGACGAGAGACGAAGGCGAGGGTGGCGGCGGGTAGCGGCGACACCGGGGGTCCTTTTAAAGGGGCTAGAGAGCGGCGACGGAGGCCCACAGTGACCGGCGACGAGAAGGAAAGGTTAGGGTTCGGAGGAAAAAGACCGATCCGATTCGACCTCGAATCCACGAACTTCCAAAGCGAAAAAGACGATGATTCCAAAAGAGAAAAGGTAGAGGAGATCCCGAAGATTGTTTCCCCTCAATTGATTTCACCGGAGAAGGAAAGGCGCGGCCGAATTTGGAAGGAGACGACGGCGGCGCGGCGCTAGGGTTCGGGCGGCGGCGGCGGCGCGAGGAAGACGAAGACTGACAGGTGGGACCCACCTGTCAGCGAGAGAGAGAGAAAGCAGAGCGGCGGCTCGGCGGACTGGGCCGACTGGGCCGGGGAGGAGAGAGGGAGAAGGAAAGAGAGACTTGGGCTGACTTTCGGCCCAAAACCAAAAGAAAGATTTTAAAACCTTTTTCTATTTAAATTATTCATGAAATGCAATTCCATTTATTAAAAATACTTCCTTGGCTCAAATAAATCCCAGAAAAATCTAGGAACTATAGAATCAAGTAAAGTATTTAACAAAATTTTATCTAGCCCAATTTTATATTGAGATTTAACAAATTAAAATTAGATCTTCTCTTTTAGGCTTTTAAGATCATTTCTAATAATTCCTTTTAAACAACAATTTATAATTTAAGGATTTTTAAACAAGAAAAGCTCTTAACAATGATAATTAGATCATTAATGATCAAATAATTACTGAACTGTTCTTTGTATCATTTAGGAATTGAGCTCCGAAAAATCCGAGAAAATTTCAGAGAGTAGACTTAATCATGGAGAATTTAATAAAAATTAAATCCATCCATGCTTTATATTTAGGAAATTTTATTTCCCACATTTAACTTCACTTGTAAATTAATGAACATTTAATATAAATTCTAATAATAATTTATTAAATAATTTATAAATCCTGAAACGAAAATCAGGATGTGACAGACCGCCGCCGCCTCCTCAACGACGACCCCTACCGAGCCCGGCGACATCCTTCCTCATCGTCGTCGCCTCCTCCTCTCCGACGCCTGACGCCGCCTCCACCGAGCACGCCGCGGCCTCCACCGACCCCGGCGACGCCCTCCACCGAGCCCGGCGCCGCCGCCGCCAACTCCTCCTTCGCCGACTCCTCCCTCACTGAGCCCGAGGCCGCCGCCACCGAGGCAGCCGCCTCCACCAAGCCTCCGACGCCCGACGCCGCCTCCATCGAGCATGCCGCCGCCTCCACCGAGCCTGCGACGCCCAACGCCCGACGCCGACCCCCAGGTGAGTCCTCCATCGCGCATGAATGATGAATAGATGAATGTGGTTCGATTGATGAATGTGATGAATAAATGATTAGATGAATGTGTTTGAATACTTGCATGTGTGTGGATAGATGAATGTGGATGAATAGATGATTAGAGAGGAATGCGGATGAATAGATGAATAGATGAAATATTCAATTTATTTATATGTGATATTCAATTCATTTTACATGTGGATGAATATATGATTAGATGAATGTGTTTGAATAGATGAATGTTTATGGATAGATGAATGTGGATGAATAGATGATTAGAGATGAATGTGGATGAATAGATGAATAGATGAAATGTTTAATTTATTTTTATGTGACATTCAATTCATTTTATTACTGTGAGATGTGCAATTTAGTTTATTTATGTGACTAATAGATTTTAGAATTTTGGATTCTTAGCCATTGAAGCACTAAATAGTGTATTTTCGTTATTTAGAAAAAAGTATACGATGTCTTAGCAAGGCGAACCATTGTCGACGACAACTAGTGGGTCCTCAAGGGCACGTACTCCTAGGACAGGGAACAAAATCCCTAAGGAACGGTTCCGCATAACAGTGGTGGACGCCGTAGGGTTGCCGACATCTCCAAGGAAAATATTGAGTCGATTTAGGTCTATCTGCGGGGTCATAGGGAGGCAGAAGTTCAATATTCTGCAAGATGACATCAAGCACGTGCCGGCCGCAGAGAAGGACATTGCTTGGCTAACGTTCAAGGAGAGCTTCGATTATCCTGCGGAGCATGAGGACCGTCTCAGGCGGGCTGCTTTCAAGGTTATGGGCAACGCTTGAAAGAACTTCAAGACTAAGCTAGTCGGCGAGTTCGTCTACAACCCGGCGAATCCAGATCCAAGAGAGAAATTTTCTTGGATCACGGAACAGGTCTGGGAGGAATTCCATGCGAAGAAGTCGACCCCCGAGTCCAGAGCTAGTAGCGAGGCATATCGCTTGCTCCAGACCAAGAACCAGCATCTGCATCGGCTTGGCACCGCCGGATATGCCGGTAAGGAAGAGGAATGGCAGCATGAGGATGAAGAAGCGGAGGAATCGAACACGCCGCTTGTGTTTGGCGATATCCCACACCCTTGGGCTAGGAACTGGGCCAGGGCCAGGTACCAGAAGAAGGATGATGGCACAATCTTCATGCCAAATCCAGAAGATCAACGAGTGTACGAAGCTATAGTAAGTGTCTAGTCAAACTAGATGTTTGCAAAGGTTCCGATCATGCAGTTTATTTAACCCCACTAAATTGTAATGCAGAAGGAGTTGGTTGCCGAGCAACAAGCCTCGCAAGAGGTCTGCTCTCGAAGACGTGAGGATGACCTCCTCACGAAAGCGTTGGGCAACAAGGAACACCGTGGACGGACACGGGGCATTGGGTCTTCTGTTCCCTGGAAGTATGGATTACCAGACTACGCGTGGCAGTACAAGAAGCGGTCTTCCAACAAGGCGGAGAAAGATGCACGCCTTGAAGCCAAGATCCGGGCGTCGATAAGAGCTGAGCTGACATCTGAATTCGACGAAAAGCTCGAGTCAATGAGGGCCAAGATTAGGCAAGAGATCCGAGAAGAGCAACAGAACACCCAGGCCGCTGCTGTTGCTGCGCACGAAGAGTTAGGAAGTCCCACCCAAAAACACAGCAGCTACGCATCAACTGAGGTGGCGGAAAATCCAACATCGGTCGACAGCGCCGTCGACCACATAACGGTAAAAGTTTCGTCCACAATGCATGAAAGACTTAACGAGTCCATATGATATATAATATTCTTAAAAAATTGATTAATCTATCGTAGGAACCAACGAGCTGCACCCTCACAGTTAGGGTGATGCCGACCTTCACGGTTCCAGCAGCCGAGGGACTTGCGTACAAGTCGACCCCAGAGACAAGAGTGCATGGAGCGCAACTCAGGGGCGACTGTGCAAAAGTTCAAGTCGACTCGGTGAAGCCGGAATATGAGCTATTCCCACTAAAGTATCCACCGAACGACGAGGTCCTCTCACTAGGAAATGCCCGTGGTACCTTCATCCAATGGCCCAAGGACCTCATTGAGATCAAATGGCCCAAGGACCTCATTGAGATCAGGGTTACAGCGAGGCCAACCACTGCATCAGGCAGTCGTCCACCAAAGAGACCCGCCTCTGCTCCTTCAGCCCCTCCTGCTCAAGATCGTCATGCACAATCTTACGATGTGCAGTTGCAGTACGACACGGATTTTGGGGATGACCGAACGGAGGCCGACAGCAAGGCGATTCATGAACCCCCACCGATGAAGAAGAGCGGGAAGGCACACTCTTCCCCTCAGAGAATTACTCTCGATAAACCCAAAGCAAAGGGGAGAGGAAGGGGAGGAAAGGTGCAGTCCTCGCTTCTAGCTCCAAGAAAGCTAGATCTGGGCAAGGGCCAGGAAGAGACTAAGGGCAAAGAGGTCAAGAAGAAATACGTCGCTCCATAGGGGTTCCAACTAGGCATGCCATTGGTTGGAGATGACGTGCTTGCCGCAATGGGCACCGCTTGCAAGGACCTTCACGCATACTACATGGAGAAATCTAACGCCAGGAAGCCGAATAAAGCTACTGATATCCTTGGAGAGCACGATGGAAAGTCATTCCTTGATCCAACAAATTATATCGTCGTCGACTTCAAGGATCTATTCGACCTCTACAGACTCCGAGCGGTTGACACAAGCCTCCTTAAGTGCTACTCCTTGTAAGTATTGTCGCCCAACTCAATCTGGTAATAACAATCGGATTAACTAGCTTACAAGATCGTTTATCCTGTGTGTAGGTTAAGTTGGCAATGGTGTCAGAAGAATGCACCAGAAGTTGCCTTCCATGATCCACAAGTGGTCACTGTCACAAATCTCCAGAATGACCGTCAAGGAATGATCAACTACATCTACGACACCTTGTGGTCCTGCCGAGACAAGGAGTACATTATGTGCGCCTATAATCAATAGTAAGTGTGTTATCTAAATATACACAACAGCATGACACATTCCTTCAGTACTTAATTAACTTTCACTATATTAATGCCACAGTCCCATTGGATCCTTCTGGTCATAACACCTAAGTGGAGTAAATGTCACTACCTAAACTCCAGAATTGATAAGAACGCATATGATTGGACCCCAATTCAACTAGCGATAGATGAAGCGTGGGCCCAATACGTGCAAAGAGGAGGCCTCAGGAAGACAGGACATGACACCCTCATCCACAAAAAAGACTTCCTGGTGAAGCAACAAATAGGTGACCAGTGCGGATTCCATGTGTGCCACAACATGCGCCTTCTGTACAGAGAAAAGGTGAAGACTTTGGCTGAGTTTGAGGTCGGTGGTCTCAATTCTGATAGACTAACTACATTTTAGTACTTATATATGATCGATCAACTAATCTAGAATTATGATAATGTAGGGTACAATAACCAAGTCTCTGCCTACCAGCTTTGAGGAGGTTCGCGAGGAGATAGCCAGCTTCATCCTCCGCGAAATAATTAACACCAAAGGAATGTTTAGGCTTAAACTAAAATGATGAACAATGTTGAACTTATATGTTTAGGCAATGATGAACACTTATTATGCAACTGTGATGATGTAACTGTGATGCTTATATTTATGTATATATTTCATATGTTTATGTTAAGACTTGCTAAATAAATATTTGATCCAATTAACTTGGTTTTGCAGGTGAAATATGATAAATATTTGAATGGATGTGAAATATGTGAATAGATGTGAAATATGAGATGGCTGTGAATGTGTGGTTGTGTAAAATATATTGATGTCTGTGTATGTGAATGCATATGTATATGAATGGGTGATGCTGGGGAGCTGGGGATATTGGATATCTGTGTTTGTTTCTGTCATTTCTGCAGTGGGCATGGCTAGCAAAGGCCTGAGGCTAGCCAAAAAACAAAATTTATTTTTTTTATGGATTATAGTCATCTGTGACGGGCCATAACTAAATGCCCGATTGAGATGATAGTCATCTGTGACGGGCTCTAGTTTACGCCCGATTGAGGTCAGTAGTCATCTGTGACGGGCTCTAGTTTAGGCCCGATTGAGGTCAATAGTCATCTGTGATGGGCTCTAGTTTAGGCCCGATTGAGGTCAGTAGTCATCTGTGACGGGCTCTAGTTTAGGCCCGATTGAGATGAGTATCATCTGTGACGGGCTCTAGTTTAGGCCCGATAAAGGTTAGTAGTCATCTGTGACGAGCACTAATTGTGGCCCGATTGAGATAGGTCATCTGTGACGGGCTATAGTTTGACTGGTCGTATGGGTCAAAGCTATCGGTGACGGGCTTTACTTAGGGCCCGATTGAGATAGATTCATCCGTGACGGCCGTTTGCCCGATTGAGATAACTCTTCACATCAATGACTTCTAGCCTGTGACGGACGTTGTGCCCGATTGAGATGGGGCTTACCGCCCGATTGAGATGAGGGTATCCGTTCTAGTGTATCGCCCCTCCCTTAAACATAGGGGAGCCAAGGCTGATTAAAAGGAATCAATCAAAAGTGTTTGCATTGGTCATATAAACATCCTCTCAAAAGTAAGTGTTTGCATTGGTCATATAAACATCCTCAAAAGTGTCTCTACATTGGTTGAAATGTCTCAAGAAAATACCTTTTATATATTAGGCATAAAAGATGCCTCTATAAGATAAAGTTAATAAAATATGCTAAAAATATCTCTAAAGTATATATAGAGTAAAAATATTATATGTAAATTTTAAATTGTTTGTACTAAGTGTCTCTGCACATTGTAACTCGTAATTTTAGAGGCAATATGAAAATTGTCAAAAACAAAAATAGATGATATGAAAATTGCCAAAAATAAATATGTATCTTCATGGTGAAGCGTAGCTTAACTGGTTAAGTTTCTTGTGACGGAACCAGTCCACCTAGGTTTAAGTCTTAGATTTGACACAGGTGCTCGCATTTACAGCTAATTATTCTTTTGGTGGTAGGCGACCCGTCGACAGCGAGATGCCTATGTTAACTTTATCTGTACCTTAAGATACGCTGGCCCATATGGGTATAGTGTTTTTTCATAAAGGTGAGTGTACGCGTATTATAAATGCCTGCATTTGTACTATATTTAAAGAAAATGTTTTTACATGGGGTTGTTTTTAGTGCCTGCATCCTCCGAGATATGCATCTTGCACAACACTTAATGTAGTAATACTTCAAATCTTTTGTATTGAATGTAGTGGTTTAATCACATAATCCGAGATCAACCAGATGTGTCATTATGGACAACCATCGAAACATCAGTTACAATTCTTTAAGAACTGGCTACGCCGCTGATTCTGAAGGCTCACCTCACCACTGCAGCATGTCTTATGAAGTATGAAAAATCAAACGGAAATAATGAGGAAAAAAAGACAAAGACTTCTCACAAATGATGCAGCCACCTGTGTTTTTAGTGATATAGAGAAAATATACAAAGTGTTATCAACACTTGCTCATACAAAATGCCATCGATAAACATGAGTTGTACAATATACATGCTATCAGACAAGTGTATATATTTACTTTTTGACATCACCATTATCAAATTTATCAAAAAAAATTAACCAATTTTTTTGTGAAAAGTATGGGTAAAAGACAAACCATCACAAATACTGAACTTTTAAAAGTTGTATTCTTTTAGTCATGGTATACCAACATGGTTTGTTCTTTTGCAAACTATAGTTACAAAAACCTTCCATATTCGAATATCTAAAGGAATAGAACCATTCAATTCAGCAATTTTCAAAAAAAAAAAAACAAAAAGAACTTCCCGTATATGAATTTCTTAGAAAACTTATTTAAATACATTTTTCTATCTTATAACAGTTAGTTTATTTGTTTGTGCCCATGAATAGTTATCAAAAACCAACTATCTATGGAGCCTGGTTTGCAGTATAAATCATGCATGGATCCACCAGATCCACTAATTCTCAAACATGGACTCGTCCGCTAAGACACATGCAGCAAGTTAAGTATGAGTACATAAAGTATGATTGCGAGACACATGTTTTGCTAGCGAAACAACAAGATACAAACTTGCCACACAGCAAAAAGTTCAAAGCTCCTTTCCCATATAAACAAAACAATTTTGTCCATACTTATCGCATAAACTGACACACTTGCTCAGTGCTGCCCGGTCGCTCTGTCCGGGGGCGACGCGGGCGGCGAACAAGCCGCGCCGTCCCCGCCCTTCTCTTCCCCCCCCCTCCCAGCCTCGCCGCCGCCCGAGCCGCCGCCGGCAAAGCCAGGCGGCTGCAAGTACGGCGGTGGCGGGGCTCTCTCTCCCTCGCTCGCGGTCAAGACGGTCGGGACATCGGCACGGCAGGAGCTCAGGGCATGGCGTCGGCGCCGACCGGCGGCGTCCAGATCCAGTGCCGTGGTGCCCGGATCCGGTCCCCCAGCGACGGGCGGCGGCGTCCTGGTAGCTCGGCGGCGAGGTTTGGCGGTGGGTTTGGGTGGTCGACCTGGCGGGAGACGCTGCCGGAGCTGGCTCCAGTACCCGAGCACGGCGGCGCGGCCAGACGACGGGTGCAGCGGTGGAGGTGCCGAGAGAGCCGGTGGTGACGTCGGTGATGCGGGAGGAGGCAACGACGCCTCTAACCAAATCTGGCTGGCGGCGGTTGCGGCTGCCGACGGCGGCAATGACGGCGGCGGCGGTTGTGGCGACATCGACTGCGGCGGCTGGCTGGCGAGGCAGCGGCCGTGGTGGTCGAGGCGTCGTGGAGGCGGTCGTGCAGCCTCTTGGGTGGCGAGGCCTGCCGTGCAGGCGTCGTGGAGGGCGGCGGTGTGGAGTCGCGGTCGGCAACACGGAGCTCGCAGGCGGCGACAGCAGGTGCTGGTGGCTGCAAGCTGCGACGGCGGACGGCGGACGGCTTGTGGCGATGAATGTGGCGACCGTGGACGTGGCTGTGGCGGAGGAGGTGAGGATGGCGACGGCGAGGTAGCTGGGCGTTCGGCAGCGGTGGCTGCGGTGGCGGTGACCACGGTCACCGGAGGCATGGCGGCTTCGGACGGCTAGCTGAGGGCGTGGCAAACGGCTGCTTCTGGCTGGCGTGGCATCATTTGGAGGAGGGGTCGGAGACTGGCTCGGCGCGAGAGGCGCAGGCGGCAGAGATGGAGGCTGGGTTGGCGCGAGAGACGTAGCCGATGGAGAGAGGCCGGATTGGCGCGAGAGACGCATCCGGTGGAGGAGACCGGCTTGGCGCGAGAGGCGCGGCCGACGGTGGAGGAGGCGACCTCGGTGTGAGGAGGAGCTACCGGTGGATGTGGCATGATCTTCGGCGCACGGAGCCTGGCCGGCAGGGGACGCTGGTGCTGGGGTCCCACATGTCGGCAGAGCTTGAGTGGTGGTGGAGCATCGGTGCGTCAGCCATGGATTCGCAGGTGGTGAGCGGCGGGTGAAAACCTAGCCTGGCCTTAGCTGGACCGACAACGATTGTTCATTCCCCCTCTTGAGGGCGTTGTCGTGCTGTCTCACCCCTCAAGAGTGGTTGCCGGGCGAAAGCCCAGTCTTGGCTCCTTTGAGCCCCGACGGACGGCAGCAACGGTTTTTCCGTCGCTTCTCTTCTTGAAGACGTCGTTTTGGCATCCCCTAGGGGGCAATGTTGTCTGTGTTCCTTTGTTGGTCTAGCGGCAGTCGGTTCGGTGCTAGCCTTCTCCCGGGTTGTGTGTTGGCGCTGTCGGTGTGCGGGTGGTGCTATATTTTTTCATTTTTCCTGGTTACGATCCGCCAGGGTTGTAATCTTGTAATTTTTTCCTGCTCTATCAATAGAACTTCGCACCGTCTCGTACGAGTCGTTCAAAAAAAATACTTATCACATCACTCTAGCTACATCGTCACTCTAGCTATGTGGTGCCATAAATGTGCCCGGAGATATGCTCTTGCTTGTTACTTAGGGCTTGTTCGAAGTAGCATGTTCGGTTAGCTAAATGACCATATGCAAAACGAGACGAATCACTAGAAAATAACTAATTAAGTATTAATTTTTATAAACTTAAAAAAATAGGTTTATATTTGAATTTTTTAAAAAAACTTTTATATAAAAGTTTTCTTTTAAGAAATCACACCGTTTATAGGTTTACAGTAAACGAGGCAGTTGATAAAAAATCTAATAATCCTCATCAATATGTTTTGTAGTGAATCTGGTGGTTTATTCGTGTCATCATGGAACCATCGGAAGTTCGGAACATCACTTACGTAAACTCCTTTACTAACTGGCTACGTACGCGCGCCGGTGATTCAGCAGCAGGCTCACGCACCTCACCCCTCAGAGCATGCGATGAAGAATCAAAAAGCAAAGACAAAAAATGGGAGAAAAGACAAATTTCTTCCCACAAAACGCTCACAGATCTTTTGCCATTATTACTTTTGCTGACTCTTTTCACCGATCGAGTTCCTCTCTTGCTCCTAACATAATTCCTCGGTTTCATCGGAGCAGAGATCGAATTCTCCCCAAATCCTCAGCTCGCGTAGTCTCTCACAGCCAAATTGTTGCTCGTACGTGAATCCGTTTGTTTGAGCTGAATCTCCTTTCTGCATCATCATATCAAATCCCCTTTCGATCTTCATCTTCCTGAATCCGTTTGTTTGAGCTGAATCCCCTTTCTGCATCATCTAATCCCCTTTCAGCATCTTCTTGGGCATCATACTGTTCTTGTCCATGGCTGCGCCTGCTGAGAGGAGATCGGAGCCGGACTGGAGCTCGGGCCTCCCACGGAAGCTGCTCGAGTTCATCGCCAAGAAGCTGCCGTCCGGGCGCGACGCCGCCTCCTTCCGCCTGGTCTGCTCGCCGTGGTGCGCCGCGCTGCCGCTGGAGACGTTCTACCCGATGCTGATGCTCCCCTTCGATCCGGACTCACCGGACGGCGACGCCGCCGTGGTCACCTTCTACTGCGCCATGGACGACGACGACGAGGCCACCATCGACCTGCGCCTCCCCGAGGTACGCGGCAAGGTCGCCTGCGGCATGTCCCACGGGTGGCTGGCGCTCATGGACGGCGCCGCGGCCGTCACGCTGCTGAACCCGTTCACCGGCGCCGCCGTCGCGCTCCCGCCGGCCGACAGGAACGTCGCCATGGCGTCCTACAAGACGGTGTCCATGGTCGACGGGGCGTGGATTCTGCACTACATTTCTGGTGCCACCAAGCCCATCAAGTTGAGCAACATGAGGGATGTCTTCTTCCGTGAGATCGTGTTGTCTGCGTCGCCAAGGAACTCCAGAGGTGTCGATTGCATGGCCATGGCCGTGCTCGCGAGCTCGACGTTGGTCGCCTTCTGCCGGCTCGGGGACGCCAGATGGACACTGGTAGATTCGAAGCTCGAGTACCCAGTGACGTGTGTGGTGCACTGCCGGGACAGGTTTGTCGCGATTGGCTCCCTCGGAGAGATCTCAATCTTTAGCGTCGATAACACTGATGGTGTAGCTCCTCTCACGGCGAGCCTGTTGCTCTTGATGCCTCCGCCGGCACATATCTGCCAGCGTAGCTACATGGACATAAATGGCGAGTTGTACCTCGTCGGCGCCATTTTACGGGTCACTACCTGGACAAGGTATGAGATAGTGGTCTACAAGTGTAACCTCCTCGATGAGAATCCGTTGTGGTCCAAGGTTGAAGATTCCGAGGACATTGCATTTTTCGTGTCGAAGTACTTCAACACTGGTTTTGGTGTAGCAAGCACCTCCAACATTAGATGGAGCTGTGTTTACTTATCTGAACCGAGGTTCTGTACTCATGAAGATCAAAAATGCACAGTTGATAGTTATCTGGAAATGGTCGATATTAACACTAATGAATCAGCATTGCAAGCTTACCGCCCCAGTATTCAGGGTTTAGGGGCTCTATGCTGGATTCGTCCGAATCTCTGGAGTTGAGGTATGTTATCAAATCAAATATGGACATATTTGCCTTTATTTCTAAAGGAAAATTGCTCTATAGGAAATGGATATGTTTGCTTCATGAATTTAAATTCAGTTGATCTGCTTAACTAAATCAACTATTTTAGCATCATGGGAGCGTGGACAGAAGAAAAATGTAGAAATAGAATTCATCTTCTAGGATTCCTGAAATATTGAGTTTACTGGTGTATCACGGACTTCTCAGGCGGTAGGGTGTTTTCTGCCCAAGCCCAAATTAAAATCATTTTTTTAATCTAGCAAAAGAATAATTATATTTATCAAAATCTGTTCTGAAATTCCAGAATTTAAATATTCTTATTGTTTACAGGAATCCTCATCAAAATATTTTTGTGGATTAATTTGTTGGTTTCTGATTATGTGTAGGTGAGTGATGCTGAAAACAGCGAAAGATCAGAAGAGAAGCATGCATTCGCAGTCTGAGACAGAGCACAATGAAAGTCCAGGACTGAAATTATGCAATCCAAGGGTAGATCATCGCTGCTTCATCCAAGGCTCGGTTTGGAGGGCTCAGTTTCTTTTAATCGCACATTTCGTAATCCCTTTTAATAAACCAAACTTTTCCTTTTTGTCATCATGAGAGGAGTATCCTTGATAGACAAATGGTGATTTTCAAGCATGCCTGTAAACATTTCCAGGGTCTATTTAATTTTGGTGCCAATAGGATTTGTAAATTTTGAAGATTGCTATACAACTTCTTTCAGCAGGATTTTGCTGCTAGCAGATTCCATTGTGTTTTGTCTGAAATGCATTTGCTTTTCCATTGTTTTGGAAAAATGCATATTTTGATTGAGCTGTATACCAAGGACTGCCCAGAATTTGTGCTTCACCTGGGCATATCTCAAGAGCTTAATTAATAATTTTACTGGAGAAGAAAGAATGCACACTGTCCTTTGTCGATGTCATTTTGAATGTGTTCCATATAGAGAATGGCTGTTCATTCAGCGGAGAAAGAGTCTCAAAGATCAAGTGGAATTTTGTATGGTGAGCAGTAAGATTGAATATTGTATATTTTTGTCCAGAGATAGTTGTTGATATTGCCTTTTATGATACATCAGATATGCTACTTTATCACCCAATGTAAAACATGCAGGGGAGATTCTATGTGGATTTAACCCTATCTCCGGAGATGAGGTATGTGACCGGTTATTCCATGTGGTTTGCAGGTCTTAGGGTTTATGCATGAGCGTAATCGAATGTACACTTGTTTGATTCATATTCACAAGCCAGCGGCCAGCCATAAAGTCAGACATGCCATTTTGGATGGATCGACCATTATACCCCTCCCCCCCCCCCCCCGATTTGGAATTTAATTTATAGGTATTCACGTATTGTATGTAGTTAATGTGAGCCGACTATGAAAGATGAATATAGAGAACGTAAGTGAATGCTTGACAAAGGATTGGCATTTATCTGGCCAACATGAAGCACAACACTTATTCCCCTATAAACGTTCACGGTGCTTTTTCTCATTAGGCTCAAGTTTTTCTTTTAATTCTGCACTTCGGTGTTCAGAGTTTGCAAAGAAATTTCAGTTCACCTCCACACAGGTAGCTACTAACAAAATTGGCTACTGTGGCATCATCACACGTGCATAAGGACTTAACAGTTTAATGAAGAAACATAAATCATCTATATATCATGTCTCCGTTGTTTGTTTGTAGCAACTGAATAAAGCAGCCACTTTAAAGGTCATGTTTGATCAGGACCAGAATTAACACACCGACGAAGTCACATTGATATCCTGTGCAGTGTTCATTTTTATATTTTCGTTTGTGATTAATCATGTAGACCAACACCTTGACAACGGCATATGCATATATATTTTGAGTTTTTTTTTTCTCATCCTTTAACTATGCATGGATAACCTCATACTTCAGATATAACTCTCCATATATAAAGAGATGTACCAAAACTAATTTTATAGGTTGGAATATGATTGGAATTTCATCTTTTATATATAGATGTGATCCGTGGGTTTTGTTCCATTTTTTTTAGGCACGGATATTTGCATTGTATTATTCAAGAGGTATACACCTTTAGGATGGAGGTATATATCTCCTGACTACCACTATGAATATATTATATACCTCTCAAATACTAGAAAAATCTTGACATTGTCATGATAAACATGAGTAAAACTGATTATTTTTTACCTCTCAATTAGTTGGGAGTTATAGACCTCTCCAAGCTAGGGACAAGGGAAAGCCTCATATTATTCATTTCTTATGGTTTACAAGTGTTTTTTCCATCATTTTTTTAGGTGGCTTAGTTAATCGATGATTTTGTGTAGGGGGGAGGTGGGCATCACTGATCAACAAGAAATTATCAGAAGAGAAGTAATTCCCAGTCTGTGATGGTGTGCTAAGCTTAATAAGACATCAAAAACTGGTATAGTACATGAAATGGAGGGATGTTAGAGATCTCCCTTGCGTCATCCAAGTTTTGATTTTGGACGGCTTATATAGTTTTATTTAACTGCACCTTCCTCAATCCTTCTTAATAAACCAAACTTTTCCATTATATCTCTGTGATCAAAGTAGATGAAAGCCAAGACATTGATGAATCAATGGCATGATTTGCAAGTTAGCTAGACAACATTTTTAGACGGATTTTGATTTGCTAAATTGCATTATGTTTGCTCTGAAATGCATTTGTTTTCCCATTGTGTTGGGACAACAGTATTAATGCACCCTATGCTCCACACCAAAGTCACATGTATCCAATCACGAAATACCAAATAATGCATAAAACAAAAATAAAAATAAAACTCTAAAACACATATGGTACTTCTTACCAATAAATATAGATTTTAGATTAATGGAGGAAATGAATTTCCAATTTTGGGAAGAAGGTTGTGAAAGTTTTCACCAATTAAAGCTTAAAATACAGTCAAATTTGAAAGTTACTGTTCTCTCATTGAATTAGTGAAATTTTGTATTATGTTAGTATATGTGTCTAAGAATTCCGAGGACATTGCATTTTTCGTGTCAAAGAATTTCAATACAGGTTTTGGTGTAGCAAGCACCTCCAACAATGGAACTGCGTTTACTTATCTGAACCTAGGTCGTGTACTCATCAAGATCAAAAAGGCACAGTCAACTATTTATTATCTGGAAATGGTTGATATTAACACTAACGAATTAGAATTGCAAGCTTTCCACCCCAGTATTTCAGGGTTTAGGGGCTCTATGCTGGATTCATCCGAATCTCTGGAGTTGAGGTATGTTATCAAATCAACTGTGGACATGTTTGCCTTTAATTCTAAAGGAAAATTGCACTAGGAAATGGACATGTTTGCTCCATGCAGTTAAATTCAGTTGATCTGCTTCCACGCATAGGTAGCAACAAAATTAGCTGTTTTAGCATCATGAGGGCATGGACAGAAGAAAAATGAGAAATTGAAATCATCTTCTAGGGGTTGTGTTCATGATCAACACAAAACACATTTTCAGACATAAATTCTTGAAATGTTGAGTTTACTGGTGTATTGCAGTATCGCGGGCTTCTCAGGTGGTAGGGTGTTTTCCACCCAAGCCCAAATTAAAATCAATTTTTTAATCCAGCAAAAGAAATAATTATATTAATCAAAATCTTTTCTAAAATTCTAGAATTTAAACATTCTTATTGTTTATTGGAGTCCTCATCAAAATATGTGAGGATGAATTTGTTGGTTTCTGATTATGTGTAGATGAATGATGCTGAAAACAGCAAAAGATCAGAAGAGAAGAATGCATTCCCAGTCTGACATATTGCTGAGCACAATGAAAATCCAAGACTGAAATTATGCAATCCAAGGGGTAGATCATCACTTCATCGAAGGCTCGGTTTGGAGGGCACTCAGTTTCACTTAATCGCACATTTCGTAATTATTTTTAATAAAGAAAACTTTTCCCTTTTATCATCATGAGAGGAGTATCCTTGATAGATGGTGATTTCCAAGCATGCATGTAAACATTTCCCTGCTCTATTTAATTTTGGTAGCAATATGGTTTATTCGTTTTCAAGATTGGTACAACTTCTTTCAGCAGGATTTTGCTGCCAGCAGATTCCATTGTGTTTTGTCTGAAATGCATTTGCTTTTCCATTGTTTTGGGAAAATGTATTTATTAAACTGTATGCCAAAGGACTGCCCAGAATATGTGCTTCACCTGGACATATATATATCAAGAGCTTAATTATTTTACTCGAGAAGAAAGAATGCATTTGTCAATGTCATTTTGAAAGTGTTCCATATAGAGAATAGCTGTTAATTCAGCGGAGAAAAGGTCTTAAAGATCAAGTGGAATTTTGTATGGTGACCAATAACACTGAATATTTGTCCAGAGATGGTTGACATTGCCCTTTATGATACATCAGATATGCTACCCTATCACCCAATGTAAAACATGCAGGGTAGTCGACTCTATGTGGATTTGACCCAATCTCCGGAGATGAGGTGCGTGACCGGTTATTCCATGTGGCTTAATTTGCAGGTTTTAGGGTTTATGCCTAAGCGTAATCGAATGTACACTTGTTTGATTCATATACACAAGCCAGTGTCCTGCTATAAAGCCAGACATGCCATTTTGGTTGGATCGACCATATTATACCCGATTTGGAATTTAATTTATTGGTATTCGAGCCAACTATGAAATATGAATATATGAATATAGAGAACATAGGTGAATGGTTGACAAAGGTTTGGCATTTATCTACCCAACATGAAGCACAAGACATATTCCCCTATAAACGTTCACACTTCTTTTTCTCATTAGGCTCAAGTTTTTCTTTTAATTCTGCACTTCGGTGTTTAGAGTTTGCAAAGAAATTTCAGTTCATCTCCACACATGTAGCAACTAACAAAATTGGCTACTGTGGCATCATCGCACGTGCATAAGGGCTTAACAATTAATGAAGAAACAGAAATAGACTATATATCATGTCTCCGTTTTTTGTTTGTACCAACTGAATAAAACAGCCAATATAAAGGTTCTGTTCAGGATCAGAATTAAAACACCAACGAAGTCACATTGCCATCTTGTGCAGTGTTCATGTATATATGTTCGTTTGTAATCAATCATGTACACCAACACCTTGACATGGCATATGCATATATATTTTGAGGATTTTTCTCATCCTTGAATATGTATTACCTCAACATACTTCAGATATACCTCTCCATATATAAAGAGATGTACCAAAACTAGTTTTATAGGTTGGAATATGGTTGGAATTTCATCTCTTATATATGTGTGTACTATGGGTTTTGTTCCATTCTTTAAGGCACGGATATATGTATTATTCAATTAAAGGTATACATCTTTAGGATAGAGGTATATATCTCCTGACTACCACTATGAATATAGTATATATACCTCCCAATGACTAGAAAAATCTTGACATTGTCATGATAAACATGTCCTTAATCAGTACAATTGATTTTGTTTTTACCTCTCAATTAAAGTTGGGAGTTATATATACCTCTCCAAGCTAGGAACGAAGGAAAGCCTCAAATTATTTATTTCTTATAGTTTACAAGTGTTCTTCCCATCATTTTTTAGATGGCTTAGTTAATCGATGATTATGTGTAGGGGATGGGGGGCATTGCTGATCAACAAGAAATTATCAAAAGAGAAGTAATACCCAGTCTGTGATGGTGCTAAGCTCAATAAAAGTTAAAGGCTGGTATAATACATCCAATGGAAGGTGTTAGAGATCTCCCTTGCTTCATCCAAGTTTTGATTTTGGACGGCTTATATAGTTTTATTTAACCGCATCTTCGTCCGTAATCCTTTTCAATAAACCAAACTTTTGCATTATACCTCCGTGACAGAAGTGGATGAAAGCCAAGACATGGATAAATCATTGGCATGATTTGCAAGTTAGCTAGACAACATTTTCCAGACGGACTTTGATTGCTCTGAAATGCATTTGGTTTCCCATTGTGTTGGGACAGCATGATAACTATGCTCTGCACCGGAGTCACTGAGTCACATGTATCCAATCACCTAATACCAAATAATGCCAAAAACAAAACAAAAAAACTCTAAAACACATAGGGTAGTTCTATAACCTGTAAATATCGATTTTAGATTAATCAAGGAAAGAAATTTTCAATTTTCAGATTAAAGCTTAAAATACAGTCAAATTTGAAAGTTATTGCTCTCTTATCGAATTAGTAAAATTTTGTATGATGGTGGTATCATAGTTGAATTAGCAGTATTAGAGATAGTATTGCATGGATTCCAGAAATTTTTGGTTCACCTCAATCAGAGTTAAAATTAATTTTATGTGATTTTTCAAACTTTCAGCCTTTTACAGTACAGCAGTAATACACATTAATCTTTTACTCAGATTTTTTATTTCATTCTTTCTTTGTAACAAGGAGTTACCCATTTTCTTACTAGATCTTCCAAACGCAGACATGTATTTCTAGTTATCGTCGGTCCAGATTTTCAAAACCTATGTGTAGCTACAAATTGGCTTGAGGTCTCACTGTTTCAGTATTTTTGTATTAGTTAAATGACATATTGTTCGGGTTGTTCCATTAGAATTTTAGATTGCTGGCTTGTCATATATTAATAAGATTATATTCCACTAACAGGTTTTGGCGAGTCTATATGCTGTCTGTGCAAATTAGTAATGGGTTTTGTCATGCTCAATTATAATGGTTTTGTCAATTGCAAATGGCTCTGTTGTCAGACTAATAGATTCTTTTGATTTCTGAATAGTTATTTTATCATGCGCACTTTTGTTTTTCTAATGCCCACTCATTCTGAAGGTTTTATGTGCCTACCTCAATATCTCCATACTTTTTTCAAATAGTTTTTCTCTAGCATCCCCCATTTCATCACTGCTTACTCATTCGAATGTTTTGTTGTGCATATATAGACTAAAGTTGATATACTCATTTATTTATGGTTTTTGTCAATGGCGAGTGTAGGATTATTGTCAACCTCAATTAATACTTGTACCCAGTTTTATTGGTACATATAGTTTTGTCTATACAACTTTATTTCCTGATGCTTACTGAATCAAAGGTTTTGTGTGCTTAAAGTTTTCGATTGTCGATGGAAAATACTAGGTTTTTGAGCATTTGTCAGCCTTGATATCTCAAATATTTTTCCTCATTAGTTTTGTCAGCTCAGTTATGTGAGATATGTTTCCTACAATATTTCAATTTCAATTCACAATATACTTAGGGGGTGTTTGGTTCATGGCCACACTTTTTCACACCACACTTGTGGCTGTCACAGTTTGTTAGGCATGTGTTTGGTTCGCTGCCACAGTTGTGGCTTGCCACACTTTTTCAATAGCATGTCCCATATGTCATAGACTCAATTTTCTTACCAACTTTGCCATACTTTGTGGCTAGTAATTTGTCCACCACACTTTTGTGGCTGCCACAACTTGCGTAACGTTAGCTGTGGCAAAGTGTGACCGGCAACCAAACACACCCTTAATCTTTGTCTCCTTGGCTTCTGAGTATTGTTTTATTTCCTGGGTCAATTAACACTACCTCGTCCTGGAGATTTTGTGATGCACATTTGGCATGTTTTTCTCATTTGAGAATGGTACATTTGTTAGCCTTAATATATCACTACTAAAAAGACTTTTGCGAACACCACCTCATTTTTTTAAGGCAGACATCTGTATGCACAAATATACTAAAGGCCCAATAGAAAACCTGTGTGTGAAAATCCATTTTCGCAAACGAACCTCTTAAGAGATCCGTCTACGAAAATAGGTTTATTTTTGTTAGCGGTCCTATTACGAGATCCGCATATAAAAAATCTTTCACAGCCTCATTTTCACTCCTTTTGTTTTTATTAAGTCCTCCCTCCTCACCCAGAGGCATGGCGGTGGACTTCAAGCGGTGATGTCAGTCTTCAGGAGGCGTCGAGGAGCTTAGGGGTGGTGGACTCACCGGCGACAGCAACAGGAACGGTGGATCTGTTGATAGCAATTGGCGATCTTAGGTAGGGCCTCACGGCCCGTTTAGTTGGAGGGAGTTTTAGAAGGGATTGAGAGTTTAGAGGGATAAGGCTATTAAGTGTTTTGTTTGGTTGGGAGACATGGGAATTTTGGTGGGATAGGAATGGGGAATTGAGGAAGGAACTCCCTCCTTTTCAATACCTGGGTAGGTGCAGGTAATTGGGAGGGAATTCCTCCTTTACTTTGTGTAAGCAAATCTCAGCCATCCGTTTTTATTAATGACCTAATCTCCAACTAAATTACCTATCAATTTCCATCATCTCTACCAAACAAGATATTGGGATTAAAAATCAAATTCTCATCTTAATCTCATCATCAATTCCCTCATATAAACTTCCAATCGTCTTTCCTCGAGTTACCAAACAAGCCGTCAAGGCTCTGTGCGGCAGTGGCAGGGTCCGTCGACCTCGACCGTGACGACAAGGGCGGGGCTGTGGCCAGGGTTTGCATGTTCTAGATCTGAATAGGATAGGATTTTAAGATTCTTTTTTTTTTGGGGGGGGGGGGGGAATTTGCAGGCAAATGGCTTAATATGTCCGCTTGGGAAATTAAGAAAAGTAGGTTTGCTATCATCGGATTTATTACAGTTGGATTATATGAATGCAATGCGATGGTAATTAACAAAAGTCCTACGACGATGAACATCATTATAATATTTTATTATGCTAATTGATCCTATAGTGTTTATAATCTACTCAGGACAACGATGGGACTTGCAGAGTTCATATATGCCCAACCTGACATCAAGGGCAACCAACCCAGGTAAGATACGTATGACCTTGCTCTGTTAACCCAATACAGATATATTCATCAGATAGTTTGTAGTTTTCTAATTCTTACGGCATGGTGGGAAGAACTCGGTAGTCGATCGATGCAGGGAGACATCCAGCGTAGCAGGTGCAAAATGAATCCAAACCAAGATTACCAGTCAAATATCATCCTGCTGTGACAGCTGATTTACATTGTCCAAAAGCTGATTTATCATACGAATTGAAAATAGCCATCCCACCAGAAAATCACGATCACAAATAGTCGTGTGACCACAAATCAACTGACATATCCTAAGGACGATTTAAGAGGGGGTATGGATGACAAATTTGCGAACACCAGAACGACAGACTTTCTGCTTGATTGATTCAGAAGCCCTTGCAACAGCAAGTTGAGATTGTCATGCACTTGAAGCACCTTCTCTTGCCCCCTCACTTGTAGAAGCAGCATCAATTCCTTTCAAAAATACAGGGAAAAAGAAAAGAAATTGCATCAGTTACTGCAGAAATGCAGAGAGAGAGAGTCACATCAGCAGGGTGATCGATCAACACTTTGCACTTAAGCCGTATTAGTAGGAACAATACACGAAAATCACATCAGCAGGGTGATCGATCAACACCTAATCTGCTAATTACATGAGAAAATGGTAATTTTACAACTTATACTAATCCAAAAGCAACTAACTGGCATACTATTTCTTACAGTCTAGTAGACAGTAACAAATCATATTATATAGCCAAAGAGAAATTTTATGGTACTTGAGGAAATAACCGCATATACTTGGAGGTACCAACTTTTACACTAGAAAATGTGGTATCTCCCAATACCTTATCAAGAATAGTAAAATTACTCATAGCTAAAAGATACATAATTAGCATAGCAGCACACATATGTAAGCAGCTAGTTAGCTAAAGGATGTATAATCAATGGAGTAGCACACATAGATATCAGCAGCAGAAACTTAGCTATATATACCTGGAATGCAGAAGCTTGTGTAGGGAACAACTGAAGTGCATTTGTCAAACACCTTCCTGGACCTCCTTGAATTGAGTTGGACCATATAGACAGCAGCAGGGTGATCAGGCGAGTGTGTGCCCACAAAGATGACATCGGTGCCCTCCACGGCGCCGAGCAACTGCACACTACTGGGAATCCATGGAGTTTGGAGGGCGCCATCGGGGAGTAGCGGCTCGAGCTCAATTGCCCTTCCCCTGATCCACTGCGCGACTCCGTTGTCATCCACATTCCTCGACCACAGGCGTAATCGGAGACGGAGGCACAATTTCTCGTCCTCCGGCTCCACCTCGACGCATCGCAGCACGCCGTCGTCACCCATGGACATCATGAAAATGGGGGAACTGCTTTCGATCAATGGCGGCGGGCGTGGCGGGCCGTAGACGATCGACAACCGCCGCTGCCCGCCGCCAAGCCGGAGCTCGAAGGCGTGCGTGGAGCTCCAGGTGAAGTAGAGCGTGTCCCCGACGAGGACGCTGCGGCACGGCAATGGCGACCTGTCCTCGAGGTAGTAGAACACGTCATGGTGTTCGACGGTGGTCGTGTCGCTCCACTCCCCCGTGTCGGAGGAGTAGACACGAGCGGAGGTGGCACCGGGGAGGTGCGGGAGGAACGGGCTAGGGCTGTGGCTCCAGATCAGGGCCACGAGGAATGGGCCGCCATGGCAGCTGCGGTGGTCGCAACCACCCCCGCCGCCGCCGGCGGCGCAGAGCACCGCGGCGTTGAAGCCGCGGCCGGTGATTGCGAGTGGCGACGACGGCCGTGGCAGGCGGCGGTGCTCGTTCGTGAAGGGATCCCAGACGACGAGGTCGTGGCCTAGGCTGGTGGTGGCGGCGGCGGCGCGGCGTGGGCATGGCGTGGCGAAGAGGGCGCGGCCGTGGCGGCAGTCGAGGACGAGCCACAGCGGGAGGTCGCGGCTGCCGGCGGCGGCGGGGCGGCGGGAGGAGGCGGCGCCGTTGTTGGGGGTGTAGCGGGAGCCGTAGCGCATGTCCCCCTCTCCCATGCCGATGCGGAGGAAACCGACGACGGGGGGAGCACGGTGGAGGCGGCGGCGGAGTGCGCGGTCGGCGAGGATGCGGCGCCAGACCTTGCAGGCGAGGGAGGCGCGGAGGAGGCAGGCGGGGTCGTCGGGCGGGAGGCGGACGAGGATCTCGCCGACGAGCTCGTCGGAGAGATCCCGCAGCGACGGCGACGGCGGCGGCATGGGTTTTGGGAATGGATTGCGACGGTTTGGGGTATGGAATTTTGCTACTTTTCAACAAAACAAAAAAAATAAAATCGATAGTACTTAACAAAGAAAGAAGAAGAGATCGATATTTACCGAACAAACAAATTACTAGCATTAAGCCCTTAACAATAGGAATGAGAATCGGTATCTCCAATCAGATCAATACTTTCCATCAGTGTATACTTCCTTCGTTTCACAATGTAATACTTTCTAGCATTAACCATATTTATTTAGATGTTAATGAATCTAGACATATGTATGTGTTTAGATTCATTAACATCTATATGTATGTGAACAATGCTAGAAAATATTACATTGTGAAACGGATGGATTATTACATTCATGCTATCCTTATTATCATGACAAGCTTAATTGTTAAAACTCTAATTGGATAATTGAGGTTTTGTTTTAGGGCAGACCGTAGAAACAGTCCAGGGTGTTCTTAAAAGCTACTTTCTCCGTTTCACAATATAAGACTTTCTAACATTGCCCACATTCATTTAGATGCTAATGAATCTAGACATATGTATGTGTTTAGATTCCTTAACATTTATAACATTTATATGTATGTGAGTAATGCTAGAAAATCTTATATTATAAAACGGAGGGAGTAAGCGCTAGTGTAACGTATATGCCAAAGTCAAAAAAAAAATTAAAAAAATTAATTTTGGAGTTGGTTTTAAGGTTTTCTTTTATCGTATTTTCTATTTCAACATTACCATTTTAAGTCATTTAGAGCACATAGGTAAAAGTTTTAACTATAAATTATTTTCTTATCGCTAATACGCTGATTAATTGGCCAACCGATGGCAGCCTACACATAACGCTTGTGAATTTAGCGGGCTTATCGGAGAGTTAGTACCAAAGTCTATCTGAAAAGCCGAAAACGCTCCCTTAAAGTTGTCTATTTCCCATGAATTAAAATTTTAAATTGGAATTCGAATATGAAACCAAATCATCCTCCAAATCAATCCAATATTAAAGAGAGTGGTTTATTCCTACTCGACGCCTGGGCTGATGAAAGCCTTTCTCTCCCTCCTCCAGCATGGCCCAGCCCATAATAGCAGCACGGGCCGGTTTTTCTATTGTGGGCTTCCTCCAGCAGCCCACAATAGCACCAAAGGCCCTGTACGTCGCTGCCGACGCTGTCATCACCGTGCCTGTTACTTGTATGAGACCTTAAATTTTTTTAAGAAAATGTTTTGGCTGGAACATTAAAATTTCACGGTAGTTTTGTAAGTTATGGGTAGATTAGGGAATGTAGTAGACTGACGCTGAAAGTTTTGGAAATTTAGAACTTCTTTTTTCCAAAAACAAGATAATTAGTAAATACTAAAACTATACTAAACCTTTTGGTTTCTTTTTTTTTTAAACTAAATCGGCAGGTAGAGGCTGCCAATTATACTTTCAATAAGCAGGAGTAAAAACCCAGACGGGTTACGAGAAAAAGAAAACAAAGGACGCTATTGTTGTCGGCCGAACAAGTTCACAGCACGCACAACAACTCAACGCTACAACCCACTCAAAATAGACCATCGACGGAGCCTAAACACGAGTCATCGTTGCCAAGCTTGCCAGAGCAAAGCAGCTCCGACTTCACGGCAAACTTGTGTCGTCGTTGCCAAGCTCATCACAGAAACGACCAAGCAGCTCCGACTTCCCATGGCGAACATCAGCCAAAGCAATCGTATCACCGCTTCCTGCTTGTTGTTGGCACCAACACACCTAGAGAGAGACTGCAACGTGTTATCGTTACCGAGCTTCATCACACCCCATCAACAAAGCAGCCGAGGGTTATGTTTCGCCCCCGGTCGCCCGTGCGTGGACGACAGGGGGCCGCCTGCGCCGTCTGATCTGATTTCCAGTTGATTTCCAGTTTTCTCTGTTTCAACCTTTTGGTTTCTTCCTTATTATATATTTGTTGAGTCATTAAGAAAGATAGTACAAACGCAAATGCTTAAAATATAGGCACACTTATATCTATGAACGCGCATACATATTCTACCTTTATAAGTATCTTAAAGGGGCAATTGCAAATTTACCACTGCTTTGAATCGTTATTGCAAAACTGCCACTAGAAAATTGCAAAAATACCACTGGAACTGTCATTCGAGTGGCATCCTTGCAAAATTGAAAAAACCGGTGGCAAAAAAGACTTAATCTGTAATCTTGATATTAATGAAGTTATTACTGTGGGCTACTTACTCTGTCCTGAATATAAGTATGAAGTAATTATTCCGTACTATTAATAAGTGCTCTTTGCGACAAAAGCTTTGTAAGAAAATTTGTAGGACGTAAATCCTTTGGAAGATTTCCTTTTCTCTTTTGGAACAAAGGAATGAGCCCTATGAAATTCATATGGGATTGCTAAATTAGGGCCCCTTTGAATCAAAAGATTTACGTAGAAATTTAATAGGATTCAAATCTTATAGAAAATTTTCATATTTAGCCCTTTGATTCAAAGGATTGAAGCTTTCCAATTCCTATGAAATGGCGCATTGTATGTGGATTTTGGAGGAAATATAGCAAGAGCTCCAATCTCTTAGAAAATTTCCTTTGAGTCTATCTCTCTCATCTGATTCCTGTGTTTTTCTTGCGCTCCAATCAAACGGCCATTCCTGTGTTTTTTCTATATTTTGCAATCATCTGTTTTACACTTCAATTTCTATCAAAATCCTGTATTTTTCCTATTCCTCCATTGTTTTCAACCTTACGATTCAAAGGGGCCCTTAGTGATTTTGAAGAAAATCTAACATAATCTTGAAATCTTTTCCCTTGGAATCATCTTTCCAAATTACTATATTTTTTCCATGTGGAACATCCAACCATCGCACAATAAGCAATTCCTATATTTTTCTTATTTTTAGGATAATGCCACCCAAATTCATTATTACTGCGCTTTTTAAACTTATGAATTACAAAGAAGCCCTAAAGCTAGTCACAATCTATGTATGCATACCATATTTACCATGGGACTACCTATTCTTACTCATGAAATGTCTGGGAAAATTCAGTCCCCACTAAAAAATCAGATTTTTTTTTCTTCATTGCTTCATTCTGCACTAAATATTTTCTCTTTAAAAAAAAAACTTTGCAGCATCTTCACTGTCAACTACTTCCTCCGTTTTATATTATAAGGCGTTTGACTTTTTCCTAGTCAAACTTGATTAAGTTTGACCAAGTTTATAGTAAAATTTACATCTTAAATATCAAATTAATTTTATTAAATCTAAAATTAAATATATTTTGATAATATATTTATTTTGTATTGAAAATACTACTATATTTTTTTATAAACTTAAACGAAGAGAGCAGTAATATTGAAGTGTTTTGAAGATCCAGATTGTTTCTTCCCTACCGCCTAACAATGAAAACGATTAATCCGCCTAATTTTTAATGGCGGAATGCAATAGCATATGCATAAAACCGATCGAATCTATCGAAGAAATGCTTAACTCTTGTCACATCCTGATTTTTGTTTCAGGATTTATAAATTATTTAATAAATTATTATTAGAATTTATATTAAATGTTCATTAATTTACAAGTGAAGTTAAATGTGGGAAATAAAATTTCCTAAATATAAAGCATGGATGGATTTAATTTTTTATTAAATTCTCTATGGTTAATTATACTCTCTGGAATATTCTCGGATTTTTCGGAGCTCAATTCCTAATTTTTAATCATACAAAGAGCATTTCAGTAATTACCCACATATTAAATTAATCATTAAATGGTCTGGTTTTAATATTTTTAAATACTTTGGGTGTCCAAGTATGTTCAAGATTTTTCTTGGAATTATTTGAGCATAGGAAGTATTTTTAACAATTCAAAGATCATTTCATTGATTAATTTAATAGGAAAAGTAATAATAATCCTCTTCCTAGTCTTGGGCCCTTTCCAGCCCATCTCCCTCTTTTGTGTGCACGGCCGTGCAGCCCAATTCGGCCCAGCCGAGCTCCCCCCTTCTCTTTCTTTCTTTGCTTTGTTTTCAGCCAGCCCAAGACGAAAAGTCTAATTTGCCTCCCTCGACACTGTTTATCTTCTGCCTCTAGCAGCCGAACTGAGACCGATTTGGCTCGGTTTTTCTCCTCCAAATCTGACCTTTCCCCTTGTGTTTTTCTAAAATTAGTTGAGGGGAAATATTCCTCTTATCCTCCTCTATATTTACCCCTAAAAATTGGAGCTAATCGTTGAGTATCTTATCCGAATCGAACTCGTTTTCGAGTTTATCTCCGAAACCGAGTTTTTGATTTCCCGGATCGATTTCTTGCGGGAGGAGTCCGATCTCTTCAATCCAAGGCTATAAATAGGACCCCCTAGTCCTCCTCTTTCGTTTGCCCCCTCTCCCGTGATCTCCCGTGCCTCGTAGCGCCGCCGCCACGTGCTCCACCCCGCCGTCGTCGCCGGCCGAGCTCCATCCGCGTCGCGCCGCCGCCTCCGTCGTCGCCGCCGGTCGCCGTCACCGCCGTAAGGTGCGCCGAGGTGTGGGCAAGCTCGGCCGCTCTCTCCCCGCTGTCGCCGGTCACCGGAGCCCCGTCGCCGGCCGTCGTCGTTCGTCGTTTGGTTCGAGGGTGAGTACCGTTAGGTTCGTCTCGTCGTCCTCTACGTGTACATGTCCTCCAAAGTCGCAGCCGACCATCCAATCTCCGGCGAGGTCGCCATCTTGGTCCGGCCATTGATGAGGTCATCATGATGTCATCATCGTTTTTCTTTTTCCTGTTTTTCTAATAGATTAAATCTTCGGAAATTCATAACTAAATCATCGTAACTCGGTTTTGAGTGGTTCAAGTTGCTAAATTCATCTAAAATCATGATCTACATGTTTGTTTACTTTATATGTACTGTTTATTTGGTTTTTATTAGTCTTTTTCTTCGTTTTGCGTGTTAGCTTGTCGTTTCCGTCGTTGCGAAGGTTCGTGAGTGCGTCGGGAGTGTTCAGAAGATTAATTGAAGACCGATTATTGCAAGGCAAGTCACACAGATCCTAAACACAATCCTTTGAGCATGTTGATCCTATATTTAAATTCTCTATTTATTTCAACTGTGCATTTATTTTCGAATGTCATTGGTGGTGTGAATCTATTCCTTTGTTATGGCCTGTTTGCATTGATTACTTTATTCCTTGATACCTTGGGTTATTATAACTTGACTAGTTGAGCTTTATATATTGGTTCAGCTAGATATTAGATATAATTGCTTAGCCATGCTTAGAAACATTAGCTCACTAATGGGATGAATCATATATACTACATTATTATTTATGGTTATATTTAATGGTAGCTCACGATGGTTAATCGTGTTATGATAATTAATTGGTAATTAAAATATGATTAATGGTGGGTTGTGAGCACATGGTTTTGAAGGTCGTGCTCATGGCAATTAAGGACCGGTTCGCGAGCTACTGTTGTGAAACATTAACCGTGCCAACCACAAGCCAGCGTGGGCAACGACTTTACCTTTTGTATAGCATGGTTCATTGCGGAGCACCAGACTGAGAAGTGGCGGAGATAAGCCCACGGGGGTCGCTGGGGAGTCCATGCCTTGTTTTATAAGGGGGTGATTATGATCCAGGAATGGTGCACTGTGGTGAGTTGTGTTGTGCAGAGGGTATTGCCACAGCCTCTATTCGGGTACTTTCCAGTATCGCGACGCATGGTAGACATAATGTTGAGGCTGTGTCTTGTGGGTACAGTGGTACACCTCTGGCCAGAGTAAAACTATTCGAATAGCCGTGCCCGCGGTTATGGGTGGGTTGAGCAATGTTTTTCGTGATTAGTCTCACACCTCTCACAATAATTATGGATGTTATACCTGGTAATAATTTGCTTAGCTCCTGGTTTGGAGTTAGATCTGTACAGCCGGGTATGGTTGTTCAGGATGGTTGGGCCTGTGCAGCATGGGTGTGTTGTTCAGTGTTGATTAAAATTTCTGATTAATTACTCCACTGTTTTACTTCTCTTAAATGTTTTGCTAAATGCTGCTTTTGCAAATGAGCCTATATTATGCCATCCTTTGGTATCCTTGTGCACTTGCATATTTGTTGTGTGGCTTGTTGAGTATGTCATATGCTCATTCTTGCAATAATCAATCATCCTCAGTTGAAGAAAAAGGATCTAGAAGGAGAAGACGTTTGGCTTATACCCCAGTTGAGCTGCCTGTGGGAGTGGAGCTGAAGCCATCGCTAGACCGTTATTCCGCTGCTGTTTTCTTTTCTTTTGTAAGTGTGTAACGTTATTATTATGATGGATTTGTATATTAAATTGTCAGTTTGTGTACCTCGGTTGATTGCTGGACGAGGATTTTATGCATAAATAACTTCGGAAATTACTAGTGAATTTCCGGGCGTGACAACTCTTTTAACTTTTCAAGGAATCCTTAATCAGTGTATGCATATACGTCTCGATAATGAATCATGTTAAAGTTCATTTACACATGACTGTACTTAAAGTCTGAAACCAAAGAAAAGAAGATCGAGATAGCCAAATCAATCTTTGCAAGACATAAACAGCCATAGTACATATATAAGGGTTGATATGTCTGATTCACACCATGTCTCTTCTGTCGCGTATGCGCAGATAACCCTTCCTTCCTGCCTAACTTAAGCTCTTCTTCCCTTCTATACACTACTACACAAAGCGTTTTCCCATACGGTCAATCTGATTTTTACGTGCAAAGCTTCGGCCCGTCTGGAACAAATCACCTAGGAAAATCACGATTTTCGCGTGCAGTGGCACCCGCACACGAAAATCAGATTTTCACGTGCGGTCGCTTATGCCGCCCGCACGGAAAAACAAAACACCGAAAAATAAAATAAAATTTCAAAAAAAAAAACCCTAGATCAGGTCGGCGGTGGTGGCGGCGTCGCCGCTCACCGGATCCGTGGCGGGGGGAGGGCGGCCGGCCGCCAGATTCGTGCGGGGAAGGCCGCTGCTAGCCCGCCCACCGGATCCGTCGCCTGCGCGCTCCCGTCCGCTGGGGAGGGAAGGGGACGGGAGGGGAGGGCAGCCGGTTCCCACGCCGGATCCGTGGCGGGGAAGGGCAGCCAGCCGCCAGATCCGTGCGGGGACGGCCTATGCCCGCCAGATCCCGCGCCTCCACCACCGCGCCATCGTCGCTGGCGCCGCACCGCCACCGTCGCCGCCATCGATGCCGCCGCTTCCGCCTCCCTTACCGAGGGCGCCAGCATCGCCGAGGAGGAAGAGGGAGATGGGAGGATGGATGGAGAGGTGGTGGGGAGGGCGAGCGCGTGGGGAGAGGATAAGGGTGAGCGTGTGGGGTGGGCTATTTTCGTGTGCGGGCCTGTTAAGTGGCTTGCACACGAAAATATATTTTTCTGTGCGGGCGACGTCCTGATGCCCCTTTTTCATTTTTCTGTGCGGTTGCACTTATGGACCGCCTAGAAATAAACTAGTCTGGTGTCCAGGAAAATCTTTAGTGTAGTAGTGATAGTGAAGGTGTACAATTAAACCGTTAAGTAGCGGATCCAGAAATTTAGATCGTTGGTGTCATAACATATCTATCGATGTTATAGCATGCTAATTATATTTAGAATATAGTGTTACAATATATGCATAAGCAGTTTAAGCATGGGTTTTACCGAAAGTTGTCGGTGTCGCCTGACACCGGTGGTAACACTGTAGATCCGCCCCTAAACCCTTTGCTTTCTCAAGTCAATAACCAAAGAACCAATTGTTCAGGAAAAAAGAAAGTAATTTCCTGAATAATACTCCTACTTTCATCCCTAAATAAACGTAGGCAGGAATTTACTAATTTCATACTGGTCGCCTAAAGCTCTTTAATACTTCTATGTCCTTTTCTTATCATTTTTAGTTATTCAACCAATAGAATTTTCTCCTCCTCATTTTCTCTCTCTCTCTCTCTCTTCTTATTTTCTCTTCATGTTTATGAAGGGTATAGTATACAGTTTTTAGCTTCTTCTAATATATCTTTGAATAGTTAAAACTATATATATTTTACAGTGGGAGTAACATGTACTTCCTTCAAAATGTAGCTATTTCTAACACAGTAGCTTGTCTTAAAATAAAGCTATTTCTTCATCTACCTCCTACTCTCAACCAATCACAAGCATTCTTCTTCACATACTTTCTCTTTTCAACCAATCACACACTTTCTCCAATCATTCTCTGGTTCTCACATACTTTCTTAATACACGTGCTAACCTTAAAAATGTTTACATTTTGAGACGGAGGAAGTATGAAATTATCAAATGATGAACCTTCTCTTTTTGACTTTCGAGAAGCACATTCAGAAACAAAGGTTCTCTGGAACACAAAAAACTGAGAGAGTTTTTTAGAAATTAGCTCAAAGTTCTTTTTAAAAAAAACCTCGGAGGCAATAAGAGAAAGGAGTAGCTAAATCTCAGACGCCTACAAAATTTCAAATTCCAGCATACATTTCTGAGTGTAAAATTATAGTAGTGTGCAAATAGCCAAATATGCAATTTGTTACTTCTTTTTAACTGTAATTTTGTTGTTATATAGTATGGCTTTACTTTATATTATATCAAAGTTTTACTATTTTCCATGTAATTTTGCAAATGTCATGGATTGTATTTTTTTTCATATAATTGTACTGCCATCTAAGTAGAGAGAAAAGTGACCGAATTTTCCTGAAATCTACATTTCCTTTAAAAATGTTTAGCTACCAGGGAGAAAAAAAATAAACTCAATACTAAAATGATTTTTACAAGTGGGTAGAAGAAGACAAAGAGGCAGCAGAGAAGAATTGAAGATGCTCCTAGGACAGTAGCCTGTAGCCACCTCATCTCCTGTTTTGTTTGCTTTTTTTTTCCTTTTTTTTAGGGAGCCTCTCTTGTTTTATTTGCTCTGCATTATCATCTCTTTCTTACACCAGTCGTCCATTCCATCCATCCATCTATACTTAGCTGCACACTGCCCGAGGCAACGCCACCACACGCCTCCCCTTCCATGCTCCCGGTCCACCATGAGCCAACCCAGAAATTTATCTCCATGTCAAAATATAAAAGATTTTCACTGAATTTCACACATACATTTATTATATTACGATGTGTCACAACCACCTAAAATCTCTTATATTTTAAAACGGAGGAAGTAAAATATAAACAAGTTTATTTTTATTTCTTTCTATTTGTCCTTAAATAAATTTATTTTTAATATTTATTATATCAAAGTTTGTAAAAGTATTAAGATAAATATATTTTGATAACAAGAGAAATAATTACATTATAATTTGATAAAGTAATGGCATTCTAATTTTTTTAATATGTGGAATTAGTTAAAACATTAAACTTATTTTGGGACGAAACAAGTAAAAGGAAAGTACCCATGGTCCAGTGCAACAGGTTCACCATCTGTCCTGCAGTATTCCCTTGCCAGTGGGCTACTTGCACAGCTACCAATGCAGTGGACCATGGACCATGGCGCATGCACTACGCGTGGGTCCACGGTAGACTAGTTCCATACGCCAGCGTGCATGCACGGAATTCCAGGACACAGCCCTCGTGCCTCCTTTTTATGCAAAAAAAAATAGAAAAGAAAAGAAAGTGCAGCGATCTAAACTTATTTAATTACCACCACCATCAGAGATCTTGAGACAGGGTGATAGAAAGTCATTTGCATCAAGTTGACCAATAATTCATCATAGCTTCACACTGTACTAGCACTAGTATTTTATCTCCATCCAATAATTGAGATTGGTCAGTTGCTGACACTGTGTGAACTTGGGGTTACATAAACTCAATTACAGGTAAAAAGTAAAAAGAATTACTCATCAAATGCACCTCTAATTATCTTCTTTTCTGTTCATCTCTCTCAAGACTAGATTAATTTTAACCACATAGGAACAACATCTAATTTCTTGAGATCTACACACTGAGGGTTTTGTGAAGCAGGCTAGGAGCGGTACAGGGTCTTGAGCCTCTTTGCTGCCTGGATGAAGCCCAGAATCACCTGCAACTCATCCAATTGCTGCTTTTTGTTTAGCATTTGGAAGAGATTGGAGCCAGAGGTTAAGACTTAAAAACTGATTGTGTAATCACAGGTTATACAATACAAACTGCCTATCTAAAAGATATAAGTAGGTCTGTAGCTACCTGAGACTGAAAATGCTGCTGGACCCCATGGAAGAGCTGTTCCTTTGATGGATTGGGGTTCATGCTTACCTGTGCATAGTTTTTCATCATTAAGCGCACATTAGACCATGGAATGATGGAAATGAAAAGATAAGGTTTGCTAATCAATAAATGGGATGATCCAGGCTGCTTACAAGATTGAAATGCTTCCAGTATCTCCACAGCGTAGGAGTTCCAAGTTTTGTCAGGTTTACTCTCTGCAAACAAAATGTAAAATATACTTCGATCAGAACACCCGTCAAAAAAAAAAAAACCTTTGAACAATGGCACATGATGTGCAAAAGACAGATTAAAATCCTAGCAGATTTCGTAGCAAACTGAATGAATTGTCAATGAAATTGATTTCGCCATGTCCACAATAAGGCATGCAAAATGCATTGGCTAAAACAGCAGAATGGTCTATGACAACAACAGATCCTACCTAACCATGGGCCAAGCCACGTGATCCAAGGGTCACACTGGCTTTAATTCTTGATGGCACGGTCAGATATCTCAAAAGTATTACTCATTCTGTATACTTATTGCGATAGCGATTAGTAATTACCGTTCGCAGCTTTGTACTGGGGTGAAAATTGCCTCGGTTGCTGGATTTTATACAGGAAGACCAGGGCCTTGTATGCCGAACTCTTGGCTTTGTTGGTTTGTGGTACTCTATGCTCGCTACTTGCGAAAATAGAAGAAAATTGTTAGTTGATCACACTACTAATAGTTTAAAGCAATTGGCTAAATTGCAATTATCACAGAATGGTCTTACAATAGTCCATGTCTTTGTCTCCCATGTCGGAACTGCTACAGAACGAATTGTTGCCATCAATATCATCATCGTCTTCGTTACCAGTTGGAGGTTCCAATACACTCAAAGCATTCCTTTGCAGCTTCACCTCTACACCATTCTTTAGAACCTGCATTTGCAACAATATCTCAGGTCCAGGTCTTGTTTTTCATTATGTCATATCACCTCTCCTTTTTCTTTCGAGAGGATATCACCTCAAATAATGGTGGGTATAGATTATGACGGTATTATTAACACAGATGATCTTTTAAAAACATGTCGAGAACTGCTTGCCTTGCTACTTTCTAAAACAATAAAAGTCAATACTATTTTGTTCATTAGTTAAACAAGCATTTTCAAGATAGAAAACCACAATTGAGTAAAGTTTAAGTGGGATACTAAATAATTCAGCGGGAGACTCACCAGCCAGTGCCAACCTCCAAGACCAACAGCCTTCTTGACAACACCTTGTAGGCCAACCAAGACGGACTTTGTTCGGTTGTTCCCAGTGACGATGACCTTCGTGTGCCGAGGAAGCACCGAGAGCTCCTCATCGCCACTCTCGTACCGAGGCGGAGACAGAACCCGGGAGGAGCATAGCTCAGTCTCCATCATCATGCTGATTCTCTGCCCTGATCTCTCCCTGATTCAAGGTTTGGCAGCAAATCAATCAGTACACAACAAACTCAATACAGTGGAGTGTTCTATGATTGACTATCAACAGCAAACAATAAATAGCACTATCAACCCAGTGCCAGAAAATTTTCCTAGATTAGCGCAATGTTCAAGATTTATTGCACGGTGCAAGAACCAAGTAACTCTGCATCTCAAATCTGCAGGATTGGTGAACTTTGCTAAAAACAGTGCTGCTCCAAAATTAAAAAAAGTATACCAGCTATTATTAGGCATAGCAGGATTTCAGAAACTAGCTCAACATAAAAAAAAAAAGCTTGACCCTGCATAAAGGGAATCTGAAATTCAAAATCGATTCTTGAGTCCTAAGTTCCACAGGAAATTCATATTTATATTTTTTTTGCGTACATTAATTTCCATGGGGGGCACGAGTGAAGCCTGAAAGCGATTTACATGATGTGACACCTCCATGCAACTCGATCCGGATCAGACTGATGCGGTTGCAAATTACAAACAGACTGGAGAGCATTAGTGACCCCCAACCACTAACCATGATGGTGATGAATCGGCAGAGACACTCACCAGGACCCACTACCAGCTAGCTAGCTGCAAGAATTGCTCGTTACTTGCTGGAGTAGCAATCGTGAAAGTGATGTGTCTAAGGAATATGTACAAAAGCAGTGCATGGGATTGCCAGGTAGTAAATCAGAAATGAAATGGTGTAAGCAATCAATTTTGGCTTAAGCAATTTGCTTAGCTAGGTGCTTGGCATTAATTATGGGAACTGGATCTACTAAAAAATTATGTGGAGTAACCACAAGAATTTAATAGTTGGGGCAGGTAAACAATCTTGTGTTCATGCTTTCAGTAAATTCGCATTTAAAGCGGAGTTATGGAGATTGCAGACTACAGTAATGAACAGTACAGTACAATCTCGTGATGCATTTTCCCCCAACTAATACCCTGGTGCCCGATTTTAATAAAATAATTTCATATATTTTTTTCCAGTGCAATCTGCACTGCAAAAATTCTGAATCAAGTATAGATTCGAATTTACTGTAAAATTTCACAGAACAGCTCAGAAACCCGATCTAAATCACTTTAGAGATCGCCTAGCTTCAAGATCTTAATTAAATGCAGGATGAATTGGGAAATGCTACCCGGTGTATTAGAAGAAAAATCGCATGCAAATCCAGAATTCTTCATAGTATAGAACAAAATGCAATCAAATTCTTGATATGAACTTCTGTTGACTGAAGATCACAGCTGCAACAGTGTATTTTTCTATAGAGACACAGGATCCTAGTAGATAAGCAATTAAGGATATCTGTACTCGCGCTGCAAAGTCTACTGTAATTTTGAATTTGAGAAAGGAGACGCGAATTCAAAATGCGAAAGACTGTCTTTTTAAAGCGCAATCCGAGCTCGAATTATTCAAAATTCAGAGCAAGAAGGGAGATTCAACCACGGGTTTAATACTCGCAGATTCAGATAATGCAACTTCGATTTGCGATTACGGACCTAATCACGGAATCAGAAATCGAATCCATCCCAATCGAGCACCAGGAATCCAAATCAAATCAAATCAAAGCTAGTACAAAAACCCTGCAAGCGAGCAGCGCAAAACCCGCTGAATTCCCTCCGAGCTCAAACCACCATTTACTCCCAATCCATCAAAACCACAATTCATTCCGCCCAAAAATTCAACTCCCCAGAAGACAAACCAACTAGGTAAAATGCGGATCAAAAAAGGAAAAATTCAAGAGGGCAAGCCGAGGGGGGTTTTCTTGGCTCACCTGCTCCGATCTCGCCGCAATGGCCACCGAATCAGCCCGGGAAACGATCGAGCCGGGCGGTGTCGCGGATCAGGGACCCGATTCCGAGCCCGAATTGTGCGCCGAGGCGACGGATCGATGCGCGAGAGAGGGAAATCCGAGCATGAAGAAGAGGAGAGAGAAAGTGAAGGAGAAGGAGAGAGAGAAGAGCACTGAATGCTTTCCAACTGCACAGAAAAGAGCAAACGGATGAGCCGGCTTTAACGCGCAAACTCGGCTCGGCTCGGGCTTGATCTCGGCTTGGCTCGGCTCGGCTCGTGGAGATATGGCTGCGATCTACTGTGACGTGGGGGTTGCCTGGACCCAAATATAATAAATCGGTGGTGTACCAAGCAGGATCATGAGTAGAGAGACTGACGCGTGGGGCCAGTTAGGTCGCAGAAGTAGGTGGGACCAGAAGTCAGTGACTGTGACTCAAACAATGGTGGTTTGTGGGGATGTTTCCTAAACGACAAGATAGGGGCAAAAGAAAAAAAAAAGAAGAAGGCAGATGATGATTTCTATTTTTATTTAAAGAGTAAATTTCATAAAATTACATATACTTTACACGATCTATCACAAAACTATATATTTAATAACTTATTTCACAAAACTACAGATTCAATGTTTTTGTTTATCACAAAACTACAGGTACTTTGCACAATATATCACAAAACTACATATTTAAGATCTTGTTTCACAAAACTATATATTTAATATCTTTATTTATCACAAAACTATAGGTTTAGTGTCTTCATTATTACAAAACTATAGATTTTGCTAAAACCTATAGTTTTGTGATAATAAAGACACTAAATTTATAGTTTTATGATAAATGAAGACACTAAATGTGTAGTTCTGTGATAAACGAAAACACTAAATCTATAGTTTTGTGAAACAAGTTCTTAAATCTATAATTTTGTAATAGATTGTACAAAGTACCTATAGTTTTATGATAAACGGACATATTAAATCTGTAGTTTTATAAAACAAGCTCTTAAATCTGTAGTTTTGTGATAAATTATGCAAAATACCTATAGTTTTGTAAAATTTACTCTTATTTAAAAAATGAAATAAAATAAAATCGCGCCGCTGCCTGGTTTCTCTTTCTCCTCGATGCCGACGACCACCTTTCTCCTCCTTGGCCGTCGGCGACTACCGCCCCCATTCCGGCCGGCACCGCCGCCTCTCATCTGCCATATTCCTGTCCCAATCCGCCCACACGAGCTGGCTGAAAAGTGGAAGCGGCGATAGGCGGCGGCGAGCGAGACGAGAAAGAGAACGATTTTAGAGGAAATGATTCAAAACAATATTATCAATCCCTACGAATATACTCCCTTCTCCTCTGGGTTTTTTTTTTTGAAGCGTATGAATGTTAGAGAATTTTCATTTTCATAAGAAACAGTTTAATTCCTTTAAAATTCATGTAAAATTCATCCAAACCGGAAAGGTCCTAAGGCTGTGTTCAGGAGGTGAGTTCACCTCCCACGCACGTAAAATGGAGCAGTGCATTTTCTTATGATTAATTAAGTGTTTACTATTTTTCTAAAAAAATGAATTAATATTATTTTTTAAAACAACTCTTGTACATAATTTTTTTTCAAAAAACACATCGTTTAGCAGTTTGAAAAGTGTGCATGCAAAAGACGAGGGAGGTGAGTTGGGAAAGTTGGAGAAAGAACTCAACTTGTGTCATTTTGACTTTTTTTATTCATTTTTTTTAAGTTGAACCAAATTTATAGAAAAAATATAGCTGCATTTTCAATAAAACAACATATTGCTAAATTTGATGTTAAAAGTGTCTTCTAGTTTGAGGACAAATTCCAATTTACTAATGCCTTGTATTATTATCTACCTTATAGTTCACTAATACAGTCTTATATTCCTCATTTCTAATTGATAGGTCAGGATTATCTCACTTAAAATCTACTCCCGTGATTTTCTCATCTTTCTATCCTTTCGGCGTCGCTCCCTCTTGCCGCTAGCGTCACCCCTTCTCCTGAATCTTGATAGCGGTTGCCAACAGCGCCGCCCCTTCGCCCTCCCGTCCTTGAAGGTGAAGCAGCGTCCTGCCTCAAACTACACCCTAACCCTGATCCCCCAAAACCCTAGCTGCAATTGCACCATCTTCAGGTCGTCGTTCGATCTCCGTCACGCTGCCTCGCCCTCTCAACAACACACATTCCCCGCCTGCCATTCTCCATCGTGTCACCATAAAGTCGTCGTCGATCCCTCGCCGTCCGATCTACGGTGCCTGGTTCACATATCACATCTAAGTGTTTTGCGTTTGCTAGCCTTGTAGGCTCAAGGCTGCCGGCGGCTCTAGGAAGCGGAAGAAGGCTGCCGCTAGTGGCAAGCACAAGCACCCGCCATCTGTTTTCTTTGTCTTCATGTGAGTTTCTCGCTCCTTCGCCCACCACACTATCAGGACGTGCAGGCGGACGGGTGGGAGCGGTCGGATTTCCCCATCATCTACGAGTCTGGTCCTCTCTCGACGAAACGCATGGTATCCTAACCTCGCCTTGAACCCTAATGCTCTCTGAATAATTTGGTTCATGGTTGGTGTGACAGCCATGAAGGCGGCGGCGGGATTTAGTGCCCGCACAGTAATCTATACTCCCTCTGTTTTATAATATAAGTTGTTTGACTTTTTTTTAGTCCAATTTTGTTAAATTTGATCAAAGTTATAGAAAAATTTATCAACATCTAAAATATCAAATCAATTTTATTAAATATAACGTTGAATGTATTTTGATAATATATTTGTTTTGTATTGAAAATACTACTATATATTTTATAAACTTAGTTAAATTTAGAAAAAGTCAAACGAGTTATAATATGAAATGGTGGGAGTATTGGTTTGGTGTGATTTCTGTTTGTGTATCGGACACATGTGGGAGATCGGGGACAAACCTAGGTGTTTGTTTTGGTCGGCGTGCGTTGTAGGCTTGCAGCCCTTTCGTTCTTGTAGCTGCACCGCTGTAACAAACTAACAATTTTACTACTGCTGTAACAGTTTTACTACGAAAAAAATCCGAGTTGCTCTGGGATGAAGTTAACTTCTTCATTTTCATGTCAGCCAGTGTAATTAGAGAAATTGATGCTATCTGTGTTTGCAATAATGTCCGTGTGATTAATGGTTTGTGCAATTTGTCTCGTAGATAACAGAACAAGAAATTATCAAAGCATAGAACTATGAATTAGGGGTCGAAGAAAAATGTCATAGACATCAGATATTTACCACCTCGATCAAATTATCCTTGTTTTCTCCGTCCCTTTCCTTCAATTTTTTTTTTGTGGTCACAAGATTCAGTGGCTTCCTCGCCTGTACTATACTCCACCATCCCAAAATACAAGAAGATTTTATTGAGATGTGACACATTCTAATACTATTGTCGGTGACATAGGACCGAGAGTATCATGACTAGAGGCTTGGGCAGGAGCAATCACCCACGAGGCCTGACCCCCTCGGGGGGGTCGGGCCCGAGGGTGATGTGGCCGCCCCCCTCTTTGTCTTCCCGAGGGGTCGGACCGCTCCCGTTTCGGCCCCGAGGGCTGAGGCGCCCCGACCCCTTGAAGGTTTTTTGCGCCGCGTGTATGGGTTAGGTGAGCGCAGCGGGGCTCACCTAACCGCATTTATTGCGGTTTGGACGGGCGCGTCACGCCGCATGTAACGCAGTGCAGCGCGCTCGTTTATCCGGTCTGTGACCAGTCACAGACCGATCAGATCGTGGGTTAGGTGGCGACAGGCGGTCTGACGCACGCCTCGCCCCATCCCGTCAGGATGAGAGCCTCCAAGCACTCGTCCCTAGCCGGAGCCGGCGTGTTAGCTCCTGGAGGTGGCACGTTGGACCCGGTCAGATATATGTCAGGCTTCATCCTAACCATTACAGGCAAGATATTGTATGAAGAAGGGCGAACATGCAGATTGTTAAACTGACACGTGGTGGACAAGAATGACCGATTTGTGACCGGTCTGACACTGGTCATGTCGCCAGCAGACAGCCATGTTCCCACGTCGCGCCTGCCTCCGGCGGAAGTGGAGGTAGGTATGGGCCGTCCCATCAGAAGGTCATTCGGACGGCAACCATACAAATCTCCGTCCATTAATGAAGAGAAGGGAAGTTGGAGGGAAAGAGAGGAGAAGTCCCCACACAAAATAGAGAGATGGTGCATGTGGTATCCCCTTGAGTTATAAAAGGAGGACCTTGCCCACTTAGAGGGGGGGGGACGGATCCTGAACGATAGAGGCTGGATTCGGATCCCAGAACGATCAGGGGCTAGCTCGCACTTTGTAGCTTCTTCGTACACAGATCCACCAAAACACAGGAGTAGGGTATTACGCTTCTCAGCGGCCCGAACCTGTATACATCGCCCGTGTCTTGTGTGTTTCCATTCTCGCGAACCTTCCACAGACCGAGAGCTTAGAACCTCACCCAGGGTCCCCGGCCGAATCGGCAAAGGGGGACCTGCGCGGTCTCCCGGTGAGGAGCCCCACGCTCCGTCATCTGGCGCGCCAGGTAGGGGGCTCTGCGTGTGTTTTTCTAAGCTCTCGTATTCTTTCGTGTGCGCCAAGCTTTTCCTGTTCAGCCCAATGGCTGAACCAGCAAAGGCGCATAACCTCTCTCCGAGTGTTAGCGGTGACGACGGGGAGCCGAACCCACGCCGTCGAGCTCGTACTCCACCGCCCCCTCCACGCCAAAGTCCTAGGCGGGAGGAAGCGCTCGAGAGGGTCGAAAGATCCGCGACTTCGACATCCACGGGTGATGGAGAAGGGCGCCGAGATGGGGAGCGTCGCCTCCTCGTCTACGGCGACGGCAACACGCCCCAGGGTGCGCTCCAAGCTGCGGGCGCGCTCCTACGCCACCCGCCCGTCGTCCCTGACCCGGAGTCTCCGGCCCAACGTTGGCTGGACGACGTGGCCAACTTGGTCATGACGGCGCGGCAGCGCCTAGATGCTGGTGGGCGGTCCTCCGCCACCAAGACCTCTGGTACTGCTGCTACCGGCTCCGCGTCGTCAAGACGGAGGGCGCGGCGAGCGGCGGCCGCTGTTCGCCATTCGGCCGCCACTCCTTCGTCAGCGCCTCCGACCCGGGAAGATTTGCGTGGGGGGCCGGATGCCCGCATCAGTATCGAGCGCCGGCGTAATGGCCGACGTGCTGCCCACGCAACGGAAGGCGCCTCCTCGTCCGGAGTGTCACATCAACACGGACGCGGGGATCAGCCCTCCGTGCCCCCGGTTGGTGGTGTCGGCTGTAGAGCCTTTGTGGCGAGCCTTCGGAACGTCCGTTGGCCCCCAAGGTTCCGGCCCACCATCGCCGAAAAATATGACGGGAGCGTCAACCCCGCCGAGTTTCTCCAGGTCTACATGACCGGGATCGAGGCCGCCGGGGGTGACGACAGGGTCATGGCGAATTTCTTTCCCATGGCCCTGAAGGGACAGGCACGGGGTTGGCTAATGAACTTGCCACCCGCGTCCGTCCACTCTTGGGAGGATCTGTGACAACAGTTCACCATGAACTTTCAAGGCACATATCCGCGCCCAGGTGAAGAAGCGGACTTACATGCAGTCCAGCGAAGGGATGATGAGTCACTTCGCTCATACATCCAGCGGTTCTGTCAAGTCCGCAACACCATACCATGCATCCCTGCACACGCGGTGATTTACGTGTTCAGGGGGGGTGTGCGGCACAACCGCATGCTCGAAAAGATCGCCTCCAAAGAGCCCCAGACTACCGCGGAGCTTTTTCAGCTCGCGGACCGAGTGGCTCGTAAGGAGGAGGCATGGACCTGGAACCCCTCCGATTCCGGTGTGGCAGCTTCGGCCGCCCCCGGATCCGCTGCTCAGACAGGGCGGCGTGACAGGAGGAGGAAGAAGAGGTCAGCCCATTCCGACGACGAGGGTCATGTCCTCGCCGTCGAGGGCGCTTCGCGGGCCACCCGAAAGGGGAGGCCTGCGAGCGACAAAAAGAGGGAGGCCAGCGCTCCCAGCAGGGAGCGCCCAACCGGCAAGTGGTGCACCGTCCACAATACCTCCCTTCACGACCTCGCGGACTGCCGCGCAGTCAAAAGTTTGGATGAGCGGACGAGGAAGTGGGAGGAGGAGAGGAGGCAGGAGCGCCGAGAGGGCAAGTCCCCGGCGGTTCCTTCCGGCAATCGGCGAAGTGAGGCCAAGCAGAAGGCCCCCGCCGAGGACATCGATGACGGCGATGATGACCTAGGTTTTCAAGAGCCTGGGGCCACCATTGCCACTGTCGATGGAGGAGCGTGTGCTCACGTTTCTCGCCGGAGCCTCAAGGCCATGAAGCGAGAGCTTCTGGCCGCGGCCCCTACTCATGAGGCGACGCGCCGGGCGTGGTGGTCGGAGGTTGCCCTCACCTTCGACCAGACCGACCACCCACCGTGTGTTGCCCGGGGAGGACAGATTGCAATGGTGGTTTCCCCCACTGTTTGCAACGTGAAGCTGGGGCGTGTCCTCATTGATGGGGGAGCAGCCCTCAACATCCTTTCCCCCGCAGCCTTTGACGCTATCAAGGTCCCGGGGATGGTGCTCCGGCCGTCCCAGCCGATTATCGGTGTGACGCCGGGGCACACTTGGCCGCTAGGTCATATTGACCTCCCGGTCACCTTCGGTGGATCCGCCAACTTCCGCACGGAGCGGGTGAACTTTGATGTGGCGGACCTCAGTCTGCCCTACAACGCGGTCCTAGGGAGGCCCGCGTTGGTGAAGTTCATGGCGGCGGTCCACTACGCCTACCTCCAGATGAAGATGCCGGGCCCCGGTGGCCCCATCTCTGTCCATGGCGACCTCAAAGTCGCGCTTGCTTGTATGGAGCAGCGCGCGGACCACCTCGCCGCCGCGTCCAAGCCCGAGGGTGGCGACGAGAGGCTTGGCACCTCCGCCCCCGCCGCCCCGAGGCAGCAGATAGTCATATGCGACGAGGTCCCGGTCAAGGAGGTTGCCCTGAGCGACGGCCCGTCCAAGACCACACGGATCGGTGGTCTTCTGGACGGCAAATAGGAAGACGCGCTCGTCTCCTTCCTGCGGGCAAACGCTGACGTCTTCGCATGGAGACCGGCGGATATGCCCGGGGTCCCCAGGGAGGTGATTGAGCACCGTCTCGCCGTGCGGCCGGGCGCAAGGCCTGTTCGGCAGAAAGTGCGGCGCCAGGCCCCGGAACGTCAAGCCTTCATCCGCGAGGAGGTGGCGCGACTTCTGGAGGCCGGATTCATACGCGAGGTCATCCATCCGGAGTGGCTGGCGAACCCGGTGGTCGTTCCCAAGGCGAACGGCAAGCTTCGGATGTGCATCGACTACACCAACCTCAACAAGGCATGTCCTAAGGACCCTTACCCCCTGCCTCGCATAGATCAGATTGTCGACTCCACCGCGGGGTGCGACCTTTTGTGTTTTCTAGATGCATACTCTGGTTACCATCAGATTCGCATGGCTAGGGAGGATGAGGAAAAAACTGCATTCATTACCCCCATAGGAACTTATTGTTATACGACAATGCCCTTCGGGTTAAAGAATGTAGGTCCTACTTTTCAACGTACTACTCGAATTTCTTTGGGTAGCCAAATAGGACGTAATGTTGAGGCTTATGTCGATGACTTGGTTGTAAAGACGCGCAACCAAGAGACCTTACTCTCGGATCTAGCGGAAACTTTTGAGAGTCTCCGCTCCGCCCGCATAAAACTGAACCCCGATAAGTGCGTGTTCGGTGTACCTGCGGGCAAGCTTCTTGGGTTCTTGGTCTCTGCCCGAGGCATCGAGGCCAACCCCGAGAAGATACGAGCTATAGAGCGGATGCGCCCCCCAGCAAACTTAGGGATGTGCAATGCGTCACCGGTTGCATGGCCGCCCTAAGTCGGTTCATATCGAGGCTGGGAGAGAAGGCGCTACCCTTATTTAAGCTCCTCAAACGCTCCGGGCCGTTTACTTGGATGGAGGAAGCTGAACGTGCCCTCACTCAGTTGAAGGCGTATCTCAGCTCTCCCCCAGTTCTGGTCGCCCCGGAGCCAAATGAACCCTTACTACTCTACTTAGCGGCGACCCCGCAAGTGGTTAGTGCGGCGTTGCTTGTGGAGCGCGATGAGGACAATCCTCATTCCGCGCATCCCCACCCTGTGTTGGCTTGGCCCGGGAGAGAGCAGGGAAGAGAGGCCCCCGAGCCGAACGGTGGCCCAAGGCCCCCGACGACCGGAGCTGGCCCTCTGCCCGCTTGTCAGACGGTGCCAGGTGCCCCCGACCCCCAGGATGGCCCGGGGGCCACTGTGGGAAGGCTGCACCTATCGCCCTCTGACCCCGAGGCTAACCCTGTGCCGACTCGACCCGGGAGAGAGCAGGGAGAAGAGGCCCCCGAGCCGAATGGTGGCCTAAGGCCCCTGACGACCGGAGTTGGCCCTTTGCCCGCTTGTCCGACGACGCCAGGAGCCCCCGACCCCCAGGACGGCTCCGAGGCCACTGTGGGAAGGCCGCCCCTGTCGTCCTCCGACCCCGAAGTCGTCGGCACAGAAGACGAGTGCGCCCCGCGAGGCCGCTTGGACAAAGAGCGCCCCAGGGATGTGGCCCCTAGTGAAGAGGATCGGCCCCACCGAAAGGTGCAGCGGCCCGTCTACTTTGTTAGTGAGGCCCTCCGGGACGCCAAGACCCGATACCCTCAGGCCCAGAAGATGCTTTACGCTATTCTGATGGCTTCGAGGAAACTGCGCCATTACTTCCAAGCGCATCGGGTCACGGTGGTTACGTCTTACCCCCTCGGCCAAATCTTGCATAATCGAGAGGGTACAGGACGGGTGGTGAAATGGGCAATCGAACTTTCTGAGTTCGATTTGCACTTTGAACCACGCCACGCTATCAAAGCCAGGCCCTCGCCGACTTTGTGGCAGAGTGGACCCCAGCTCCCGAGCCCGTCTCCATTCCCGAGGCCAGCTCGGGCCCCTCGCAGCTGCCTCACACCGCCTACAGGGTGATGCAGTTCGACGGCTCCCTGTCTCTTCAGGGCGCCGGTGCGGGGGTCACGTTGACCTCGCCGAGCGGAGACGTCCTCAGATATTTGGTTCGCCTTGACTTTCGGGCGACCAATAATATGGCAGAGTACGAGGGACTCCTTGCGGGACTCAGGGTGGCAGCTGGACTGGGGATCCGCCGCCTCCTGGTGTTAGGCGACTCCCAGCTGGTCGTTAACCAAGTCTGTAAGGAGTACCGGTGCTCTGACCCGCAGATGGACGCTTACGTGCGCCAAGTACGGCGTATGGAGCGCCATTTCGACGAGATTGAGCTTCGGCACGTGCCCAGACGGGATAACACGATTGCCGACGAACTCTCACGGCTCGCTTCCTCGCGAGCCCAGACCCCACCGGGCGCCTTTGAAGAAAGGCTTGCCCAGCCGTCGGCGCGACCCGACCCCTTAGGGGAGACGGACGCGCCTGACCGGCCCCCGAGGCCCGTCGGAGTCCAGGCCTCGGGACCCGAGGGGAGCGCTCCCAGCTCCCTTAGATTGATTGCTTGGATCGCTGAGATCCAAGCATACCTCACAGATAAGACTCTATCCGAGGACTGCGAAGGGAGTGAACGCGTCCAGCGCATTTCCAAACGCTACGTGCTGGTAGAAGGGACCCTCTATCGGCGCGCGGCTAACGGAATCCTCCTGAAGTGCATTCCTCGGGAACAAGGCGTCGAGCTTCTTGCCGATATCCATGAAGGCGAATGCGGAGCCCACTCCGCCTCGCGCACCTTGGTTGGAAAAGCCTTTCGTCAAGGTTTCTATTGGCAGATAGCTCTCAATGATGCAGTCGACCTGGTCCGGCGATGCAGAGCGTGTCAATTCCACGCCAAGCAAATCCATCAGCCGGCCCAGGCCCTGCAGATCATACCACTTTCATGGCCATTTGCTGTCTGGGGGCTCGATATCTTGGGACCGTTTAGGCGGGCCCCGGGCGGGTTTGAGTATCTGTATGTCGCGATCGACAAGTTCACTAAGTGGCCCGAGGCTTATCCGGTCATCAAGATCGATAAGCACTCCGCACTTAAATTCATTAAGGGCATCACAGCCCGGTTTGGAGTGCCTAACCGTATTATTACGGATAACGGCACCCAATTCACTAGTGAACTCTTCGGTGACTACTGCGAAGACATGGGCATCAAGCTCTGCTTCGCCTCACCCGCCCACCCCAGAAGCAATGGCCAAGTGGGGCGCGCCAATGCGGAAATCCTCAGAGGTCTTAAAACCAAGACCTTCAACATCCTCAAGAAGCACAGCGATTCGTGGATCGAGGAGTTGCCAGCGGTGCTCTGGGCGAACCGAACCACACCAAGCCGAGCAACCGGGGAAACGCCTTTCTTCCTCGTCTACGGCGCGGAAGCGGTTCTCCCATCCGAGCTCACCCTGAGGTCCCCTCGGGCCACCATGTACTGCGAAGCTGATCAAGATCAGCTTCGCAGAGATGACCTCGACTATCTGGAGGAGCGAAGGCGGCGCGCGGCCCTCCGAGCCGCGCGCTACCAGCAGAGCCTGCGGCGCTACCATCAGCGCCACGTCCGGGCCCGATCACTCTGCGTCGACGACCTCGTCCTACGCCGCGTCCAAACGCGTGCTGGATTGAGCAAGCTCTCACCAATGTGGGAGGGTCCGTATCGAGTGATCGGCGTCCCCCGGCCGGGCTCCGTTCGGCTGGCCACGGGCGACGGCACAGAGCTGCCTAACCCGTGGAACATCGAACACCTTCGTCGCTTCTACCCTTAAGGGGGATCGGGTGTCAGGTTTCAGGCTCGGGCCAACCCCGCACCCCCCTCGGGCGTGCAGGGTTGGCCGGGGGCTACCACATATGCATATTTTTATTTCTCTTATATATGTATTTCAATAAAAGCATTTTCGATTTCCTAAAGGCTGTATCTGTGCTGTTGTTTCCTTTTGAAGAATCTTGACTTGAAATAGGTCACTCGTATTCAATCCTGCCCTCGGGGGCTCGGGTCGGCTAAAATCGCCAAACGGGGCCCAGAACCGAGCCGTGCCCCGGGGCGTGGTGAACTCCGGGGGGGAATCGGCAAAAACCCACAATCGGGCCACCCATAACCCTCGGTCACCACGCTCCCGGCCTGGCCAGTCTCGACATGTGTATCTCCCCAGGCACTAACCCCGACCCGAGCCATTTGAGGACTAGGACCTGGGCACGAGCCCTTGTTCAAGCCAAGACACAAAAGGACCGCGGCACAGACATCCTCGTCTCATACACACAGCAAATAGAATTGACACAAAAAATTTCCTCTTTATTTGATTGCAGATTAAATTAAGTCTATACAAAAAGGAGGCCTGAAGGCCTCGGAAGAAGAAAGAAGAAACTATTTAAAGATCGGCGGGGGCCTGGGGGCTCACTCCGATGCACCCGGGTCGCCAGCCTCGTCGCCACTGTCGCCCGCTCCACCGTCATCGTCCTCCTCGTCGGAGTTGAGGGCGAACGCGAGCCGAGGGGCCGAACCCTCGAAGCTGTGGACGATGTGGTCGGCGGCGTCCCGGACCTGCGCGCGCGCGCCGTCCTCGGTCCCGGGAGGGAACTCATCCAGCGTCGTCCATGGGGAGAAGTCAGGGTCTCTGGCCTGGTAGCTCGCCAGTACGAGCTCCACCGCTCCTCGGGCGAGGTCCCTCGAGGAAGACTTAATCGTCCTCTCAAGCTCCTCGGGGAGCCGTTGGAGAGTCCCGGCCATCTCCGAGAGGCGCTGGGCGAGGCCCCCCTGGTTGGCGGCGTACTTCACAGTCCGCCCGCCCCAGAGGCCTGCCTGCCGGCCGGCGTGATCTAGACGGGAGACGGCGTCCCGAAGCATGCCGGGCCCTACCTCGCTTGCCAAGCGGAGGGCCTCGACCTCCCCGGCGGACGAGTCTAGCGCGCCCTGCAGATCGGCGATGGTGTGTTCGGCAGCTGCGAGGCGGGCGGCTAAATCGCTTTCGCCCGTGGCCGCCCCGTCGCTGCGCGCCCTCGTGTCCAGCTCCTTTGCCTGCGCCTCGAGTTCAGCGGCCCGCTGGTTCAGTGCGGCCCTCTCGGCGCGGACACCTTCCAGATTGCGGCGCGCCTGCTCCTCCCGCGCTGCCTCGCGGAGGGACAGGCTGTCCGCCAGCCGTTGCGCCGCGGCTTCGGCCTCTTCGAGAGCTCGCTCCCGCTCGGTGAGCGCGTCCTCGCGGAGGCGGAGCGCGGACTCCTCTTCGGCGCAGGCGGCCTCGTGCGTCGCCAGCGTTGCCTCCCGGATGGCAACGGCGGCCTCGCGATCCGCCAGGTCCCTCTCCACGACGCAGGCACGCTCTTCCAGCGCCATGGCACGGGCCTCGAGGGCTTCTTCGCGCCGCCGGGATGCCACCTCGGTCTCCGCCGCCCGCTGTTCTCGGGCAGCGGCAGCGTCAAGGACCCCCTGGGCGGCGTCGAGCTTCTTCCCTAGCTCCGCCTCCCAGCTCCCGTATTGAAGGCGGAGGGTGTCCTGCGCCTCGTTCATCACGGTGGTGGCGATGAGGGCAGCCCCCCGCTCCTCCTCCACCTCCTTGGCGATCTCCCCCAGCACCTTCCGACGGGCTTCGAGCTCTGAGACGTGCCGGCGGTGTGCCTTGCGGCCCACCTCCACCATGGCCTCCACCGAGCGTCGCCCCTCTTCGACACGCGCCCATGCGGCGTCGAGCTCCGCCCGCTCTGCTTGCAGGGCCTCCACCTGGGCACTTAACCCGTCCAACACCGTGGTGTTTGCGACGGCCAAGTCCTGCAGAAGGGGTTCTGCGCTCAGTGGGGCGACGGAAGGCGTGGGGAAGAGCCGCCTCGGAGAAGATGCCGCGCGGCTCGGCCCGCCGATGGATGTGCCGGACTCGGGGACGTCCCCCGGACCCGGCTTGTCCTGAGCGTCGCCCGAGGGAGTGGGCCCAAGCGATGCCCCCGCGGCCTCGTCGCGAGCTGCCTCGGAAGTCGTCGTCGCCTCGGCCTGGTGGAGTCTGGCCTCCTCCCGAGCAGCTTCTTCAGCTTGGCGAGCTCGGACGGCCACCTAGGCAGCTTCCTCGGCATCCCGAAGGCGATCCGCGGCCTCTTGCCGGTCAGTTTCACGGGTCGCCTCGGAGGATGTCGTCGCCTCGGCCTGGCGGAGTCCGGCCTCCTCCCGAGCGGCTTCCTCGGTCTGGCGAGCCCGGGCGGCTTCCCGAGCGGCCTCCTCGGCTTCCCGAAGGCGATCCGCGGCTTCTCGCCGGTCAGATTCCCGCCTCCGGGCCTCTGCGGTCGCCGGGTCCTCGGCCTCAGACTGGCCGGACTGGGAATGGCGGGAGGGACGCGACGGGATCTCGCTGAAACAGAAGAAAGACCAGAAGACAAACAAGATGGGTGAGTGAAAACTCGCGTTGAGAGAATGAATACAGCCACGATGGGCATGGGACGAACCTGCGAGGGGGTCGGTTAAACGACCACCTTGGAGGGGAAATAAGGTTTCCCCGGGATGGTTCTGTCCCCCCCATCTTGCGGAGCCGTTTCTTCTTCCGCTCCCCCTCGGGCTGCGACGTCGGCGTGGCCCCCTCTGGGCGCCTGCTGCTGACACGCGCCGCCCCGCCCCCTCGGGGAGGAGATGGGGGAGGGGTTCCTCCCTGTTTCCTCTTCCCCCGGGCGTCGGCGGGGCGGCTGCCCCCCGGGCCCCCGTCGCGAGGCCCAGAAGCACGACCCCCTCCCGGGGTAGATTGTTCCCCCCTGCGGCTCCCGCCCGCGCCATCGTGGCCTCGAGGAGCCCGCTCCTCCGACGCCCCGACCGCCTGCATGATGGTCAGGATGGAGGCGCGATCTGGATCGCTGCAGAGGGGGAGGACTCCTTGGGGAATGAGGGATGCCTCCACGGAGCTGAGATTCAGCACCCGTTGGACCACTATCTTGAAGTCCTCAGGAGCCCAGTCCCATCTGACTCCCTGATGGGTCCTCATGTAGTCTTCGGACCCGGTGTACTCCCAGGCGCCCCGGGCGCGCCGCTGGAGCGGTGCAATCCGGCGACGAAGGTAGTCGCCGTACACCATGGCCCCTGTGAGCCCCTGGGATCGCAGGCCCGCCAGGCGGTCGAGGACGGCGTCATAGCCATCTCCCAGATCTACCGGCGCCCGCCAGCTGGAGGCCTGCGCCGGGGGCTGGCTCGGAAGTCGGAGGCGCACTTCGTCGGCAAGGGGGGTGTAGAACCAGTCGCTCTTCCAGTCATCCCACTTCTTGCGGAGGACGCAGGGGATGTAGCGGTTCAGCACCGGCCCCCGCGGCTGGAAGTAGCAGCCACCAACCACCGACGGCGGCGACACCGACTGTACGGTGAAGAACCACCGGAACAGCCGAAGGGATGGGCGCACCCCGATGAACATCTCGCACAGGTGCGCGAAGATGGCCAATGTCATTACCGCGTTGGGGGTGAGGTGCGCCATCTGGAGATCGTAAAACTCCAGAACATCCATGAAAAAAGAAGAAAATGGCGGAACCAGCCCTGCCATTGCAAAAGGGAGGAAGAAGACGGACCGCCCCGGGTAGTGTGGCGCTGGGCGTCCCTCGCCCAGCGTGACTATCTCCCGGCCGGTGGCAGATTCCGGCATGAAGCGGCGCGGCAGCCCGGCCTGCCTCTCGCTCACGATGCGGGAAGGCGGCAGCACGCTACCATCGAGCAGAGCGGAGCCCCGTGCCATGACGCCGGAGGAAGAGATGTTTGAGAGCGAGCGCGTGTGGCGAAGGTAGGGCACAGGAAACGCGGAGTTAGGGCACAAGCGGCGAAGACAAGGGGAATAATGGCGAGAGGAAGGAAGCAAATCTCTTCCTCGGTGTCTTTATACCCTTGTCAACGCTGTGCCCGGCTCCTCGCTTCTCGCGCCCACTATTTCGCTCCCTCGTTTCTCGCGCCCACGCTTCCACTAATCCCATTCGCCCGCTTGCGGCGCATGAGGTGGATATGCGGAAGTGGCAGTCGAGATGGAACATATCGTGCGCGCGTTAATTACGCTCGCCGACCGAAGCGCCATCACCATATCTCCAGGCAAAACGAACCGGCTCGTCCGGATTCGCGTGCTACTCGAGTAATGTGGCAGCCTTGAAGAGGCCGCTCATTATTGACAGTCGAATTACCATTGCCGATGTGCGTGATTGGCGACCGTTGGGTTTCTGCCCAACTGTGGAGACCGGTCCCACCTGTCACCAGGCCTTAGGAAGTGGCGTCACGCCCGACCGCTTCCCTCGAGGAGGGCGATCGCCCTGGCATAACGCCGGGGGCTACTGTCGGTGACATGGGACCGGGAGTATCATGACTAGAGGCTTGGGCAGGAGCAATCACCCACGAGGCCTGACCCCCTCGGGGGGGTCGGGCCCGAGGGTGATGTGGCTGCCCCCCTCTTTGTCTTCCCGAGGGGTCGGACCACTCCCGTTTCGGCCCCGAGGGCTGAGGCGCCCCGACCCCTTGAAGGTTTTTTGCGCCGCGTGTATGGGTTAGGTGAGCGCAGCGGGGCTCACCTAACCGCATTTATTACGGTTTGGACGGGCGCGTCACGCCGCATGTAACGCAGTACAGCGCGCTCGTTTATCCGGTCTGTGACCAGTCACAGACCGATCAGATCGTGGGTTAGGTGGCGACAGGCGGTCTGACGCACGCCTCGCCCCATCCCGTCAGGATGAGAGCCTCCAAGCACTCGTCCCTATCCGGAGCCGGCGTGTTAGCTCCTGGAGGTGGCACGTTGGACCCGGTCAGATATATCCTAACCATTACAGGCAAGATATTGTATGAAGAAGGGCGAACATGCAGATTGTTAAACTGACATGTGGTGGACAAGAATGACCGATTTGTGACCGGTCTGACACTGGTCATGTCGCCAGCAGACAGCCATGTTCCCACGTCGCGCCTGCCTCCGGCGGAAGTGGAGGTAGGTATGGGCCGTCCCATCAGAAGGTCATTCGGACGGCAACCATACAAATCTCCGTCCATTAATGAAGAGAAGGGAAGTTGGAGGGAAAGAGAGGAGAAGTCCCCACACAAAATAGAGAGATGGTGCATGTGGTATCCCCTTGAGTTATAAAAGGAGGACCTTGCCCACTTAGAGGGGGGGGACGGATCCTGAACGATAGAGGCTGGATTCGGATCCCAGAACGATCAGGGGCTAGCTCGCACTTTGTAGCTTCTTCGTACACAGATCCACCAAAACACAGGAGTAGGGTATTACGCTTCTCAGCGGCCCGAACCTGTATACATCGCCCGTGTCTTGTGTGTTTCCATTCTCGCGAACCTTCCACAGACCGAGAGCTTAGAACCTCACCCAGGGTCCCCGGCCGAATCGGCAAAGGGGGACCTGCGCGGTCTCCCGGTGAGGAGCCCCACGCTCCGTCAACTATAAATTTGGATAATTAGTATATCTACATTCAAAGTATTAGAATATGTCCCATCTAATCAAAACTATTTATCTTTCAGGACGGGGAGTGTGGCAGTTAAGAGAAAAAAAACAATACGTGTATATCTTTTTATTGGCTTCCAATGGCTACCTGGTCGGGATGCGTACAAGAAGACAGAAATATGCCAGACATGTTGCCAACTGAAAAAAGTCTGCCTGGTCTGCCTGCTAGATCTTGAAAATTTGTGAGAACTGAGACTGTTCCTTCTGCAATGGGGTTTAATTGTTCCTGCACATGGTTTGGGCATGATTATCATCTCTTTTTTTAATCATTTGCTGTACTGAAATTTGGTTTGGGATTTATAACATGTGAACAACAATCTCTTTGCCACTATAGGATCTAACATTCATATGTTAGCAGCCCAACGATAGATCGACACTATTAATTTTTATGTCCTTAATCTCAACAAGATTGTGCCTTTGAGTTTCAGGATAAGGCGTTCCAATATTTCTTCCGCTACGTACAAGTCCCTTTAAAGCCATTCAGAAATTATTTGGTTCTAATATATTTTTTTTACATCAAGGCTTCTATTCTGTTTTACCAATTTCTGAATTTTGGCCATAGAATGTCTCAGAAACTGGCAGCATGTCAATTCTGAGCAGGTTGTTAATGCCTTTTACTTTTAGCACTCAATTACTGTAGCAAAAATATAGAGTACAAGGAAGCAATTTGTCATCCACATTAGGAGCTGTGATATTCACATCTGGTCTCACTTGGATTAATACATGCAGTTAAGATGCCAATGGGCTTCCAAGCAACCACATCTACACATGTGTCAGCAGTTGGGCTACATCTTGTCAAGATAAGATTAGTGCTTATTGATAGTATATTGAATGGTGTTTCTTCCTCTTACTTGTTCTGTTGTTATTCGTCCAGTTCCATATGTGAACTGCAAGTTTATTTGGAAACTTTTCCAGCCATTGGGTTTTAAGGCAGATGACACAAAGCTAAAGTGTGTAGGATTGGATTATTAGCTTTATGCCTGTATATTATGTTTTTATTCCAGGAATGCCAGTATCCTCTCTTCCTAAATCCTTAAACAAATAAATATTTTAGTGCCATATTTGACTTGGATCTTTTACTGTAAATCTATAAATTTTAGCGGACTCTGCATGAGACAGGGGTTACACTTTCGATTTCGGCGATTTCGGTAGGACTGAAATTTACGAAATTTCGTGATTTTCGGCACATTTCGGAACAAAGTTTCTTGAAATTTTGACAGATTTTAACAGTTTTTGAATAAACTTTGACTAACTTCAACAAAAATTTGAGAAAACCTGAAAAATTCGGTCGATATATTGATTTGCCAGTGGGGTCCGAAATTTCGAACCGAAAATGCAATCACTGGCATCAGATGAGAGGACAACACAGGAAAGGGATGCTATAATTGAAGCTTGATTTATAAGAAAATAGTAGTCAATTTGATGGAGTTATATCTACAAAAGATTAGGCAGAAAAGGCATTCATATTTTATTTCCTTCTCTTCGATGAAATAACTAACTGTACCTTATTTCAGTCGTTTACGTATGGGTGGATCAAAGCCTGCCAGATCGTGTAAATCACCCTGGTAAATCTGGAGCAACCAGGTTGTGCTGGATTAGTGGATCGAGCTGCAAGAGGAGAAAAAACTTACTACTTCTCATGACCCTCCAATTGTATTTGGTATAGCTTGGATAATGAATTCGGAAGAAGGTTCTGTTATCTAATTCATCTTTGTCCAGGCTTGTTCCAGTATGCAGCTAGCCATGCTCCTTTGAGAATTGAAGATCTTGCTGCCTACATTCAGTCAAACAATATGGAGCTTGAAACTACACGTTGAAATTAATGAAAGGTTTGGGCGAGGAAAATCCATCACATCAGACAATGCAAGAGGATACATGGGCTAATCTATCTATTAACTTATTAAAGAAATAGAAAAAAGAACATCCATGTTCGCTCTCACAGCATAGAAATTCTCATATTAATCAGAGAAAAAGAAAAACAAAGTCCATATAGAAATACAATTTAGAAATACCTGAAATTCAGAATTAAAAAATAAGGAATATTGGAAGAGGAGACTAGAGTCCATATAGAAATACAATTAAGAAATAATAGAAATTCGGAATTAAAAATAAGGAATAATAGAAGCAGAGTATAGAGTCCATATAGAAATACAATTAAGTAATAATAGAAATTTGGAATTAAAAATAAGGAATAATAGAAGCAGAGTATAGAGTCCATATAGAAATACAATTAAGTAATAATAGAAATTCGGAATTAAAAATAAGGAATATTAGAAGTAGAGTATAGAGTACATATAAAAATACAATTAAGAAATAATAGAAATTCGGAATTATAAATAAGGAATATTAAAAGTATAGTATAGAATCCATATAAGAATTTAAAACTAAGTAAAATTTGAAATAAACATAATAAAATTAAAAGTAGAGTTTAGAGTTCATATAAAAATACAATTTACAAATAACTAAAATTCGAAATTAAAAAAATAGGGAGAAAAGTATAATTTACTAAGTTACTTTTATAATTTATATAAATTATTTTTAGACTTTATTAAATTTACGATTTACTTTCGTAAATGTATTTACTTGAAGATCTTCTCTACGCTTTGGTTATGAATTTACTTCACATAGTTTCTTACTTCAACTCGGTTATAATGTAATTACTTCTAATGGTATACATAGTTACTTCTTTTGCATATCTAAGTTACTTATAATATTTTAATAAATTACTTTTAAATTAATAAAATATTTGAATATATTTAACATGATCTTGTTTTGTCACATATTTTTAGTAAAGTACAATGATGCAAATAGATCTTAAAAATGATACTCCCTCCGTCCCATAATATAAGGGATTTTGAGTTTTTGCTTATAATGTTTGACCACTCGTCTTATTTTAAAAATTTGTGCAAATATAAAAAATAAAAAATTGTGCTTAAAATACTTTAGATAATAAAGTAAGTAAAAAAATAAATAATAATTCCTAAATTTTTTGAATAAGACGAATGGTCAAACAGTGCAAGCAAAAACGTAAAATCTCTTATATTATGGGACGGAGGGAGTATGTGATTTAAAAAATATAAATCATTAAAGATGTTAAGAAAAGACATGCACCATAGCCTAAAGGGGAATTTGTATATTTGATAGAGTGGTCTCCGGTTAGGACTAACGTACTACCGTGCACTACATAGTTACATCTAATAAAATAATATGTTTTATGTTCAATAGCTAACTATCATATATTTTTATGATGTTTTATAGCATATTCGCGTTCTTTCTGAGTTCGAAGTTAATGGCATCCAAAACTAAAGAAAGGTCATCGATGATTTTCGACAATAGAAAAAAAAAGCGCAAGAAACGGAATTAATCAAAGGCCTGAGCAGATTTGATCAACGGATAGGCAAGATATAGATAGATACTCCTATCAATCAGAGATCTGCGGCTGTGCGCCCGTGGACCCAGCTCACATGCCTCTCTCGTGCCTGAGCCGACGAGCCGCTTAGCCGAGCCGAAGCGCCAACCTAGCTCATCCCTACGAGCCGAGTCGAGCCAAGCCTAACATAAAAAAGGATTAAGGGAGTGTTCGAAGAGAAGGGGATTGAGGAGATTGGGAAGATACGCAAAACGAGGTAAGCCATTAGCTCATGATTAATTGAGTATTAACTATTTTAAATTTCAAAAATGGATTAATATGATTTTTTAAAGCAACTTTCCTATTGAAATTTTTTGCAAAAAACGCACCGTTTAGTAGTTTGAAAAGCGTGCGCGCGGAAAACGAGAGACAATCTCTCCTATCTCCACCTAACGAACACTCCCTAATACTAGTGGCACTAAAGTTCTCGGCTCCGTACCAGGTGGGCCCCATGCGAGGCGACACGCGTCCGTTCCAGCTGTCGGTCCCAGCCACCCACGCATCCCCCGCACCCCCACTCCCTCCCCACCGACACGTGGGCCACTACGTGGTTCGGTCCCACCCTGTCAGTGACACGGGTACATAGCACCCCGGTGCGTCTGGTTTTCGCGCCGGGGGGGGGGGGGACGGGTTTATTGTTTGGGGCTCAAGTCCATGAGGCGCCCTGGTCACAAGTCCGCAGCCTTTTCTCACGCGTCACGTGTTTACCCCTGCCTCACTGACAGATCGGCCCGGGTGATGGCGGGACCCAGTCGTCAGTGGGTGCGAGGTGGGTTTTGTGTGGGGTGTGCGATCCCCGCGCGCGTGCTCCTTCCCGCGCCGGTTTTGATGTTTCGCGGGTCTCCGTTCGAAACAGCGCCGGATTTTGCTCAGCTAAATATGCCGTCATGTATTTTCTTCTATCTACCTTTTCCCTTTTGGCCTTTTCTTTTGGGACTGACGATGGGTTGACCATAGCATAAATGCATCATCATTTTATTCATTTTAGTATGAAAAACATATAAGTGGTGTTTTTGATATTGGTGGTGTTTGGATAGGTTAAGATGAAAATGAAGTCAATACTCATAAAATGAAAAAAAAATCATTAAGGCTGTGTTTAGTTCCACGCCAAAATTAAAAGTTTGAAAAAATTGATACGATGTGACGAAAAAGTTGAAAGTTTAAAGAAAAAAAAGTTAAAATCTAAACAGGACCTAAGTAGGAGTAATTGAGTGTTAATTATTATAAATTTGAGAAATACATTTATTTGGTACTTAAAACAACTTTTATAAAGAAAGTTTTTGCAGGAAACATATCGTTTAGCAGTTTGAAAAGTGTGCTAACAAAATTTGAGGTAAAACCTATCTTAGGCTGTGTTTAGATCCAGGGGTAAAAAGTTTTAACATGTCACATCGGATATACGGACACACATTTGAAGTATTAAACATAGACTAATAACAGAATAAATTACAGATTCCGTGTGTAAACTGCAAGACGAATTTATTAAGCCTAATTAATCCGTCATTAGCAAATGTTTATTATAGCACCACATTGTCAGATCATAGAGCAATTAGGCTTAAAAGATTCGTCTTGCAATTTATACGTAATCTGTGTAATTAGTTTTTTTTGCATATATTTAATACTTTATGCAGCATCCAAACATTCGATGTGACAGAGTAACAAATTTTGCCGGAAGATCTAAACATGCCCTAGGCTGTGTTGTTGTGTTCTTAGGTGAGGATTGGAAAACACATAAGAGAGTTGGTATTTGGAACACAAAAATAGCAAATAATTCCTTTCTTATTCCTGTATTTTATCTTTCTTACTTCGTTTCAAACAAGTCTCTAGACTTTAAATTTTGTTGTAAAACAAACCAACTTTATATTCTTGTCTAACATCGGTTTAGAAATTTTATTTCTTCGAAACCCTTATCTACCCATCTACCAATACAACTTTTGTATTAATTAAAGATATTTTGTTTATTTGTGTTCCTTCTTAAGTCCTTTATTAGGATGCCAAGATTTAATTTTTTTTAATAGAGTAGGTTTCGTATGAAATATGATTAAGCTAGTTTTGATTGTTTTGAATACCTGGACTCTCTCACTATATTTAACTTCATGACCACTCCGCTTACTAAGAATGCTTACTTAAAGGGACAATTGCTAATTTAGCCTCGTTTTGAAGCCTAATTATCAATCTGATCTTACTTTTACAAGTTTACTCATTTGACCTTATTTTTTAAAATTGAAGTTGTCATCTGACCCTGTTTTCTCTACACCGTTAGGGTTCCATTTCATCTTGGGGTGTGTTTAGTTCACGCTAAAATTGAAAGTTTAGTTGAAATTGAAATGATGTGATGGAAAAGTTGGAAGTTTATGTGTGTAGGAAAGTTTTGATGTGATGGAAAATTTGAAAGTTTGAAGAAAAAGTTTGAAACTAAAACAAGGCCTTGGTTAAAATGACCAAAATACCCAGGAGTACACCTCAACACCATCTCCTTGACTCCTTCCCATTCTCTGTCTGCCCCATTCGCTCGTGAACCACGTCTCGCCTCCCCATCCGCGCACAGAGGCAGAGAGGGTGGTGGCGGCGTGTGGAGGAAACGGCAGCTGCGGCGCACGGGAGCCTCGACGTGCGCCGCGCGGAGGGTGCGGCGGCGGCGACGCGTGGAGGGAGTGGCGACGGCGGCGGCGACTGCGCGCGGAGAAAGCAGCGGGCGTCGGCGCCACGGGAGCTCCGGCGGCACGCGGGAACCTCGAGATGCGGCGCGCGGTGGTGGTGGCGCACGGATGAAGCTGTGGCGACGGCGCGCGAAGAAAGCTGTGGCGCCAACCCAGTCCTCCGCCCCAGGCGCTTCTCCTTCCTGGTCCTCAGCCGTGCAGCTCCACTCGTCTCAGCCTACTCCGTGCCATCATCTTCGTCACGATGCCAACAATAGACCAGCTCATGGAGTTGTGCACAAATTATGCTGTTGCACATGGATTTGTGCTTTGGGATGTCTTTGTTAGACATGAATTAACTTATGTTCTTTATCTTTTGACAAATATTGGTCAAATTTAACAAAAATATGACAAATCTAGGTCAAATCTTTCTTGATACTCCCTCCATCTACTTTTGATAGTCATATTTCCAAATCTGAAAAATTTATTTTTGATAGATATATTTCAATCCAACAACCTACTTTCTCTGTTTCACAATGTAAGTCATTCTAACATTTCCCACATTCATATTGATGCTAATAAATCTAGACATATATATGTCTAGTTTTATTAGCATATATATGTCTAGTTTCATTAGCATCAATATGAATGTGGGAAATGTTAGAATGACTTACATTGTGAAACGGAGGGAGTATCATCTTAATAACTTTCTCGGATTTAATGCGTGATTCTCTATTCTTTCACACAAGATTATCTATATGGGCATCGAGAAATGTAAATATTAATGAATCGCTTGTTTACGAGGAATGACTAGTAGCATATTTAAATAGATGATAAGTAGAATATGACTATTAAAAGTAGATGGAGGGAGTATTTCACAAATCTTTCTCGATATGTCCAATATACAAAACCAGCTCAAACTAACTAAAAGCTTTGATAAAATAGGATCAAATGAGCAAGGGTAAACAAGGCATTTTGTGCTATATATAGTTAACACCGTTACCTCACCTTAACATAATAGGGTCAGGCTATATCTTCGATTTTTGAAAAGAATGGTTAAATAAGCAAAGTTAGTAATAGAGGGTTAAATTGGTAGTTAGCCTTCAAAATAGGGTCAGATGCACAATTACCCCTTACTTAAATCGTCAAGTTTTTGTTTAAAAAAGAGTTCATTTGTAACTTGTTAGGTACCCTCGAAAGTTTTATCTCTTGACTACTATTGTGACATCCTAGCCCAATTAAGATAATGCATGTGTGGCATATGTGAGCTATGTGCACATATTTAGTACTCCCTCCGTTTTAGGTTTTAAGAAGTTTTGACTTTAGACAATAAAATCAAATTGCTTCAACTTTGACCAAGTTTATAGACAAATATAGTAATAATTACATTATCAAATTAGTTTTATTAAATTAATAATTAAATATATTTTTATAATAAATTTATCTTGGGTAAAAAATATTACTATTTTTTTCTATAAACTTGGTCAAACTTAAAACAGCTTGACTTTGACTAAAGTCAAAGCATCTTATAACCTGAAACAGAGGGAGTACCGTCTTGCTAGTTTAGCATCAGTGGAACCAACTTATAAGACCTATTCCAACCATATCACTCTAGGGTTAACCCTTTTACACGAAGCAAGGACGAAAGTGTAAGTGGGCCCGCTTGTCAGATGGGCTGGCTACGCGGTTCTGGAGGGAGGGTTGTTACAAATGGTATCAGAGCCGACCCTCGTGCTTGCACGAAGCGAGGACGGAATTGTAAGTGGGCGGAGTGGTATGTGTAAGTGGGCCCACCTGCAAGATGGGTTGGCTATATATGTGCAGCCGTGGATATTCGTGTCCAACGTTTGACCGTCCGTCTTATTTGAACAATGTTTGTCCAAAATTTACATATATCTCATCTGCTTTTATAAACTATAACACATATATGTAAATTTTGTAAACAATGTTACTTAACACTTTGTCGGATGAAGAAATGACAAACATAAAAGTTATAGATCTTGGTGAGTTATACAACTTCATTGTTGATGACTTTTTTTAGTTGAAATCATTTAGTATTTGAAAATGTTGTTTGAAGTTGTCATATTTTCAAATTCAAATTCAAACTGCTCAAAAAAAAGTTATTTAAAAAAATGACCAAAATAAAAGTTATAAATCTTGGTGAGTTATACAACTTTGTTGTTGATGACTTTTTTAGTCCAATCTTCGTAAGTTATACAACTTTGTTGTTGATAATTTTTTCCATTTGAAATCATTTAGTATTTAAAAATGTTGTTTGAAGTTGTCATATTTTTAAATTTAAATTCAATCTATTTTAAAAAAGGTATATAGAAAAATGACCAAAATAAAAGTTGTAAATCTTTATAAGTTATACAACTTTGTTATTGAGAATTTTTCCATTTGAAATTATTTACTACCCGAAAAATTATTTTGAATAATAAAATAAAGTATTATAGTGTAGTAAATTATTTTGCTACAGGTCAACTCACAAATATAAATATTTCATATGACAAATGGAAAAAAAATACTAAGTCATCTCAATCGAGCATTAGTATAGAGTCCATCACGGATGAGTCATCCGTGACGGGCCTATTTGTTACCGATTGAGATATGGTCACACAGGCCTGAGTTTTATGCACATCTAACATGTCTATGCGACCATATCTCAATCGGGCAATTTTTTGGCCCGTTACAGATGACTCATCCGTGACGACCAACTAATCACAGATATGATAGAGACCGTCATAGATGGAAGGTTATGTACTAGTGGTATTATCTGTACTATTATTATCGATCTGTGGAGAAAATCATCAAATTACGCACAACCCCATAGTTGATAGATGCATACCTTAGCAAATGAATCAAATTTCACATAGTGTGGATCTTCAAATTTCACATGGCCAGTTTTATTCGTAAGCATATAGAGGAAAGTTCAGGCATGCATTGTAGGACATTTAACATCTCGATCACTGTTTATTTTTGCATTGGAAGAGTAGTGTCTAGTATTAGTTTCTTAATGATGTGAATTTTATGGAAACTATGTCTAGTGTCTTGGGTTGGAAATGACCTTATTTAACCATTATAATATGGAAGTGAGCGAAACCGCCACATCTGGAAGTATAACTCTATATGAACTAAATTTGCTGAGCTTGAAATTAGACATGGTGAAATGCACTTGTATTAATTGCATTTTGCATATAATGTAGAAGGAAAAAAGTAGCGAATTCGGATTTACTCTGATCTGTAGGTCTTGGCTGCAAACATTGCAACTAAAATTTTTTAATTCACTTCATCTGCATCAAAAAGGTTTTGCTGGAAACTTATCACTGAGAATTGAGACTGTCACTGCTGGAGAAATTATAAAGTTACATAGCCTCTTCTCCTCGCTGGCGCAAAAGAAGCCAAGGACGCTCGTCCATGCTGTTTCCGTCAAGTTCGGTATGCAATTCCTTGGCCCCACTCTCCTCTCCCATTTCCAATGTCTCACGTTGGATACATCGCCTCCGCTCTTGCCCCCGAACCACATAGGCTGTCTTTCCTGCCACCGATCCTACACAACGCCCTCTTCATTCATACAGCTCTAATGGTGCTCCGACCCTACACAACATCCTCTTCATCCATATGGCTCTAATCCATCTACATCTATATCTACATCAGTGACTTGATGAATAGAAATAGAAAGAAAAAAGAATTTTTTATCGGAATTGCTAAATGTCATTCAACAGAAATTTAGGTATGAAATCTTATAGATTTTGGACAGTTGGATCCACGCCAAGATTCGCGCGTCAACTTCTTCTCCTCTAATTCCGGTAGGCTTCCCTTCTTCTCCGGCGCCAACGACACCCCAAACTTTGGCAAGGAGCATACGGGTTAGTGTTTGGGATTGCGGTTATGATAGGAGGGGGGTTGGAGGAGGGAGGAGGGGGGGGGGTTCCTCAGGACTTAGAGGGATGGTTGTGGGCGGTTGGTGGTGGACAAGAGCGGGTTGCGAGGCGCCGTCAGAGCCAAAGTCACGGGATTGGCAGCAGGTGGAGGGCCGGCTTTGGCGGCGGGAGAAAACAACGAGACTGGTTAGGAGGCGGCGGCCAGTGATATCCGACGGTGGGGAGCCGCTGGAGACGAGGAAGATGGTGGGGCAGGGGCACTCAGCACCACAACCTTGGGGGAGGCCTCGCCAGGGCCATTAACCCGGCAGGGTAGCAGCGACTATGCAGGAGGTGGAGCACTGCTCGTCGCGTGCGTGAGCGTGAAGCGGCAGCGGTTGGCGGACTAAGAAGGGAAGGAGGAAAAGTAGGGTTTAGGTATGTTGCACAAATCTCAAAATATCAAATGGTCCTGAATTTGGAATATTTGGGGAGTTTTTTCTTTGTCAAAATCCACCTAGAAAGTCCTTTTTTATAGTTAGACTGACATTCACTTTGATGAAGTTTATAGGAGCTAGTATGTCATCGATGATAATGATTTGAGAAAAGTTTAGTTGCTTTGGACAAGGCCAATGTTTGTGCCACCATGAGCAATAGGAGTGGGGTACACTGGAAAGAGCCACAACTATGTCCAAATGTACAATGCTTATGACTGGTAAGAAAATAAAGTGGGCCTCGCTGGGTTCCACCAAAAGAAAGAAAATGGCAAAAGGTCCCGCATGGCAGCCAAATGACTACAAATAAACAATTTAATGCAATTTTGTATTTTATTAGTATGAATAGCAACCCTATATTTTATTGTCTTGTGACCACACCTTAAGCTTAGGCCAGGTGCATCTTAGCTTGGTGATACTTATGGTGTATCTCCACAATGGCAAATGTGCAAAACTTAGTAGCATTAAATACTTAATGTGACCTTTTTTCAACATTGTGGATGCCCTTGGAGCAGGTACAATAGCAGACTATAAGTAAACTATAAACACATATCGAGAAGATAAAAGAAGAGAGAGAAAAGCAGCGGGCTATAAATTTATAGCCAGCTGCAACACGAACTTCAAGATACAATGTGTGTATGATAGCTGGGGTCTGTTGGTATTTCTTAACGACATTACTAGAAATATAATTCCCAGCAATGATGCAGAAATACTTCTGGTACATTATTGTTACAGAGTTCATCTGCAAGCGCACGGATATACCATTGTAGCATTTTACCCGAGAGTATTCCAAGGGTATCATATTTGTTTAATCCCGTGAGAAGATTATAATAGAGAGAACTATAGTAATAATTTATATATTACTTATAATAATCCAAAGTCTAAGCAGGGGTTAATATAATTCAGAGAGTAGAGTGACACTAAGCAGAAGCATTCATACTCTTATTTATAATTACCTAAGCTAAGTGGAAAGAATATAGAAAGATCATATTCCTATACTTCTATTACGCAAACATATTATGCATACATCCTAGTTATATCATTACTTAGCTAATGCCCTCTTTCCGATGTCCTCTTGGTGTTTCGAGAAGCCACCCCTGATTGCAGAGTTTCTTACGACAATCCATTATGACCATTCAACCAGGGCTAAATACAGAGGAGTACCCTCCCCAGGAAATTAACTTAGGACTATATACACGCGCGGAGGAAAACCGGTACTGAGCTGTCACCATCAGCGGCCCACCTCGCTTCCACAACATATAACCCCAAATAATAATATCCAGTAATATAAACACCACGCTTAAATTACCAAATACTACTCTAATATCGTCGTCATGACATAGAGTCATCATATACACGATGATTATACGCACACCATTGCATCTCCTAGATAAGCTAGCATCATAACAAATATGACTTGGATATATAATAAAGTTGGTATTCATATACTCGGAAAGTAATACAATACCAAAGTGGTATAAGGAAGAATATTCTAAATAAAGTACAAGTCTTACAAAAGAAGGAAAAGCTATTAGAGCCGTACTCGAATTATTCCGAAGACTCCGAGGACTGAAGATTATATTCTATTTCTATTCCACTATACTCTAGAGACTATACTAAACTTATACTAAACTTGAGAGATGAAATGAACTTCTTGCTTGAGGTGTGTCTTGAAATGGAGAGACTGAGGGGGTTTATATAGGCTGGTAATGACGGTTGGAAAGGTCGGTAATATCCACCAACTGTCATTGAAGATCAATCCCAGCCGTCTAGCCAAACCCTGCAACCATCGGCGCTGCGGCTGGTTCGGCCGAACCCTGGGCTGGCCCAACCGGCCCAGTTCCTAGCAGGCGGCCTCCTCTCCTGTTGCTCACTTCGGACTTGTGAATTTTGGTCCAATTGATCGTGTCATTTCTGAGTTCTTGGTCCATCCTTCCATAAGTCTGATTCTTGACATCGTCCGATTGATTGACCATCTATTTTTATGTCGATTCTCCTCTATTTTATGTTTATTCTTTGCAAGAGATTAGTAATCCTAGTGCTAGTGGAATATATATTATTTAAATACAAATATGCATTGCGAGCATAACTAGTTCTTATTTTAGTAATATTGACGGGCGAAACTGATCGCTAACGACCGTCAACAGGGCCATGTATTAGTAGTGTATTATATGACTATATATGATTTGAATAGTAGTTAGCTATACTATTAAACTTGCTTTTAGGAGTCTTCATCGTCTCACTCAATTGGCATCTCCTCTTAGGCCTAGTTCTTTCCAAAAACGTTATATCGAATCTTTGGATATATACACGGAACATTAAATATAGATAAAAATAAAAACTAATTACACGGTTTGCATGAAAATCGCTTGACGAATCTTTTGAGCCTAATTAGTCCATGATTAGCTATAAGTGCTACATTAACCCACATATGCTAATGACAGCTTAATTATGCTCAAAAGATTCGTCTTATGGTTTCCAAGCGAGTTATGAAATTAGTTTTTTTTATTTATGTCTAAAAATCCCTTCGGACATCCGGTCAAACATCTGATGTGACACCCAAAAATTTTCTTTTCGCGAAATAAACGCATCTTTACTAAACCATGGACCTTATCCATCTACAATTTCACATCATATTTATTTAATGACCGATGAACAGAAATAGAAAAAGAAAGTATTTTTTTAAGACTAACATTCGATATTTAGAAAATTATAATGGCATGGTTATAATTTTTTTTTATGGTTAGCCCTGTTTAGATGGGACTAAAACTTCTAAGTCCATATCACATCGGATGTTTGAAAATTAATTATAAATATTAAACGTAGACTATTAATAAAACCCATCCATAATCTTGGACTAATTTGCGAGACGAATCTAATGAGCCTAATTAATCCATGATTAGCCTATGTGATGCTACAGTAAACATTCTCTAATTATAGATTAATTAGGCTTAAAAAATTTGTCTCGTGAATTAGCTTTTATTTATGTAATTAGTTTTGTAAGTAGTCTATATTTAATACTCTAAATTAGTGTCTAAAGACAGGGACTTAAGTTAAGTCCCTGGATGTAAAAACCACCTAACATTCACTCCGCACCTACCGAACACACCGGAAAGATCCAAACCCAAAATAAACAACGAAACTCGCACAAAAAAGGGAAAAAGAATGCGCCACCGTGGCCCACCGCCGTGACCTCGCCGCCGGCGAGGCCTCCCCTGCCCATGGACTCCGCCGGCGTCATCCTCTCCATCCTCAGCAAGCTGCAGTCTCTCGGCTTCTGCGCCCATCTCCGGATCGGCGACGCCGCGGCCTCCGGCCCCCCCTCGGACCTGTTCGACACCGTCCTCGCCGCGTTCCTCCGCGAGGTCTACCCGGGCGGCCGCGAGGTGCGCCCTCTCCCGGCGAAGCTCGGCGACGGGAGCCGCGTCGACCTGCTCCGCCTCTTCTCCGCCATCCGCGCCGCCGGCGGCTACGCCGCGACGTCGTCGTCCCCCGCCGTCTGGGCCTCCGCCGCCGAGTCCGTTTGCCTCGACGCCACCCTCGCCGCGCCCGTCAAGCTAATCTACCACAAGTACCTCGCCGCCCTGGACCGCTGGATCCAGAGGCTCGTGGAGGCGCATGGACCCTTCCTGGATGGCAACGACGGGAGGAAGAAGCCAGAGCCATTCTTCGATTCCAATGGAAGGGAGAATGAAGAACCACTCTTGGAATGCAATGGGGGAGATCTGCAGCATCCAATCTTGAAGAGGAAGAGGGAGGACATGGTTGGGATGTTGGATTGGGTCAGGGAGCTTGCCGAGAATGGCGGTGAGGCAGGCACCATGGCTGCCGGCTCGGCGAATGGGTACTACTCGTTGGCGTTGGCAGCGAGGAAGGCGGTGTTCGCGAAGAGGGCTCGCCGCTCGAGCATGACGATGAATGGTGCACTCATGCAGGTTATTCCAATACCTTCAGTAGCACTTTATCGAAATGTTTGGCATCATTCATGTTGTTTAATCGTATTTTGATGTACTAACTGAATTGAGGTTAGCTTAACTATGATGATTCACCGATTGTATTAAGGCCTTGTTTAGTTGGGGAAAATTTTTGGGTTTGGTTGTCACATCGGATATACGGACGCACATATGAAGTATGAAACGTAGTCTAATAACAAAACAAATTACAGATTCTGCCAGGAAACTGCGAGACGAATTTATTAAGCCTAATTAATCCATCATTAGCAAATGTTTACTGTAGCACCACATTGTCAAATCATGGCACAATTGAGCTTAAAAGATTCGTCTCGCAATTTATACGCAATTTGTGTAATTTTTTTTTGTCTACATTTAATACTCCATGCATGTGTCTAAACATTCGATGTGACAACGTGAATTTTTTTGTTTTGGGAATTAAACAGGGCCTAAATCTTTTTGCTCAAATCCAATTGATAATGCTTGTTGAGAATAGACCAACTTATTGACGCATCTTTGTGATATTTGGCATTTTAGTGTAATTTGGAGAGTACATTTGTATTTCTTAGAGATTACACTGATATGATTGTTTGGAAGATAGTATAATGCCAACAGAAAGCCTAGGCGAAAACATTATTTCCGTCAATTCCTCCCTTCTGAGCCATAGTTAGATACTCGACATAAGTTGCTACCTGAGTCGGGAGTTGGCTATAATTGTTGATACATGCTAAAATGATCATTCTAATCGTACCTCCAATACTTGATTATTTGATATCTATTTATATGTTCTATAGTAATCTTGATAAGAAGATGCATACCTTTTCGCTCTTTGATAACTTGATACCTTCACAATAATAAAATTTAGAGGAGTTTAAAGGTTTTCTTTGGGTTCTGATTGATTCATAAATTCAATTGAGTTTGTGAGAATGGTTAAGTGTCTGAATTTCAAAGGATATGCATTGCATAAAAAACAAATAAATCCAAGTTTTTTTTACATCAAAACGAGTTGTGGAAAACAGCAATAAGCAGCACTCCAAATTCTATTTTGGAAGCTTTTTCTGATGGGAAAACTATCAATGATACTTTTAAAGCTTTTTTAGTTATAATGAAATGAAATTGTGGAAACTCCCATAGATAGGCAACTTATAATTCACATGCTATATCTTTCTTAGGTATTCAATCTTAGCTAAGCTTTTCTTGAATTTCTCTGCTTCTTATCTTTCTCTGGCATTCATCACTGTGGAATTTACAGAACAGTACAGAATTCAGCTTGAACCATGTTTCGCACAGGCAACAGCAATACTCTGGGTCGATCTGCAATATTATTAAAGATAACTTTGAGGAATAATAATAGCATTCGGCTGCTATACGGAAAGTTCTTTTTTATGACTAACTCATACTAACTAATTCTCTCTCCTAGGCAGATGGATTATATTTTTGACTCCACCTAAGACTGATCATATGATTCCTTGTTTTTGTTCCAGCTTCTAGGGTTTCCTCTTGTATAATCTCATTTATATACTGTAATCAATGTATTCATTTATGATCTTTTAGCTTAGGAATTGAGGCCTATGGGGGTCTCATATAATTATTGCTTTGAATATTTGTGTTGGTGGCTGTAATGATTTGTTCAAACAAAACTGTTTTTGCTACAACTCACTGACACATCGTAATGCTGTTACAAATAATTTGGGGCCTATCCTTTTATAATTTTCATGGCACTGAAACATACTCTTTCCTTACATCCTGCTATTACTAGACTTCTATTTCTGCAAAAATGGTGCAGACTGCAGCGTAATCCACAGACTCTGACCCCTCCACTACCAACTTTGGTTCACTATTCAATTTGGGGATACTGTTCAGTTTAGCAACAGTACTTAGGAACCATATTTATTTTTGTAGATTACTGATCCAAATGCCATCATGGATACAAATTACAGATTATATCAGATTAATGATAATTATATCCTCTGAATGTTTTGGTTTATGGCAAAACCAACTCCTACTGCATAGCAAATCCTTCTGCACACTCTGATTTCCCAAAAGCTTTGTTTGAATCATCATCTTGGATGATCAAGAACTTCGATATCTACTGACAAAGAAGTATAAAGGCTCTTAAATTTAGTCTACATTGACCATCATACCTAAAACTCCTAGTTTATGCATAAATCCTTCTGCATCCTACAATTTCCTTAAATCTTCAAATAGAATTAGATTTTAATTAGAATGGAACCACAAATTTAGTTTTTGTTTGGTTTCCAAAGGAACTACAGTATATAAATCGATTTGTAAGCCAATTCTAAGGGTCAATTTGTGTTTGCTGATTTACTGTGCTGCGCTGTTGTTCTTTTGTTTTTAGCATGGAAATGCAGATGTAAAAAATATTGTAGTTTACTTTGTAAATCAAATTAAGTTTAGTTAAATTTTGTTATCAAACTATTAATTTCTCGAACTCATTCAGTTTTTGGTTGCCAAAGGAAATGCAAAATCCGAAATCACCATGACGTTGTGATTTTCGTGCATGATATTGTCCTAGCACCTAATATACCCCTTTTTTGTTTTCTGTCGTTTGCAGGAAATATTTCCAATGGATTGCAAGTGCTGCATGAGTTCCAGCACTACTGGAATTGACACACAAGAAAAATGCAGTAAAAAGATTCAACTTGTCATTCCACAGGCTGGTTCAGATATTAATGAATTGATAAATGTTGTAGAAAACATAAATGTGCCTTCAATTGGAATGGAGCAAGAGAACAACATTATTGGACAAGCGAAATATGAGAGTAGGAAACATCATAACTCTGACAACTGGCTTTTTACGAGTCAGCAGAGGAACAAAATACCAGTGGGCTCTGAGTTCCAAGCACAAGTACCACAATGGACTGGTGAGTTGCCTGTAAGCTATGATAATGCAGAAACCAGGAAATGGTTGGGCACAAAGGTCTGGCCTCTGGAAAATGGTAACAGGAAATTATCATATTTTTGTAACCCTGTTGGAAAAGGTAGAGAAGGTGTTTGTGGCTGCAACCTTCCAGGATCTGTAGAATGTGTTAGGTTTCATGTTGCAGAAAGGAGACTTCAGCTGCGACGTGAACTTGATTCAGCTTTCTATGCATGGGGATTTGATCGTATGGGAGAGGAAATCGCACTTTCCTGGACAGATAAAGAGGAAGCAAATTTCAAGGCTTGCGTGCAGCTTAATGCCCCATCTTCAGGAAGGAATTTCTGGAAGCGTCTCCATATGCTTTTTCAGTCAAAGGGTAGGAAAGAACTTGTGAGCTACTATTTTAATTGTTTTCTACTTAGACGGAGGTGTTATCAGAATAGGATGACTCCAAATAACATAGATAGTGATGATGAGGATGAGACAGAATTTGGATTCTTGGGTAACCGCCTTGGTCATAATGCAACTAAGTATGACAGTTCCAAGTATACCCTTTGCATCGAAAGTACACACTGCATGGATCTCAACCAATAGTTTCTGATCAGCATTAATGAAGATGATTGAAGTTTAGTAGTTCACTTCTCTTGCTGTTGAGTGTCTTGGATAAGGTTTAAATAGGCGGATTGGAGTTTTGGTGTTTAACTTCTCTCATTGCCAATGGTTTCTGCGCGATATAAAGAAGCTTACTGAAATTTGGCAATTAATTTCTTCCATTGCCAATGGTTTCTGATCAGATATAGAGAAGCCGATTGAGTTTGATAATACACTTCTCTCTTTGCGAAAAGTTTCTGATCAGATGAATGCTTTCATCCACTGATTTCTTATGCAGACGGAAATGTAAATGCTTAAGTGCAAGCCAATCATTTGAACAAGTTGCTTACCGCTGCGGAAGATTTGACCGAAGCTTGCGATTGAAGTTGGGAGGCAAGTTTTGATAGAGTGTAGTGGCACTGATATGTGAACAATCACATGGATTCATTATATCCACAAGGTGAAAAAGAGAACAGCGGTAGCATTTTTACCGATGCTTCCTTGAAGGTATCACATGTACCATTTTCTAGTTTTATCCTTTGTGTAAAGTAGTTTTGCATACATTGCACAGTAGTATGATTAACTGTTCCTTGCTCTAGGCTCCCTTTTCGTAGTATTTATCTAGACTAAGGGCTCCTTTGGATGCACGGGGAGAAAACCCCTGGGAAATAATCCCCCAAGGGGATCTTCCCTGTGACATATGAACTCCCTCCATTTCCTAGGGAAGTTGCTCCCGTGAGGGAAAAGTCCCCTACGTTCATTTGGAAGACTCCCACGAGGGGAAATTCCACGCTCCATTCCTTTGAAAATGCTAGCTGCTAGGGTTTAAAATGCGTAGCATGATAAAATATAAAACTCACGATAACTAACGAGCAGGAGAAGATAATCAGGGTGACAAAATAAATTCAAAAATTTCATAGAAAATTTGGAATATCCACAGAAAATTCCAAAAATTCAGACATTCATATGGAAAAGGCATAGCAAATTTGGTAAAAATCCAGAAAATTCACAAATAATTTGAAAAATTCAACATTCAGCTAATACAAAATATGAAAAATTACAAAAATTGAACCTTGGATGATTGGAATATTTTACATAGGCATACATTAAAATGACAGATAAAGCAAGCTAAAACATTAGTGTGATGTCTTTTCAACAACTAATGTGCAATCATTAACAGTTGGCACACAAATAGACACACATGTAAGCAAAGGTTAAGTGGAAAAGATATAATCCTTGGAATTTTCAAATAATCATCTCGGTGCAACTGGTCTTAATCTTTACTCTTGTCACTTGTTGATCCCCAAAACTGCAATTTCACAATAGATAATATGTCAATTTTTTTCTCAATTAATGGTTGCAAATCAAAACACAAGAAACAACAAGGGACAAATTTCGCGAATCATCGCTGAAGTGCTAATGTATTGCATCCACAATTATGCTTCTAGGATTCTATACAAGAATTATGTATCCAGAATTTTGAGGGCTATTTTCATGTACTAGACTAATGTACTTTCTACATGCATACTGTATTATGTTACCAGAATTCTACAGTGCTACTAAGGTAAGTTTTTCATGCTATGCTGCATACAAAGTCAAAATTCCTGAATCATTTCCCATTGCATACAACCAGATAAATAACCACCAAACAATTGCAAACGGAGTTTTTAATGGACACTTAACAACATTGGAGATAAGAAGATCATTAAAAACTGATAGTGATTCAGAATTATGTATTGCTTCCAGAATTCTACACCAGAATTATGCATTCATAATTTAGAGAGCTATTTTGATATTTTCATGTATTCCAAAATTCTATACAGTACTAGTCAAGTAAGTTTTTCATGCTATGTTGCATACAAGTAAAACATTCTGCATCCTAGGGAACTTGACATAGAAAATTCTGCATCATAGGGAACCTGACAACAATAATATCTCAAATTCTCAATCAACCAGAACTTAACATGATATTTCCCATTGCAAGTATAGCAGGGACCAATACGAAAAATAGTTCATCATCCTCTAGTAAAAACTTTCTAATTTGCTCGTTTGCAGAGCCCATCACTTTTCTGTTAGAAAATCAGACTAAAATTACAACAAAAAAATAAAACAACTGATTGGTAAAAAAAAAGAGAGCAAGATTCATCATGGCAAACACAAAAGGGGCAAGAAAGAATTATGCAAGACAGCATAAGCAGGTCTGCCACTAAAATTGACAGAGCAATACTGTACGTAAAAACATCTCAATACAGCCACTAATTCTTCCTGCAATAAGAGCAGGATGAACACCAAAACAGGTTTAATTGCAACAATTTCTTTGATGTGCTATGGTTCACTGTCTCATATTCAGAACACAATTTCAATTCAGCCATGTTATATACTACAATTCAGTGATTGACTAGCACAGACAACAGTTAAATCAGCTAAAATACTTCAATGAACAGCCTACTAAAAAATCTTATCTGTACAATGTACTTTGCAAACAAAAATCATCATGCCATATACTGTGCAAACAATGAATAATAACATTATTAGGGATACACATGCAGATGCAGTGCAACACGTACTTGTCCACTACTATATTAGTACTCATCATGTCTGCATATAGCTATAATAGTACCCATGAGTGCTGTGCACAATACACTGTAGATATGAAATCAACTGAATCCTGAATTTCTGATCATCTCTGATGGCATATGCAAAACTTATAGCTAAGCTGCCATTAATTAATTAGACATACTGTTATGTGGATCGATCTTTCGGCGTATCGATGAAATGAACAAGTCAGTGCTAGCTGTATATAAGCTAGTAATTATATACAGCAAGACAAATCTCTGTGATACTAAACAGCAAAACAAATCTAGCAAGAAGGAGATAGATAGTCATAATCATCTCTTGCAGTGCGTTCTCACAATCCACAGACCAGAAACTCCATTGAACCCTAGCACCTGCGTGTACCCATCCCTCCACGGATTCAACGCTCAAGAACAACATAAATCTACCGGGACAACACAGAACCAAGCTTACAGCGGGGAAGAAACTAACAGAGCAAGAATTCTTTGCGCGCGTGGAGAAACAAACCAAATCAAGAAACAAACCAAATTCTTTGCTACCTTGGATCTGCGCCTCAACGCCTCCTCCGCCGGTGCGTCGCGCCACCTTGGATCTCCCCCCGGTCCTCCGCCGGTGCTGTGCGCCCGTGCTGCCGAGGCGCCGCTGCGTCACCGCCGCGTTTCTGTGCCTGCGATGCGAGAGATGAGACCGAACGGAGGCGAAAACCCTAGAGGAGGAGAACGGGAACCCTAGGAGGATGAGAGGAGGGGAAAGAGGAGAAGGGCTTATCCTTCTCGCCGGAGGAAGAGTCCCGGTGGTGGCGCGTCTCACCGGAGGAGGAGGCACGGCGGCGCCCGCTCTTGGTCGCTGCTTTTGCGCGAGAGAGCGGCGGATCGGGAGAGGAAAATTTCCTGACCTCGAGAGGTCGGGTTCCTTTCCCTGGGGTTTCCCCGCGGATTGGGCCGGGAAATCCCTGCCTCGTGGGTTTCCAAATGGACCAGAAATAAGGAATAAGTTCACCGGAGGTCCCTCAACTTAACAGCGATATTTTTTGAGGTCCCTTAACCACAAAACCAGAAATGTGTACCCCTAAACTCACTCAAACCGTTCACCGGAGGTCCCTCAGCAGTATTTTTTGCCCGGTTTTGCTGACGTGGCATCCTAGTCAGCAAAAACATTAAAAAAAACACGTGGGGCCCACATGTCAGCTTTCACATATTTTTTCTCCTCTTTTCTTCTCCTTCTCTCCTCTTCTCTTTTCTTTTCTCTCTCTTCTCTTCTCCTTCAGGCTGCAGGCGGAGCAGCCGCGCGCCATGGCCGCCGCCGTCGTTAGCTCTCCACCGTCGTCGTCACCGTGGGCGAGGCTACGCGGCGCGGCCATCCGGCGGCGGAGCGGAGGCAGCGGAGCGCGGCGGCGGAGCGGAGGTAGCGGGCGGAGCGGCGAGCACAGATGCGGGCGGCGCAGCGGAGGGCGAGCGCGGCAACGGAGCAGTGGAAGGCGCGAGCGCGGCGACGGGCCGAGCAGTGGAGCGCGAGCAGGCCGCGGACAGAGTAGCGGAGCGCGAGCGCGGCGGCCAGCGAGTTTAGGAGGGAGGGAGAGGCGGTCGGCGACCAAGAAACAATCTCTTCCTCTGCCTCTTCCCCTTCTGCCGCCGGCGGTGCCTCTCCTAGCATCGTCGGCCACCCGCGGGGCCACGGCGGTGACGGCGGCCGAGCATGGGGGAGCTCCTCGTCCCATCCACTGTCTTCCGCTTCGCCTAGCTCGCCCTCCGCTGCTTTGCCCACCGCTGCGCTCGCCCGCCGCCGCTCCTCCGCCGCGCTCGCCTTCCGCTGCACCCCCCGCATCCGCGCTCCTCCGCTGCATGTAATGGGATATATACATGTGAGTGTGCTCAGCCATATACACATGCTTGGCTAATACTCCCTCCGTTTCGTTTTATTTGACACCGTTGACTTTTTAGCACATGTTTGACCGTTCGTCTTATTAAAAACTTTGGTGAAATATGTAAAACTATACGTATGCATAAAAGTATATTTAACGATGAATCAAATGATAGCAAAAGAATTAATAATTATTTAAATTTTTTGAATAAGACGAGCGGTCAAACATATGCTAAAAAGTCAACGGTGTCAAATAAAACGAAACGGAGAGAGTATATACGTCTGCATGTTATCGGGCGGAAAACCAACAAGAAGCTAGCTAGGCTATAGCTGGTCGTCTCCATGCATGCATATATATGCTCGTACGAAGACGCATGTACATGCGGCCGTCTGTACCCGGCGTATATGCGTATGAGCTACGACGTCAAGTGCTACCGCGACGTCGTCGAAGACGACGAGGGTCACCGCGCCCGCGCCGACCACCGTCCACGACGCCGATGGCACACCGAGCGTGGACACGCTCCTGCTGCAGCTGCGCGAGCTGGGCGTCCGGGAGGACTATGGGATCAGGCCGGCGACGCTGCCGCCGCCACCACTGCCGCTGTCGCGGCACAGGAGGAGCGCGAGCGACTGGGGTGCATCGTCAGCCGGCACTTCGAGCCACCTATGCACGGCCACTGCGACGCCTGGCCGATGCCGCCGAACGGCCGCGCCGTGTAGCCTCGCCCACGGCGACGACGACGGTGGAGAGCCGATGATGACGGCGGCCACGGCGCGCGGTTGCTCCGCCCGTAGCCTCCGCTCCGCCGCCGCGCTCTACCGCCGGGATCACCCGCCGTCCGCTCCGCCCACAGCCTGCCACCGCTCTGCTGCCGCACTCGCCGGCCGCCCGCATCCGCGCTCGGCCATCGCGGCTGCGCCCGCCGCCAGCCTGAAGGAGAAGAGAGAGGAGAGAAGAGAAAAAAGAAGAGAAGGAGAAGAAAAGAGAAGAAAAAATATGTGAAGCTGACATGTGGGCCCCACGTACTTTTTTAATTTTTTTTGCTGACTAGGATGCCACGTCAGCAAAACCGGGCAAAAATACTGCCGAGGTACCTCCAGTGAACGGTTTGAGTAAGTTTAGGGGTAGACATTTCTAGTTTTGTGATTAAGGGACCTCAAAAAATCTCGCTGTTAAGTTAAGGGACCTTCGGTGAACTTATTCCCAGAAATAATACCAGTGGCAATTTCCCCCGCGGGCCTTTCTCCCAGGGATTGGGCCGGGATCCCGGTGGTTTCCTGGGCTGCTAAAGGAGCCCTAAGGGTTAGATCCTTAAAAAGCTATGAGCATGTATGTAGAGGTTAGTCTTCGGAAACTATCACTTTTTTAAGATAATGGAAGCTTTATTAAGACTCAGTCAAATACACCAAGATGATACATTCCAACTGAGCCCACCCCCGGCCTCTGCATAAAATGCACACAACCAATAAAAGGACAAAACTAAACCCCCATCACGAAACATAGATATTAGTGACTATCAATCCATAGACTAGATTGCCACCCATGCTCCTGGGTAAAAACATCCCGTGCCACCTGGTCCAAATGTCGAGATATCACCGCAATAGTATCCCGTAATCCCGGTTTGTGGAGGATAGCCCAGGTACGTAACCACCGGGTTACTAGAGTAATAACCTGTAGAGGAGAAGACACTAACTTGTTATCAAAAATAACCCCGTTTCTGCTTAGCCAAATGGACCAACAAATAGCTGCTGCACCCATCAAAAACAGATTTCTCATTTCTTTAGGAACACATGAAAGCCAACGCCCAAACATATGAGTAACATTTCGAGGAGGTTGAAAGTTAGAGGCCATATGAATAACGGACCATACCAAACGAGATAGATGACATTGGAAGAACAAATAACGAGATAGATGACATTGGAAGAACAAATGTTGAATGGTTTCATCCTTATGACAAAAGCAACATTTTTTACTACCTTTCCAATTTCGCTTAGCTAGGTTATCCTTGGTTAGAATTACTCCCCGACGTAAGTACCAAAGGAAAACTTTTACTTTTAACGGTACATTAATCTTCCAAATACGTCTATTAATATTCGGGACGCCCATATGAACAAGAGCTATGTAATGTGAATTGATCGAGAAGACCCCATTGGGGGTGAGATTCCAGCGAAATTCATCTTGCTCTTGTGTCAACACCAAATCAGCTATGAGAGGCAATAAATTATGCCAAGCAGCTAATTTTGCTCCAATTAAATCTCGTCTCCATGAAAAGCTTGGAGGGTTTGTTTGAAAGATTTGTGATATTGTCGTTTGTTTATGCCTAACTATAACAGTTATAGAGACAAGGATATTGATCTCTCAACGAGGCATTACCCAACCACTTATCTTCCCAAAACCTTATTTGAGAGCCATCCCTAATACGAAAAGACCCAAACCGAAAAAAATCTTGTTTGGCCTTCATAAGACTATCCCAAAAATGTGAGTCGCCTGCTTTCCAATAAGCCTGAGATAAAGGTTGTGATCCCAAATATTTGTTACGTATCAACTGTTGCCACATTCCGTTTGTGGTAAGCAACTTGAATAGCCACTTGCTAAGTAACGCTATATTCTTTACCTCGAGGTCATGAATTCCCAGCCTCCCTTGATCTTTGGGACGACAGATGATGTCCCACTTAGCAAGCTGGTATTTTTTCTTATGGCCATCCCCTTGCCAATAGAACCTAGATCGAAGGTAATCAAGTTTTTTAAGTACCCCACTAGGTATTGCAAGGAACGACATCATATACATTGGGAGACTACTAAGTACTGAGTTAATCAGTGTTAGTCGCCCTCCCAACGAAAGAAGTTTTCCTTTCCAGCTACTTAATTTCTTTTCAAATCTTTCGACCACTTCTTTCCATTCCGCATTTCTTAACTTCCTACAATGGATCGGAATGCCAAGATATCGAAAAGGAAAATTACCAACCTGGCAACCGAAGAGTTGGGCATATTGATCTCTATACTCAAGTGCTTCGCCAAAACAATATAGTTCACTTTTATGAAAATTGATCTTCAGACCTGACAATTGCTCAAAGGCTAGAAGCACCGACTTCATATTCTGAGCTTTCTCAAGGTCATGATTCATAAAAAGAACTATGTCATCGACATATTGTAATATAGATAGTCCCCCATCAATCAAATGCGGAATGAGACCATCTACTTGCCCTTGTGTTTTGGCTCTATTTATCAAGGTAGCTAACATGTCAACAATAAAGTTGAATAGGATTGGGGAGAGAGGGTCTCCTTGCTGAAGGCCTTTTTTAGTCTGGAAAAAAGGTCCGACATCATCATTGACTTTGACCGCCACACTTCCCCCGACGATGAAAGATTTGATCCAAGAAATCCACTTGGGCGAGAAACCTTTCATCCGTAGAGTTTGTAACAAGAAGGGCCATTTGACCTTGTCATAGGCTTTTTCAAAGTCAATTTTGAATATCACCCCATTTAATTTTTTTCTGTGTAGTTCATGAACTGTTTCATGTATGATGGCGACTCCATCTAAGATGTTTCGCCCACGCATGAAAGCTGTTTGTGTTGGATTCACTAAATTGTCAGCTACCGAGCTAATTCGGTTTGTGGCGACCTTAGTGAATATTTTATAACTGACATTTAACAAGCATATTGGTCTATATTGTTGGATTCGATTTGCTTCTTCAACTTTCGGAATAAGAGTAATCACCCCAAAGTTTAGACCAAAAATTGGAAGGCTGCCAGAGTGGAATTCATTAAATAAATTCAGTAGATCATGCTTAATGACTTCCCAAAATTTTTGGTAAAATTCAACTGGGAAACCATCTGGTCCAGGAGCTTTATTATGATCCATTGCAAAGATCGCTTCCTTTATTTCTTTCTCAGAAAAGGAGCAGTAAGAAAGTCATTTTCTGCTTGTGTGGCCTGAGCCATATCCTCAGTTATGTGCTCATCAAGTGAAAATGAGTTTTCCGCTGGCGGTCCAAAGAATTTCTTGTAAAAATTTGTAATGTATGTTTTCAACGCCTCAACCCCCTCAATTTTTCCTTCATCCTGATCTAGGAAGAAGATCCATCTTCCTATGTTTGCCATTGGCAATCAAGTTAAAATATTTTGTATTATTGTCTCCAAGGAGAACGTCTGAGACTTTTGAGCGTTGGTACCATCTAATCTCCTCTGCACAAAGTAGTCTTGCAAGATTATCCCTCGATTGATCAAGAAGATTTCTTTCTTGATCCGAAAGGAGTCACACCTCTGCAGCGATATCTAGTTCGTCAACGGTCCGTTGTAGATGAGCTTTTTTCTATTTAAAGATACCATTGGTATGAGCAGACCAACCTCTCAGATGTCGGCGTAAAGCGCTCATTTTTTTATTCCATCGTTGGACTGCATTACGACCCTTGATTGGTTTATTCCAAATTTCGACAACACGATCATGGAAATCGTCGCGCAGAAACCAGCTAAGTTCCATCTTGAACTGCTTAAGGTTTCCGGCAAAGGCCGCTTCCCCTGTATCAAGGAACAAAGGCGTGTGATCTGACACCCCTCTATCTAGTGCATGAACCGATTCCATAGGGTATTTGGATTCCCATTCCGTGGAAGTAAGAACCCTATCTAGCTTCTCATACGTCGGTATAAGGAGCGAGTTTGCCCAAGTATATTGCCTGCCTGTTAGAGCGATCTCTCTTAAGTCAAAGCTATCAATCACAACATTGAAGAGAAAAGGCCAGCGAGCGTTGTATCGGTCATTGTTTATTTCCGCACTACTTCTCAAAATGTTGAAATCCCCCCTATTAGAGTGGGGAGATGATTATGCTGGCACGTGCGAACTAACTCTGCCAAGAAACTAGATTTAAAATCATCTTGGGCCGGTCCATACACTGCCATCAAAATCCATTTAAAGTTATCCTCCCTATTGTTGAGATGAAATTTAACGAAAAATTCCCCTTCAACAATTAAGGATAGATCCAATACAGCCGCATTAACCCCAAGTAGAATACCCCCCGATCTTCCTTTAGGTGGGAGACAATGCCAAACAAAATCAGCACCTCCAGAGAGGCGATCTAAATTTGTCTTCGACATTTCGCCCTTTCTTGTCTCAAGCAATGCAACAAAGTCTAGCTTTTTTTCTCTAACAATATCTGCCACAAACCGGAATTTAGCCAAGTCTGAAAGACCTTTGCTATTCCAAAAAATTTCTTTCATGATGAAACAATTTTAGTGGTTTTTGGATTTTTGGGATGAGACTTTCGCTCTTTCCTTTTTGAAGATGATTTAGATTTTCTAGTGGAAACCAACAAGTCACAAATTTTGTTACTTTGGTCTACATCCTCCATATCAATCTCCGAGATATCCTTAACTAAGTGAGCGAGTAGGGCGCCATCAATATCGTCGCCCTCGTCATCACTTGTCATAAAAGGATCTACCTCCGACACAAAAGAAATGGACTGGTTGTTTTCTCTAGGCTTGGTTGCTACTTTTGTTCTATCTACCTCAATATGTTTCAAGACATTGAGCAGAAAAGAAACATTAGAAGTACCCAAAGAAACTCCTAAAGATTTAAGATTGGAAGCAACATTAACATGAGGTAAAGAAGGTAGGGACTGAGAAGGCCTAGTAGCAGTACCTTGCTGAAATGATGCAATACGAGAGGCCGAGTGCAGCTGATTCGTCGGTGCCGAAACCTCCCGTGCCGCAAAGCTATCATCCAAATTACGCACTGCTGTCCTCTTCATTGCCTTGAGCAGCGAGTCGTCATCCCCTCTAGCGATGCCATCCAAGTTCTCAACATTGGATCGCATACTACGGCGACGAGGTGTGGAGGAGCCAGCCTTGCTGCCACTTGCGCGAGTCAACTGCGGTACAGGCGAAGAAGTGTTTATTTTCCCTTCCTGTAAGACTTCCTCATGTGCCACCGGAGAAAGGACAGCAGTTGTCCTAGTTGCTGCAGCCGACCTAGGGGTGAGCAAAGGGAGATGTTCCGACCCCGTTGTCTGCGTGCGAAGTTGCTCAGGTGCAGAAGGGATGCCGTCCGGTTTATAAGAGCAGGTATGTGTCATAATTCTTGGTGTTGACCTGGCTGTCATGACCTCTTTCTCATCAGCTATCACAGGCCGAGGAGGTGGCAGAGGCTGGCAATTCACAAGAGGAGTTAAGGCCAGTTGCATGGCTGTAACATCTGAAGATTGCTCCTTTGGAGGAGTTGTATTTTCTGAGTTCCTTGCCTTCTTATGCACCTGATCATGGTGACCATCCCTTGATGAGTCATCTTGATCTTCTTGTGTGTCCCCATCATGATCCATCTGATCAACCTCCATAATCTTAGCCGGACGAAAACTCTCATTTTCCAAAGCATAAGTGATAGGGTATCCCAACTTTCCAAAGACAACATCCGTTGTGATCGGCAACACTACACTGCTATGCATGAACACCTTCATTCTAATCACCCCCGTGCGTCTGTAAGTGAGCATATCAACCTCCTGTGTAGCCCCAATGACACAACCTAATGCCCAAAAGGCCAAGTAATGATGCCATGGGGCGGGCACACCCGACACATGTATCCACACCTCATCCAATTCATATGCCGGTATCACATCATCAGGAGTCTTCCACTCAATTATTGTCATTGAAACCCCGTGATTCTTTAGACGGAATTCAACGTCATCCATCCTCTTTAATTCCTCAAAAGAAGGGAAGGCGACGAGGAAAGAGTTGTCACCATGAGGGACAGCTTCCCACTTCCAGTCCGGCCTTATCCGATGAGCTAGCTCGGCCTGAACTATCTCTCGGGACAGCACGCCACCGTGAATGGATACCAATGCCA